>NC_092243.1:19667072-19742072 GCF_036320965.1 Panulirus ornatus | reverse complement strand
TTGTGTACTCATACCACATCCTTATTGCACTTCACCTTGCTTTCAATGTACACATGACGAGTCTCCATCGTATATTACCATGCCTCTAGTTTACACACTCTACTCACCTAGTGTACTCCCCATGCCTCCAGTGTACATACACCACGCCCCTAACATACATTGCTACGCCTCCAGTGTACATATACCACGATCCCAGTGCAGGTACACCAGCCCCTTAATGAACATACGACACGCACCCAGTGTAATACACAATCTTCTAGTATGCACACGCCATATTTCCGGTGTAAATCCGCCACGTGTCCAGTTTAAGTGCACCTGTCCCTAGTATATACAAGCCAAGCCCTAGGATAAGTACACCAGACACAAATGTACACACGCCATGTACACTAGCATTCCTCCAGTGTACACACATCACACTCCTAATTTAGCTGTATCGGTCCCCCTCCCACTATTGTACACCCGCCACGCCCCCTGCAAAAGTGCACAGTGTTCCCAGTGTAGTTACACCAACCCCAATATACACATGGCTTGCCCCTAGCGTGCATCCGTCACGCCTCTTCATAACACCAGCAACCACACCCGCCACAGACTCTAATACACACAAATAAAAGATGGAATGGAAGGGAATAACAAAGCTACCGACAGGCAAACACACCGAGTGTTACGCAAGCAGAAGAAACACTAAAGAAGCGACAACCACAAGAGGAAGATTAACACAAGGTAGAGGGACCAAAGAATAAGTCGAAATGCGACATAAACCAGGAGCCTCCATCGGCCATATAACATAACTCAGGTTAAACCCTAGCCCACAAGAACTACTGATCTTCCACAACGCTGACCACACACGCAGTCCTGTCCTCCTTCATACTGTCCATCAACTCTCTCTCTCTCTCTCTCTCTCTCTCTCTCTCTCTCTCTCTCTCTCTCTCTCTCTCTCTCTCTCTCTCTCTCTCTCTCTCTCTCCTTCCCTTCCCTTCCCCTTCACATTGTCCATCACCTCTCCCTTTCCCCCCACTGTCCACTTATACCGTTAAGCACCTTTCTCTCTCTCTCACAAATTGCATAAGACATCCCTCCCTCTCCTATATCATCCACAGGACCTTTCCTTCTCTCACATCACAACAGAGGTCCTGCATCGCAGCTCGATCCCAGTTTTCAGACGGGAAGTTTTCCAGTGATCTTTCAGGACCGATAGATGCCATGGTCTGTGGAAAATCATATCTTCACCGCCAATGTTCCATCAGGAACTTCCATCTTTCTTCACATTACCAGTGTCGCACCAGTACCTTCTCTCTTTTTCCATCACCATTGTCACACCAGGACCAGCCCACTGTCTTCTCACAACAATCAATGTCACGGACATAACACATACTTTCCTTGTGTTGCACTGTTCTATGGTGTGAAATTTAGCAACCAATTACTTATTATTGTCATCCGAAGTATTTTCTAATTTCTATATGTTATCTTGTGTTCTTATATGGAAGTATCAATGGAGTCCGTGACCTTCTGCCACAAGTAAGATATTCATGGCTGGTTGGTTTTTCGGGTAATGGGCTTATTAGCTGGTTGCGCACTGAGCCAGATTGCAGTGGTTTTCAAGTACATCATTTCGTCTAAGCTGCTGTCTTTTCTTCTTCTCGCCTAACCCACACATGGGCTGCTGGTGTTCGATCCATGAACACAACACATCACTTAACATGTAACTCACATGACTCGACCTCTGTAACCCTGGATGTTCCAGCGGTGAGCTCTACGCAAAAAAATCGTCAGCTCTCTCTTTCTCCTCCTCCCTCTCTTTGTCTAGTGCCCTTCCTTTTCCACTCCCACACTACCTTCCTAAACACTTCTTTATTCCCCTAAACACTCCTATTCAGCCACAGTCCATTACGTCTCTACCACTCTTACAGGAGCAGGGTGCGTGGAGAAGGAGGGGTGCCCGTTACCTAGCAAGCGTCATCACCACCTTCTGCATATCTGTATCTGGGAAGCCAGACACAGAGACATGGTCCCAGGTGTTATGGTAGGACTGATGGGAAGCAGGCTGGGACCAGTCTTTGGCCAGGACCACTCACTGGTTAGGATCAGTCTCGTGGTCTTGAAGAGTCCCGCGGACAGGGCCACTATTTAGCTAAGATCAACTTCTGGCTAGAATCAGTCTTTGGCAAGAATCAGTCACTGGCTACGACCAGTTTCGTGGCCATGACGAGGCTCAAGGCCAGATTCAGTCTCACGGACAGGACCAGTCTCATGGTCAGGACCAGTCTCATGGTCAGGACCAGTCTCATGGTCAGGACCAATCTCATGGTCAGGACCAGTCTCATGGTCAGGACCAGTCTCATGGTCAGGACCAGTCTCATGGTCAGGACCAATCTCATGGTCAGGACCAATCTCATGGTCAGGATCAGTCTCATGGTCAGGACCAATCTCATGGTCAGGACCAGTCTCATGGTCAGGATCATTCTCGTGACTAGGTTAAGCCTCTAGCCAGGACCAGTCTCTGGTCAAGACCAATCTTCATGCTGTGACTAATTCAATGGCCAGAACCATTATGGCGAGGACTAGTCTTGAGGCCAGGACCAGTTTGGAAACGGAGGGAAGAAAATGAAAAGTCTTTGGATGAATGTAAGAATGCAGGAGAAATGGACATTATGAAGGTGATGATACAGAGGAGAAAGAAAATACTGCAGAAGACATAAAGAAGGAGCAACGGTGTAAAGGTCAATAAGGGGTAACAACAAGAGACTCTAATTTCCGTTAACAACGACCAGAAAATACACAAATACCCTCATGGTAGACTCGAGGTCTTACTGTGGAGAACTGCTCAGCATGCATACCTGGAGAACAACCAGCTGAGAGGTGTGAAGACTACACCCATTTCAAGGACATCAAGCGCACCTAGAGCAAGTACAGTTAACCCAGACCACTACTGTCTCTCTGGAATATCACGACCCTTGAGCAAGATGGTATACCCTTGAACAAATCGGTATGACCCTGTAGTACGAAGGAACATGCTCAGTAGGTTAACGCCTGTTGGGTATCTTTCACAAGAGCCACGTGACGCAGGATCTCGCACATGGTTCACTGTCAACCTGAGTGTTCGTCCAGGACCTGAAGAGACATACCGCTGCTTCTCCTACTTAGGATCACCTCCAGACAGGACTTGACAGTAACTTTCCACAGACAACAGTGTTGGTTCGAAGTTGTCAGCACTTGACAAACTTCTCGCAACAACAGCTCCAGGAGAAGAGCCGAGCAGTGTGGCAGCAGGAGGGGATAAAAATGGACTCTTGCAGGGTCTCCCGCAGTGACACAGTCACGTCTCAGACTCCGCTTGGTGAGAACATCTGCTCACCTCAGTATGGAGCGGCAGAATTCTTGAATCTATTTTGATAGAGTTGTCATAAGTTATGCAACAATTGTTTCTAATACCAAGGTCTTCTGCTGCAGCTCTTAACGAGTGGTGGAAACAACTGTATAAGATACCAAAAGAAAATGGGAAAGAAAATAGGAACAACTATTATCACACACGTTACGCTTGCAACTTTATTTTCTGGAGAGATGTACGACTCCCAGTGGAGAATTAAGCAGCACATAAAAATGAAGAATGTTTTTCCCGCAAACGTCGCTGAAAATAAATGAGTAACTAATTCACACTTCCGGTCTTGACGGTATTGGTTAACAATGCAAGACTCCCAGAGGAGACCCACTGCCACTTGGCTGGGCAGCAAGTACCACCTACAGGAATGTTTATGTACTTTCACCTTACCAAGGCTCGTGCTGACCCCTACAGTATGATGCTCAGGGGTACTGACCTCAGCACTCAATCCCCCGAACTCACCTGTGGGACCCTTATGCACGATGGTACGACCAATGAGCACGACAGCACGACCCTTGAGTGTGATAGCCTGACCTTCAACTTGATCCTTAAGGGTAAGGTCAAAGGTTACATCGCCGTGCTCAAGGGGCTAATGGTATAATTATGGTGTAATCAGCGACGGGGGAATGATGAGCATGACCAGGATGACCCTGGCACGTGTGGTCGACTGCTAACACCGGCACGTAAGACAAGGTGTGCATCATGATGGAAGCTCACTAACAGCTGGAGATTATGATCTGTTTTCCTAATGTGATTATCATCTGTAATCACCATTTGTGTGTTAGGGGGAGAGAGTTTTATATCCAAGTACCCAGTTGTATATAATTCTGCCACCAGCTTTGTCGCCCTTCTCTGGACCTTCTTTATTATTTCTTTACTCTTCTTTAAGTGTAGTGTTCAGTCCTGAGACGTATATTCTAATTTTAGCCAAATACAGGATGCAAGCACTCGCTGACTACTTTTTTGTCATTCAAGTGCTTGAATACATTTCTAATATTTGACAGTAGACTGTGTACAATCTTTACATTTATCTTCCTCTGGGGCTCTGATGACATGTCAGGTACAACATCGACTCCCAAGTCTCTGTGAAACAGATTCTTACAGTTTATTTTCAGTTAGATTACATTGCTATGTAGGCCTTCTTTGAACATATCCCATCCTCCTTGCATTTAATTCTTGTCTACAAAACTTCACCACGAAATCAATCATTATCGGTCGTCTTCTTATGTCTTTGCTATATTTCTAAAATCCTTTTGTTTCTTATATCTTAGAAATTGCACCCGGCATGTCTAGTCTCTTGTAGTCTTGTAATCAGTATATCCTCCTTCATCCATTTACCTTTGGCTGGCTTATGGTCTTCCGCCAATTCTAACGTCATCATGAACTTATGTCCACATGTAGAGTAAGCTCCTCACCCACCATGAGTCTGGTGTTTTCTAGAATTTCCAAATAATTCTACTTGCGCTGATCCTGAGCGCTCTGCACTTTTCTAAAGATTCATCGACTTAGCCATGTAGTTCTGTGACTGTTCTGTCTCTATATCACCCCCCTCTATAGCTCCACTTGATATATCATACCCTCTATTTCATTGACCTCATATCTGTCTTCTGCATCAGTCAATACGTTCTGATTTTGTCTTTCAACCAGAGAAGTTGCTTCACTTTCCTGTCCTTTACTCCTAGCAGTCCTCAGCCTATGTGTTACAAGCATGTTCTTTTGTTGATTATTTCGGGGACATCCTAAGATGACCAACCTTAACCTCTTTCTCTGACGCGCCCCACAGTACTGACTTTCTTTCCTCTGGTTATTTTCCTTCTGAATTTCTTCAGTCTCATTGAGCTTGGTATCTCAGTCTCTACGAATATTTTCTTACTTGCTTAATTTCTTTCTGGACTTTGAAGTGACTCCTCATTTCTTTAACTTCTTCATCCATATGTGATAACCTCTGATCCAGTTTCGTTATTATTGACAACAGTTCTCTACATATATGGCCTCAAATGAACTCGATATTTCTCTTTTCAAGCAAAAAGAATTAGTGTCCCTTTCATCCGACGTCATTCTAAATCTGTCTTCATGATTTAGCTTCTAGCTTTGGTTGGGTTTGGGTTTATCCTAAACAGACTCTTAGGTTTCTGTTTCAGCAATGGGAAACTGGAATCCTCAGCCTCACCTATTGCTAGCAAGGGTCAACCCCTACCCTCAGCCAATGACAATATGGCCAATCCTCAGCTTCACCCACTGTAGGTATCTGTCAACCCTTTGTCTCACCTAGTGACGCTATGACCCATAACTTAGCCTACCCGCTGCCAAACTGGCTTAACCCTCAGCCTCACCCAGTGCTGGTATGGGTCATTCTTCAGCCGTGCCCTGCGCTGCTGTCGAGCGTCAAATCTGACCTGACAAATAGATGACTACAGACTAAAAGCGCGTATGCATGGGCTGAGTCTAGGAGTTGCAAACTGTTCAAATCATAATCTCGCAAGGTGATCGGCTGTTTAGTGGGTTCAACGACGACAACAAATATTGAGTGATTCAGCAGTTATATGTCGAATGCTGTGTATGTGGCATCAGTCTGTTCACGACATACACTGATGATGGCTTTTGAGCGACTTTGCCTACTAAAGAACAATGGATCTCGCTTGTCGAATGGCTGTGGTTAACTCCAACCATACCATACAAGTACATCAAGCCTCTCTCTCTCTCTCTCTCTCTCTCTCTCTCTCTCTCTCTCTCTCTCTCTCTCTCTCTCTCTCTCTCTCTCTCTCTCTCTCTCTCTCTCTCTCTCTCTCTCTCTCTCTCTCTCTCTCTCTCTCTCTCTCTCTCTCTTCAATATTGTCTAATGTCAAAGCTTTGAGAAGAATATTGAAGATGAGTATAGTTTATGCAGATGTGATAAACTCGTAAGGTTGGATTTCTTAAGAACATATGTTTAATGTGGCAAGTCCTTGAAACAACAAGCACAGAGTTTCATACGTATGAAGTAACAACTTACACAAATTTCGTGAACTGAAGCACAGTGTTCATGGTATTGGTACATTTGGCATTGATGATGATATCAGATTTCATCAATAGCCAGTGAAATTACAGTTTATGTCCTAATTGAGAATTCAGCGAGAATGGAGACCATTTATTCTGCACGTTCAGATATTTCGCACCTAATCACACAGAACAATGAACGTGTTACATCAGGTCATTATCTTTATAAAACTCATATACTCCGTTCGACACCAGTAAGGGACTTCATCCCCAGCATAACCGCCCACAGGCTGCCTCTCTACCATTAATGGACCACACCCTACACCAGAGCTATTCAGTTTTATCAGGAGGATACATTGAAAGACTCATATATTATTTGCTTTTTACATTTTTGCTAAACACATGAATGAACAGAATAAAAGAATTACATTCCGGTAACTAATGAAATAAATGATTCAACACAACACTACGTACCCTTCCAGCACTAGTCCACTCAAGAATGTGAAGTTAAATAGGAAAATTGTGCTGTACATATACTAGATGTGGGGGAAAATATAGTGACTAACCTCCATGCGACCGATCATCGGCACTCACGAAGCCCCGCCCGCCCGCCCGGCCCCAACCTGCCCGAGTGATAACGAGCCGCCGCCGGCAGACACGTTCAGTTCATCATGTAGCGACGATCGTGCACACTGGTGCGGGCAACTGTACATTTCACTCAACTAATTATCACAATTAATCACATGTTTCATTCAGCTGATTGATATAGTGTACCACGATCAAATTCTATTTATGCAAAATTTCGTAAGTACATAATTGAGCAAATGAATATCATTAATTCATCTTAATTCTCTGAGTCTGTCAAAGGGTCAATGAAAAACCACTCAAGGGCCGGTTTTGGCCCGCGGGCCGCCAACTAAATAGCCCTGCACTACAGGGTATGCACACGAAGACCACAATTTCCTGTTCTTAGTGTTTCCTCATCACAGGCAACAGTCGTAAAGGATTCAGCCAATCATATGTTGGTCTTTCTTTCTAGCGCCATTGCTCCAACCAATGAGACAAGATTACTAAAAACATGGTCGTTACTGTTCCACTCCCACCAGTTACTGGTCACGCCATAATTGCATCTTCAATTTCTTCAGTACAGCACGACCTTTGATCATGACCACTGACCTAACCCTTTATAGTCAGGTCAAAGACCAGGCCATCATAATGAGGGTGGTACTTTCACATTCAAAAGTTGAACCGTCGCCTTTACGAGCTATACCAACGTGCTTAAGAGTCGAATCGGTGTGCCCAAGAGCCGAACTGTCCTGCACCTCTGTCCCTGGCTTTCTAGATGAAGAAGAAAAACATAAATTGAGCTTACCAAACTTCACAGAGTCACAAAGGGGGACAACTTATCAACTTCATGCTCTCCTTTCAGCATTCACATCTAGACTCTCATGCTTAATGGCAGGATATAACAGAACAGAAATGTTCAAAATGCCTTATGTAATAAGCCTGAGTTTCATTGATTCAAAATCGATTTACAATTGTCTGTGACTTTATCAACCATCAGAGTATGTCTACTGCTTTCCAAATGTATCAGCTCTCTTCTCAGTATCATCATGCACAATGTTTATCCATTATAAATCGCTGAAAGAGATTCTCTGTTTCTGCAAATAATCCATGGCTGAATAAGCAACATTTATATCTTACTAGTGTACCAACAGCAGTCACCTGCGACCATTTCCTCCTTCACTGCTGGACCAGCAGCGGTCATATGAGGCCAGTTCCTCCCTCGCTCCTGGACTAATAGTGAGCAAGTGGGACCAGTCCCTTCCTCGTTGCTGGACCAGTAGTAGCCATCTCCCTCCCTCACTGCTACAGACACTCGTCTCACACAGCCCCAACACCACCAACTCTGTTCTGCACCTGATGAACACAAGATTCGACACTACAGCAACGATTGTCACAAACTCAATGATTTCAGACCTCAAGGTCTAGACTTTCGACAACTTTGTGACCGCTGTAACGATAATGATATCCTTGAAGACATTCTGACAATATATCCACAATTTGTCATGTAGATATCTGATGTAATTATGCCCAGTGTGAGTACATTCTGTATGTTCCATAGGCAATGAACTTTTTAACCTTTCTTCACTTTCAGTGTTAACAAATGCATCGTACACTACCTGCACACTGCACCCTGTTCGAAATCTACTACGAACTCAGTGCTTATGTAATTTGTTTCTACATATATTGTAACCCAAGTTGTGTAACTCAAACATTGTGCACTGTATACCTAATGCATCGCTCTGTGTATGTATGTCTTGTGTTAACTTGCTCGGAATTACACAGACGACATTAATCAGTGACGTCAAAGCTGAGACTCCAAACATGCTGGTGAGGTTAGCAAGGTGGGTCAGAGCTGTGCTGGAGCAGCGCCACAACCATCTGATTGCCTGGTGTCAGGGGAAGTCCTGGCTAACGAGGCAAGAAAACGCGCGAAATTGAGTGAATCGCTCCTATATTAAGCAATCATGATAACTAAAAGCAGCACTAAAGTGGTATATGATATAGAGGATTATAAAAGTCAAGTAGACTGGGAGAGAGGAGTTTGTTCGCCGCAGAGAGAAGTAAAGGAGAAATGAGAGGAACTACTGTTTCAGGTTTTCAGAGCGAAGCAGTTCTTGTTTTTGTACAGATAATGGTCTAGTGTTGACCTGGCCCTAGAGAATCAGATCCATCAGTACGTGAGGTACACAACACATGGAGCACCTCCCACCTGCCGCGATACACGACATATCTATAAGCAACGGCAATCTCTTGGCTAGACATGGCCTCTACATGTGACAGGCTAGCGTGACACCCCAATGTGGACCAGCAAGATGGCCCCACTGTGAACCAGCAAGATGGTCCCACTATGGACCAGCAAGATGGTCCCACTATGGACCAGGAAGACGGTCCCACTGTGAACCAGCAAGATGGTCCCACTATGGACCAGCATGATGGTCCCACTATGGACCAGCAAGACGGTCCCACTGCGGGCCAGCAAGACGGCACCACTGTGCCCCGGCTCTTCCCGTGCTTCGTCGAGAATGCTGCAGCAGGTGCTGGTGATGAGGGAGATGGTCAGATATTTACAGCAGCTGTGGCCAACCATTACCCTCACACTGGCCAATTATCGTCGACACATACTAGACTAACGCCCTCTTAACACGTCCTTACTATGACGGTCAGCTAAGGTTAAATGATGACTTTATAACCAACAATTATATGCAAGGTGATACTTTCGGTGTTAAAAGTTTTTTTTCTTTCCCCTAGGCTGAATCATGTGATGCTCATCAGGTGTACATCTAAAACACAAATAAATGAGACACATGCATGCAAATACAAGTTATACGGCTCTTCATCTCCCCACACCCGCCTCTCTCTCTCTCTGTCTTCATCAGGCTTGAATCCTGGAGCCAAAATTCGGTATACAGCCAATCCAGGCGTTCATCCTCCCTTCGGGGCTTGTTGATGAATAGATATAGGAATGAAGCTGTTGCGTGTGTACTATCCTTTTCGTAGTTACCTACTTTTACAGTATAGAGAAAGAGTCTTATCCTCGTGGAACCCTATCTCTGAAACAGAATCTACTATTGTAAAACTCTTCAATCTATGTATGCTATCTGCATTCACCAATGTTCTCGTCCACTCTTATCCATTCACCCACTACACTTATACATTAAAAGTACATTTTTACATCGTTTTCAACAATATTCTTGATTCATTTTATGTGATGTCGTCTGGTTATTCTATCACTATATCATTTAAAGAACTGTTAACTGTCCATGTTATATATATATATATATATATATATATATATATATATATATATATATATATATATATATATATATATATATACGAATAAAGTGTATATGAACGCGCACCTCCATAGAACATACAAAGGAGGTGCGCGTTCATATACACTTTATTCGTATTCATATAACTCCGCGTTGTACAGTCAGGTTCGGTAAAACGCTACCAGCTGGCTATGTGTTCTGTTCGGAAACAACCGATAGACCCCGTTGCTCACCATTGTGAGACGAAGGGTATTCGAGTACTTAGTAATTCGATTAGTTGTTTCCTATTATACAGTCCCTTAGCCTAGCGGTTAGCATGCCTGCCTCTTGCACAAGGGGTCCCAGGTTCGATCCTGGCTGTTGGAGCTTTGTATGTTATATATATATATATATATGTATATATATATATATATATATGTATATATATATATATATATATATATATATATGTATATATATATATATATATGTTGTGGACTATCACATGTTTACCAAATGGCGTCCTAGCTTCGTCTCTTCGATGTATATCAACTGACTGTTATATTTCTCTCTTGTGTCTCCCCTGATGATGTGATTATTACACGAAAGTGCACTTGGGAACTTTTCGTGTTTTATTTTCCCCGTGGACTCATAGGAATATCTTGATCACGCGCAAAATTGTGATCCTTTCCAATATATATATATATATATATATATATATATATATATATATATATATATATATATATATATATATATATATATATATATTTTTTTTTTTTTTTTTTTTTTTTGCTTTGTCGCTGTCTCCCGCGTTTGCGAGGTAGCGCAAGGAAACAGACGAAAGAAATGGCCCAACCCACCCCCATACACATGCCTTGATATATATATATATATCCCTGGGGATAGGGGAGAAAGAATACTTCCCACGTATTCCCTGCGTGTCGTAGAAGGCGACTAAAAGGGGAGGGAGCGGGTGGCTGGAAATCCTCCCCTCTCATTTTTTTTTAATTTTCCAAAAGAAGGAACAGAGAAGGGGGCCAGGTGAGGATTTTCCCTCTAAGGCCCAGTCCTCTGTTCTTAACGCTACCTCGCAAATGCGGGAAATGGCGAATCGTATGAAAAAAAAATATATATATATATACATAGTGCCATTGTACAAAGGCAAAGGGGATAAGAGTGAGTGCTCAAATTACAGAGGTATAAGTTTGTTGAGTATTCCTGGTAAATTGTATGGGAGGGTATTGATTGAGAGGGTGAAGGCATGTACAGAGCATCAGATTGGGGAAGAGCAGTGTGGTTTCAGAAGTGGTAGAGGATGTGTGGATCAGGTGTTTGCTTTGAAGAATGTATGTGAGAAATACTTAGAAAAGCAAATGGATTTGTATGTAGCATTTATGGATCTGGAGAAGGCATATGATAGAGTTGATAGAGATGCTCTGTGGAAGGTATTAAGAATATATGGTGTGGGAGGTAAGTTGTTAAAAGCAGTGAAAAGTTTTTATCGAGGATGTAAAGCATGTGTACGTGTAGGAAGAGAGGAAAGTGATTGGTTCTCAGTGAATGTAGGTTTGCGGCAGGGGTGTGTGATGTCGCCATGGTTGTTTAATTTGTTTATGGATGGGGTTGTTAGGGAGGTGAATGCAAGAGTTTTGGAAAGAGGGGCAAGTATGAAGTCTGTTGGGGATGAGAGAGCTTGGGAGGTGAGTCAGTTGTTGTTCGCTGATGATACAGCGCTGGTGGCTGATTCATGTGAGAAACTGCAGAAGCTGGTGACTGAGTTTGGTAAAGTGTGTGAAAGAAGAAAGTTAAGAGTAAATGTGAATAAGAGCAAGGTTATTAGGTACAGTAGGGTTGAGGGTCAACTCAATTGGGAGGTGAGTTTGAATGGAGAAAAACTGGAGGAAGTGAAGTGTTTTAGATATCTGGGAGTGGATCTGGCAGCGGATGGAACCATGGAAACGGAAGTGGATCATAGGGTGGGGGAGGGGGCGAAAATTCTGGGAGCCTTGAAGAATGTGTGGAAGTCGAGAACATTATCTCGGAAAGCAAAAATGGGTATGTTTGAAGGAATAGTGGTTCTAACAATGTTGTATGGTTGCGAGGCGTGGGCTATGGATAGAGTTGTGCGCAGGAGGATGGATATGCTGGAAATGAGATGTTTGAGGACAATGTGTGGTATGAGGTGGTTTGATCGAGTAAGTAACGTAAGGGTAAGAGAGATGTGTGGAAATAAAAAGAGCGTGGTTGAGAGAGCAGAAGAGGGTGTTTTGAAATGGTTTGGGCACATGGAGAGAATGAGTGAGGAAAGATTGACCAAGAGGATATATGTGTCGGAGGTGGAGGGAACGAGGAGAAGAGGGAGACCAAATTGGAGGTGGAAAGATGGAGTGAAAAAGATTTTGTGTGATCGGGGTCTGAACATGCAGGAGGGTGAAAGGAGGGCAAGGAATAGAGTGAATTGGAGCGATGTGGTATACCGGGGTTGACGTGATGTCATTGGATTGAATCGGGGCATGTGAAGCGTCTGGGGTAAACCATGGAAAGCTGTGTATACACATGTATATACATACGTCCACACACGCAAATATACATACCTACACAGCTTTCCATGGTTTACCCCAGACGCTTCACATGCCTTGATTCAATCCACTGACAGCACGTCAACCCCGGTATACCACATCGCTCCAATTCACTCTATTCCTTGCCCTCCTTTCACCCTCCTGCATGTTCAGACCCCGATCACACAAAATCTTTTTCACTCCATCTTTCCACCTCCAATTTGGTCTCCCTCTTCTCCTCGTTCCCTCCATCTCCGACACATATATCCTCTTGGTCAATCTTTCCTCACTCATTCTCTCCATGTGCCCAAACCACTTCAAAACACCCTCTTCTGCTCTCTCAACCACGCTCTTTTTATTTCCACACATCTCTCTTACCCTTACGTTACTCACTCGATCAAACCACCTCACACCACACATTGTCCTCAAACATCTCATTTCCAGCACATCCATCCTCCTGCGCACAACTCTATCCATAGCCCACGCCTCGCAACCATACAACATTGTTGGAACTACTATTCCTTCAAACATACCCATTTTTGCTTTCCGAGATAATGTTCTCGACTTCCACACATTCTTCAAGGCCCCCAGAATTTTCGCCCCCTCCCCCACCCTATGATCCACTTCCGCTTCCATGGTTCCATCCGCTGCCAGATCCACTCCCAGATATCTAAAACACTTCACTTCCTCCAGTTTTTCTCCATTCAAACTCACCTCCCAATTGACTTGACCCTCAACCCTACTGTACCTAATAACCTTGCTCTTATTCACATTTACTCTTAACTTTCTTCTTCCACACACTTTACCAAACTCAGTCACCAGCTTCTGCAGTTTCTCACATGAATCAGCCACCAGCGCTGTATCATCAGCGAACAACAACTGACTCACTTCCCAAGCTCTCTCATCCCCAACAGACTTCATACTTGCTCCTCTTTCCAAAACTCTTGCATTTACCTCCCTAACAACCCCATCCATAAACAAATTAAACAACCATGGAGACATCACACACCCCTGCCGCAAACCTACATTCACTGAGAACCAATCACTTTCCTCTCTTCCTACACGTACACATGCCTTACATCCCCGATAAAAACTTTTCACTGCTTCTAACAACTTTCCTCCCACACCATATATTCTTAATACCTTCCACAGAGCATCTCTATCAACTCTATCATATGCCTTCTCCAGATCCATAAATGCTGCATACAAATCCATTTGCTTTTCTAAGTATTTCTCACATACATTCTTCAAAGCAAACACCTGATCCACACATCCTCTACCACTTCTGAAACCACACTGCTCTTACCCGATCTGATGCTCTGTACATGCCTTCACCCTCTCAATCAATACCCTCCCATATAATTTACCAGAAATACTCAACAAACTTATACCTCTGTAATTTGAGCACTCACTCTTATCCCCTTTGCCTTTGTACAATGGCACTATGCACGCATTCCGCCAATCCTCAGGCACCTCACCATGAGTCATACATACATTAAATAACCTTACCAACAAGTCAACAATACAGTCACCCCCTTTTTTAATATATTCCACTGCAATACCATCCAAACCTGCTGCCTATATATATATATATATATATATATATATATATATATATATATATATATATATACGTATGAGTGGGTGTGTGTGTGTGTGTGTGTGTGTGTGTGTGTGTGTGTGTGTGTGTGTGTGTGTGTGTGTGTGTATTTGTATTCAGTTTCTAAAAGAGGTAACACAAGGAGCCAAGCGGGGAGTGCTCATCCTCCTCAGCTACAGTACTTAAGGATTTTGATATCAATATTGCATTTGAGATCAGCAGTACAGCAAGGAAGATCCTCATAAAAAAGTCACTTGAAATCCAGATAGTTATGTTTATCGAATACCATGTACAGAGTAAAGTCCACTTAGGTCAAAGTGTAAAGGAAAAAATTGAATTAAGAACAAAACAGCATCGGTATAGTATTCTTGCTGAACAAGCAGTAAATGCTTTATCCCTGCATATGAGAGGCTTCAGCCTCCCTATTGACTGGAACAACGCTCAAAATATTGCCCCTTGTCATTCAATTATAGAAATACTAGCGATCTATGCATAACTAAAGACAGGTTTCATAATAATCATAAGATCAGTCTCGCTATGTATAAAAACAGATCCTTTCATCATCAAAGAAACTGTCAACATGAACAAGTTTATGAGGTAATCTCTGGCTTGACACCTGCCTCTGGTCAGTCGGCACTTGCCTTTTGTAACCCGACGCTTGTCTTTGATGACCCAACCTCTTCCTTTGGCATTACACCCCAAGGTGTAGCCTCTAACCTACCTCGTAGAGAAAGGACAAGGATCACACCAACATGCCCAGGTGTCGCACCCTCGTTCTCAAGAGCTCCCTACTAAACCTAGAGTCAGCTGTAGCATGTAGCTGTACATCCTCCAACCTGCACCTACTCTGAGGAGCACCTGTACTTCTTAACACTAAACTGCACTCCACAGTACAGCCTGTACATCGCATGAGTACACTGGTAGCCATCAGTAAACCAGGTTTATGGATCACTACCCAGAAACCTGCTGGATGGTCGACATGCTCAGCAAATTCCGTTTACCAGCGTCAGTTACAACACACACCACCACCGCCACGCCCAGTGGCTGGACAAATAGTCCACAGGGAATGTTACTGGACTTTCATACAAATTTGAGAAATGTGATTTGAATAACAGGTGGTTCATCAATAAAGATTATTGTACCCAAAATGAAAATCAGTGGAAGACCTGTGGGTAAATGTACATATCATCAAATCACGTGTCCCATCACATACAACAAAGACCAGTCACATTCGTCGTTAAGCAGGCCATAACTAACAATGTCACGTATCAAACGATGGCCAAGTAAACAATGTTATTGGGTATAACGATATAAACAGCAAACAAAATATCATTTAATGCGTTCTCTGGACATGAAAATGACAGTCAAGCAAACAAAGACAGCAGAACAACTAGAATGTTCTTTTTCTTTTCCTGTTGGTCGTGCAGGTCGGAAAAGGAACATGATAGAAATAGCCGACTTCAGTACATGAATATCAAGTTAGTTCTGCCCTGGATAAACTAAGGGACAGTATGTGCTGCTGGGGTGGGAGATGGAATATAAGAATTTAGCTATGACTATCTTGGGGCATGAAGCTGATCGTCATGAACACTAAAAATGGAAGTCGATACTGAACACAAAATAAGATTAGTGTGGTATAAAACTCAAACATCTGAGCTCAGTGTAGTTATTCAGTCAGTTACCGTGTCATAAATACAGTTAATCTCGTTATCTTAATGCTAACATAATTCACCTTGACAGTTATCTTAAAACTAACGCAATTTAACTCGTCAGTTCTCTTAGTGTTGATATGATTAAAACTAATGCAATTTACATTGTGAATTACCTTAGTGCTGATATAATTAAGACTAACGTAATTTACCAAGTCAATTATCTTAGTGCTAACATAATGCATCTTGACAGTTATCTTAGCACTAATGATATATTACAAAGGATACAGATAACCTTGTCAGCATTCATAGCATTGCTATCTTGTTAGGCAGCACTAATACAGTTTATCAAGTCATTTACCTTCTCACTAAAACCTTTAACAAACATTTCCTGCCGGAAATACTAATGTCTCCATTTCACTGTATCGTAAGAATACAGTTGGAACAATACTGTACAAGGCACCAGTGTCCAGGAAATAGAGCCTCACAGAGAGTACCTGAGCACCACAGGCTGATACTGCACGTCAGAGCATGTAACCAGATTCGTCAACATATTTCTGGTTGCCTAAGGTATGATCTGAGATCAAATATTTACTTTAAAGCCACCCAACGTCTATATTTGTGAGTTCTGCGGTAAGGTGTCCAAAAATATTAAAACCGGAGCAAATTATAGAGCTCATGGTTGAAATAGGATCGTCAGTGCCTCATCTAGGGCACAAGGGACTTACAGTTTAAGTGTCATTGTCTACGAGACAGAATACTCATGCTTTAAGGTCTATACTCCTAAATATGATTTAGAGTCTCCACTATCTATAGATATCTGAGTTATGTCCACCTAGAGGTTGCACGCACCTTTATTATTCCGACCACAACAACCTAACTAGCATCACCCAGCCCTAGCCGCCCCAGAATCATACCAGCAGCACCTGGAATCAGGCTTGGAACATTACTGGCAACACCTAGCACCTGCCAGCCCCTGGACCTTACAGGTTACATCTTGCACCTGCCAGGACCAGAACCAACCGGTAACACCTGGCCTCATCCAGCCCCAAAATCTTACTAAAAGCACCTGCCACTTACCAGACTCGGGACTTTACTGGTAACACCTAACATCTGCTAGCCCCAGGACCTTACTGGTGACAACTAGCAACTCTCAGATTTAGAATTCTACCAGCAATACCTTGCTCCTGCCGACCCCATGACCTAACTAGCAAGATCCATCACTTGCCAGCCGTATGACCTCAGTGGCAATAACTAGTACATACAAGTCTCGAATCTCTCTGGCAACACCTAGTATCTGCCAGCACCAGGACCTCACTGGTAACACCAGGCAACTATAAACTACAACCAACCTTCAGTAAAGTATTCCTGTTCATGAATGGATGTTGTTCTGAGATAAAAGTAGCATAATCAACATCAAAATAATACCTGAGTTTGGGTCAACAGCACCTGACACCTATAGCGACTTACGGTAAATTGTTGCATCACCTCATGCTTGAAAATAAACCGTCGAACCTTAAAACTCGGTAAGCAACATCCAGCTGCTGTAATGAGCTCCCGAGTCCAGCAGGCAGCACCTTGAACCCTTAATGAGCTACAAAACCTTGTCGCAATACTTCATGCTTGAATTTACCCTACAGTCCTACTTGGAGCAACTAACTTCTATATTGAGCTCTCAAGTCCAGCAAGTAACCCTCTGTAGCTAGAAAGAACACCAAAGTATAGCTTAGAACGAGCAGTTTATATTCTTACTGATCACTAGGGTTCGACAAGCAGTGGCACACCTACAAAACAAACTAGTGGAGGGATGCAAGCAGGGGAGGAGTCCAGCAGCTTGCCTGAACCTTTCCATGATTATTCAATTAATTTCCTAAATAAATCTCTCCACAAAGTGTTACCCTGAACGGTAATTATTCTCCTTCTCCCCTCCTCATCTTGCCATTACTAGTGGTAAAACATGACTATTAATACCGGGCGGTTCATTTATCACTGAGCGAGGGTTAATTACCCGGTGTTGAGCGGCTGCTCGGCACCACTCCCGCTGCTGGAGGAGACCACGTCATGACCATTACCATGGGGGACGTGGGAGGCACCACTCCTGCTGCTGGAGGAGACCACGTCATGACCATTACCATGGGGGACGTGGGCAGCACCACTCCCGCTGCTGGAGGAGACCACGTCATGACCATTACCATGGGGGACGTGGCCGACACCACTCCCGCTGCTGGAGGAGACCACGTCATGACCATTACCATGGGGGACGTAGCCGAGCACCACTCCTGCTGCTGGAGGAGACCACGTCATGACCATTACCATGGGGGCCGTGGGAGGCACCACTCCCGCTGCTGGAGGAGACCACGTCATGACCATTACCATGGGGGACGTGGGCAGCACCACTCCTGCTGCTGGAGGAGACCACGTCATGACCATTACCATGGGGGACGTGGCCGACACCACTCCCGCTGCTGGAGGAGACCACGTCATGACCATTACCATGGGGGACGTGGGAGGCACTACACCCGCTGCTGGAGGAGACCACGTCATGACCATTACCATGGGGGACGTGGGCAGCACCACTCCCGCTGCTGGAGGAAACCACGTCATGACCATTACCATGGGGGACGTGGGCAGCACCACTCCCGCTGCTGGAGGAAACCACGTCATGACCATCACCATGGGGGACGTGGGAGGCACCACTCCCGCTGCTGGAGGAAACCACGTCATGACCATTACCATGGGGGACGTGGGAGGCACCACTCCCGCTGCTGGAGGAAACCACGTCATGACCATTACCATGGGGGACGTGGGCAGCACCACTCCCGCTGCTGGAGGAGACCACGTCGTGACCATTACCATGGGGGACGTGGGAGGCACCACTCCCGCTGCTGGAGGAGACCACGTCATGACCATTACCATGGGGGACGTGGGCGGCAATAACAGATATGGATTTTATCTTCTCCCATGTTAGAGGTGAGGGTAGAAACACAGAAATGGATGAAATGAAGGGAAGGGGCGGAACCAGTGAACACATCTAGCCACTGAGGAGAGAACTCATTACCTGTAAGGGAACATCTCACAGAGGTCACATAAACTTGTGTCTTTCCTATCATGTTTTCACACACACACACACACACACACACACACACACACACACACACACACACACACACACACAAACATACACACACACACACACATATACATACATATATACACACACACATATATATATGTTGAGTATTCCTGGTAAATTACATGGGAGGGTATTGATTGAGAGGGTGAAGGCATGTACAGAGCATCAGATTGGGGAAGAGCAGTGTGGTTTCAGAAGTGGTAGAGGATGTGTGGATCAGGTGTTTGCTTTGAAGAATGTATGTGAGAAATACTTAGAAAAGCAAATGGATTTGTATGTAGCATTTATGGATCTGGAGAAGGCGTATGATAGAGTTGATAGAGATGCGCTGTGGAAGGTATTAAGAATATATGGTGTGGGAGGCAAGTTGTTAGAAGCAGTGAAAAGTTTTTATCGAGGATGTAAGGCATGTGTACGTGTGGAAGAGAGGAGAGTGATTGCTTCTCAGTGAATGTTGGTTTGCGGCAGGGGTGTGTGATGTCTCCATGGTTGTTTAATTTGTTTATGGATGGGGTTGTTAGGGAGGTGAATGCAAGAGTTTTGGAAAGAGGGGCAAGTATGAAGTCTGTTGGGATGAGAGAGCTTGGGAAGTGAGTCAGTTGTTGTTCGCTGATGATACAGCGCTGGTGGCTGATTCATGTGAGAAACTGCAGAAGCTGGTGACTGAGTTTGGTAAAGTGTGTGAAAGAAGAAAGTTAAGAGTAAATGTGAATAAGAGCAAGGTTCTTAGGTACAGTAGGGCTGAGGGTCAAGTCAATTTGGAGGTAAGTTTGAATGGAGAAAAACTGGAGGAAGTAAAGTGTTTTAGATATCTGGGAGTGGATCTGGCAGCGGATGGAACCATGGAAGCGGAAGTGGATCATAGGGTGGGGGAGGGAGCGAAAATCCTGGGAGCCTTGAAGAATGTGTGGAAGTCGAGAACATTATCTCGGAAAGCAAAAATGGGTATGTTTGAAGGGATAGTGGTTCCAACAATGTTGTATGGTTGAGAGGCGTGGGCCTATGGATAGAGTTGTGCGCAGGAGGATGGATGTGCTGGAAATGAGATGTTTGAGGACAATGTGTGGTGTGAGGTGGTTTGATCGAGTAAGTAACGTAAGGGTAAGAGAGATGTGTGGAAATAAAAAGAGCATGGTTGAGAGAGCAGAAGAGGGTGTTTTGAAATGGTTTGGTCACATGGAGAGAATGAGTGAGGAAAGGTTGACCAAGAGGATATAAGTGTCGGAGGTGGAGGGAACGAGTAGAAGTGGGAGACCAAATTGGAGGTGGAAAGATGGAGTGAAAAAGATTTTGTGTGATCGGGGCCTGAACATGCAGGAGGGTGAAAGGAGGGCAAGGAATAGAGTGAATTGGAGCGATGTGGTATACCGGGGTTGACGTGCTGTCAGTGGATTGAATCAGGGCATGTGAAGCGTCTGGGGTAAACCATGGAAAGCTGTGTAGGTATGTATATTTGCGTGTGTGGACGTATGTATATACATGTGTATGGGGGTGGTTTGGGCCATTTCTTTCGTCTGTTTCCTTGCGCTACCTCGCAAACGCGGGAGACAGCGACAAAGAAAAAAAAAAAAATATATATATATATATATATATATATATATATATATATATATATATATATATATATATATATATATATATATATACTTTTTTTTTCCTTTCATACTATTCGCCATTTCCCGCATCAGCGAGGTAGCGTTAAGAACAAAGGACTGGGCCTTTGAGGGAATATCCTCACCTGGCCCCCTTCTCTGTTCCTTCTTTTGGAAAATTAAAAAAAAGAGAGGGGAGGATTTCCAGCCACCCGCTCTTTCCCCTTTTAGTCGCCTTATACGACATGCAGGGAATACATTGGAAGTATTCTTTCTCCCCTATCCCTAGGGTTATATATACATATTTATATATATATATATATATATATATATATATATATATATATATATATATATATATATATATATATATATATATATATATATATATATATATATATATATATATATATATATATGTATATATATATATATATATATATATATATATATATATATATATATATATATATATATATATATATATATATATATATATATATATATATATATATATATTTTTTTTTTTTCTTTTTTTTTTTGCTTTGTCGCTGTCTCCCGCGTTTGCGAGGTAGCGCAAGGAAACAGACGAAAGAAATGGCCCAACCCACCCCCCATACACATGTATATAAATACGTCCACACACGCAAAATATACATACCTACACAGCTTTCCATGGTTTACCCCAGACGCTCCACATGCCCCGATTCAATCCATTGACAGCACGTCAACCCCGGTATACCACATCGCTCCAATTCACTCTATTCCTTGCCCTCCTTTCACCCTCCTGCATGTTCAGGCCCCGATCACACAAAATCTTTTTCACTCCATCTTTCCACCTCCAATTTGGTCTCCCTCTTCTCCTCGTTCCCTCCACCTCCGACACATATATCCTCTTGGTCAATCTTTCCTCACTCATTCTCTAAATGTGCCCAAACCATTTCAAAACACCCTCTTCTGCTCTCTCAACCACGCTCTTTTTATTTCCACACATCTCTCTTACCCTTACGTTACTCACTCGATCAAACCACCTCACACCACACATTGTCCTCAAACATCTCATTTCCAGCACATCCATCCTCCTGCGCACAACTCTATCCATAGCCCACGCCTCGCAACCATGCAACATTGTTGGAACTACTATTCCTTCAAACATACTCATTTTTGCTTTCCGAGATAATGTTCTCGACTTCCACACATTCTTCAAGGTTCTCAGAATTTTCGCCCCCTCCCCCACCCTATGATCAACTTCCGCTTCCATGGTTCCATCCGCTGCCAGATCCACTCCTAGATATCTAAAGCACTTCACTTCCTCCAGTTTTTCTCCATTCAAACTCACCTCCCAATTGACTTGACCCTCAACCCTACTGTACCTAATAACCTTGCTCTTATTCACATTTACTCTTAACTTTCTTCTTTCACACACTTTACCAAACTCAGTCACCAGCTTCTGCAGTTTCTCACATGAATCAGCCACCAGCGCTGTATCATCAGCGAACAACAACTGACTCACTTCCCAAGCTCTCTCATCCCCAACATACTTCATACTTGCCCCTCTTTCCAAAACTCTTGCATTCACCTCCCTAACAACCCCATCCATAAACAAATTAAACAACCATGGAGACATCACACACCCCTGCCGCAAACCTACATTCACTGAGAACCAATCACTTTCCTCTCTTCCAACACGTACACATGCCTTACATCCTCGATAAAAACTTTTCACTGCTTATATATATATATATATATATATATATATATATATATATATATATATATATATATATATATATATATATATATATATATATATATATATATATATATACATATATATATATATATATATATATATATATATATATATATATATATATATATATATATATATATATATATATATATATATATATATATATATAAATATATATATATATATATATATATATATATATATATATATATATATATATATATATATATATATATTTTTTTTTTTTTCTTTTTCTTTTTTCTTTCAAACTATTCGCCATTTCCCGCGTTAGCGAGGTAGCGTTAAGAACAGAGAACTGGGCCTTTGAGGGAATATCCTCACCTGGCCCCCTTCTCTGTTCCTTCTTTTGGAAAATTAAAAAAAAATAATGAGAGGGGAGGATTTCCAGCCTTCCGCTCCCTCCCCTTTTAGTCGCCTTCTACGACACGCAGGGGATATGTGGGAAGTATTCTTCCTCCCATCCCCAGGGATAACATATATATATACATATATAATTCTTTCTTTTCTTTTTCTTTCAAACTATTCGCCATTTCCCGCATTAGCAAGGTAGCGTTAAGAACAGAGGACTGGGCCTCTGAGGGAATATCCTCACCTGGCCCCCTTCTCTGTTCCTTCTCTTGGAAAAAAAAAAATATATATATATATATATATATATATATATATATATATATATATATATATATATACACACATTTATATATATAGCAATAAAAAGAGTGTGGTTGAGAGAGCAGAAGATGGTGTTTTGAAATGGTTTGGTCACATGGAGAGAATGAGTGAGGAAAGATTAACAAAGAGGATATATGTGTCAGAGGTGGAGGGAATGAGGAGAAGTGGGAGACAAAATTGGAGGTGGAAAGATGGAGTGAAAGAGATTGAGCATTGCGGCCTGAACATGCAGGAGGGTGAAAGGCATGCAAGGAATAGAGTGAATTGGAATGATGTGGTATACCGGGGTCGTCGTGCTGTTAACGGATTGAACCAGGGCATGTAAAGCGTCTGGGGTAAAGCATGGAAAGTTTTGTGGGGTCGGGATGTGGAAAGGGATCTGTGGTTTTCGTGCATTATACATGACAGCTAGAAAGTGAGTGTGAACGAATGTGGCCTTTGTTGTCTTTTCCTAGCGCTACCTCGCACGCATGCGGGGGAGGGGCTCGTCATTTCAGGTGTGGCGGGGTGGTAGTGGGAATATATATATATATATATATATATATATATATATATATATATATATATATATATATATATATATATATATATATATATATATATATATATATATATATATATATATATATATATATATATATATATATATATATATATATATATATATATGTGTATATATATATGTGTATATATATATATATGTGTATATATGTAAGGCATGTGTACGTGTAGGAAGAGAGGAAAGTGATTGGTTCTCAGTGAATGTAGGTTTGCGGCAGGGGTTTGTGATGTCTCCATGGTTGTTTAATTTGTTTATGGATGGGGTTGTTAGGGAGGTAAATGCAAGAGTTTTGGAAAGAGGGGCAAGTATGAAGTCTGTTGGGGATGAGAGAGCTTGGGAAGTGAGGCAGTTGTTGTTCGCTGATGATACAGCGCTGGTGGCTGATTCATGTGAGAAACTGCAGAAGCTGGTGACTGAGTTTGGTAAAGTGTGTGGAAGAAGAAAGTTAAGAGTAAATGTGAATAAGAGCAAGGTTATTAGGTACAGTAGGGTTGAGGGTCAAGTCAATTGGGAGGTGAGTTTGAATGGAGAAAGACTGGAGGAAGTGAAGTGTTTTAGATATCTGGGAGTGGATCTGGCAGCGGATGGAACCATGGAAGCAGAAGTGGATCATAGGGTGGGGGAGGGGGCGAAAATTCTGGGGGCCTTGAAGAATGTGTGGAAGTCGAGAACATTATCTCGGAAAGCAAAAATGGGTATGTTTGAAGGAATAGTGGTTCCAACAATGTTGTATGGTTGCGAGGCGTGGGCTATGGATAGAGTTGTGCGCAGGAGGATGGATGTGCTGGAAATGAGATGTTTGAGGACAATGTGTGGTGTGAGGTGGTTTGATCGAGTGAGTAACGTAAGGGTAAGAGAGATGTGTGGAAATAAAAAGAGCGCGGTTGAGAGAGCAGAAGAGGGTGTTTTGAAGTGGTTTGGGCACATGGAGAGGATGAGTGAGGAAAGATTGACCAAGAGGATATATGTGTCGGAGGTGGAGGGAGCAAGGAGAAGAGGGAGACCAAATTGGAGGTGGAAAGATGGAGTGAAAAAGATTTTGTGTGATCGGGGCCTGAACATGCAGGAGGGTGAAAGGAGGGCAAGGAATAGAGTGAATTGGATCGATGTGGTATACCGGGGTTGACGTGCTGTCAGTGGATTGAATCAAGGCATGTGAAGCGTCTGGGGTAAACCATGGAAAGCTGTGTAGGTATGTATATTTGCGTGTGTGGACGTATGTATATACATGTGTATGGGGGGGGGGTTGGGCCATTTCTTTCGTCTGTTTCCTTGCGCTACCTCGCAAACGCGGGAGACAGCGACAAAGTATAAAAAAAAAAGAAAACATATATGTATGTACGTGTATGTATATATATATATATATATATATATATATATATATATATATATATATATATATATATATATATATATATATATATATATCCCTGGGGATATATATATATATATATATATATATATATATATATATATATATATATATATATATATATATATATATATATATATATATATATATATATATATATATATATACATATATATATATATATATATATATATATATATATATATATATATATATATATATATATATATATATATATATATATATATATATATATATCCCTGGGGATAGGGGAGAAAGAATACTTCCCACGTATTCCCTGCGTGTCGTAGAAGGCGACTAAAAGGGGAGGGAGCGGGGGGCTGGAAATCCTCCCCTCTCACTTTTTTTTTTAATTTTCCAAAAGAGGGAACAGAGAAGGGGCCCAGGTGAGGATATTCCCTCAAGGGCCCAGTCCTCTGTTCTCAACGCTACCCCGCTAATGCGGGAAATGGCGAATAGTATGAAATATATATATAAAAGGAGAGAAGGTCAACGGAAGCACAGAAGATCTGTGAAGGAAAGTGAGAGGTGGAAACGGCCAGAAAAAGGGAAGGTGGAATGACAAAGAAGAGGAGAGGCGAGGGAACCTGAAGGGGGAAGGGGAAAGAAAACGGATGAGCAGAAGGAGGTAACTAGGGGAGTGGGAGTTGACCACCCGAAGAACGGAGCAAGGCCAGAGGCGAGGGAAAAGGCTTCGTAGGTTACCAGACAAAGCTCGCCGGAGGAATGGCTAAAAGGTGGACGATGGAAGGAAACTAAGGAATTCGAGGCAGACTGTCTGATTTGTCGTGGGATGAACCGAGGTGCGGTGCCGGAATTCGGGGAAGGACAGCGGTGAGGTTCCTGGTGGGCTGTTGATGAAGAGGCTGCTGAACAGCCTAAACAGTGGTAATGGAATATACCAAGGAATAGGCGGTGAAGGCATGATGTTCATGGCAGCGTTGATCATTACTGGTAAATAGTAGTTGCTGACAGGAGAGAGGATCAGGGTGTCGGGAAGTATCATTAGGTGCTGACTGCATTGTTGACCAGACTGTTGGGAAGTGTTGATAGTTGCTGACGGTAGCGTTAACCAGAGCGTTTGGAAGTGTTAGCAGGTGCTGACAGTAGTGTTGACCAGAGTCATGGGAAAGTTTAGCAGTCGCTGGCGGCTGCGTTGGCTTGTGCTGGGAAGTGTTTGTGGAGCTGACGGAAGTATTGGCCACATGGCTGGGATGTCTTAGCGAGCTCTGACAGCAGTCTTAACCTGTGTTGAGATGTGTTATCGCTGATATAGTTATTGACCAGTGAGCTGGCCAGCGTTAGCGGGTGCTCACTGCAGTATTGATTGACCAGAGTGCTGGAAAGTCTTGGGTGCTGACTGCAGTGATAACCGCTGTTGGGAATGCAAGAGGAAGCTGACGCCAGTGACGACTAGAGAGCTGAGTGATGCTGACAGGGATACTAACTAGGGTGTAGGAGTGGATGCTTAAGGAGGGCGAAAGAGATTGCATGAGGACCCATAGAGGCATTAAAGGATCGTGTTGGAAGCGGTAAGGGAACTCTAGAAAAGTGATGGAGGAAGTGGTTGCGAAGAAAGATACTAGGGATACTGTGGGAGGATGCTGGGAGTTACAGTGGAGAGTGATGGGGATACTGATGGAGGTTCTAAGTAATAAATGAAAGTATTGCGGATACTATATAAAAGCACAAGGGATACTGTAGGGGGATACAGAGGGCAATGGAGAGGGTAATGGCGATCTAAAGGAGAATACAGAAAATACTGAAGGAAAGAAATGGAAATACTAAGCATGGCTAGATGTTAAAGTAGCTGACATGGAGCAAGTATGACTCAGAGGGAGACGGTGACAGTCAAAGAGAAAAAACAAAACCAACATTTAATCAACAAAGTTCTCACACCCCAACGGCGTATCCTCCAGGTCGCCAGTCAACACCTGCTAAGAATACATCACACAAAGGCCTGTAAGAAAAGTGTAGCCTGAGCAACACAACGGAAGCAATATAATGCAATATGCCTTTGAGAACCTAGAAGCACAGTCTCAGGCCAATACGGTTCTTTCCTGTGTTTTGCTCATTAATTATGAGGCAGTGTTACTGTCTTGACCAGTGCTTCTCAGCTATTTTTTCTTATCTCACAACACATTTTCGAGTTTGCTTGATCCTCGCGGAACACTGGATCAAATTTTGCCAGTATTCTGCTGTTATTAGCCATCATCCATTGAAAGGAAGGATACCGAAAACCTTTCTGCACTCACATAATAAGTGTAGGTAAACATATATAGAATATTATAATCATACATGTTTTCAAGTGGTTCATAAGATACAATTTCATGAAAGAAAATATTTTGGTTGTTATATCAGTGAGATTTTCATTTTATTTCTGTCATCAAGGACGCACTACAACACTCAGGGACACACCCGTTGCTACGCTCTGGTCTGGAGCCTCGCTCGGGCACTGCCCTCAGGTAGATGGGGCTTAAGAGAGTGGAGACCACTGAATGAGCGCTCTAATTACATTATCATAGCGGAGAGAAGATGAAGGAGGATGGTGGTGGAAAGGACAAAAGGATGGTGGTGAAGGATTTGTTAAAGGAGTGGACGACCCGACAGGACAGGAGGAGGTGCCAACAAGATGGACAAGAACTTAAGTCTATTATTAATCGACTCAAGGCAACCGATACGATCACTGACACTGTTCTTCTATAACCTTGCGTAGTCAAGTACGTGCAATGTCACGTCTACACCATAGGACGCTGGGAGGTAGATATACAGATTAGTCTAAATCCAACAATATTCTTGCCGTCGACGACAGACTCAAGAAAACTCATCACTGGACTTCAGGTAGACAGAGCGACAAGGAATGAGACATGTGATGAGGGAAAGGCACGCTGGGACTGACAAGGCAAGGAAGGGACAGAACATCCGCTCCCAGGAACACCTGCTGGCAGGTTCAATCGGAGGAGTTCGTCTGGTAAAGGATCTGGACGGTGACAGAAACGGAAGAAAGTGGGGTGGGGGTTGGGTTGGGTTCTCTTCAAGAGAGGTTTCAGAGGTAACATCAACCATCTGAAAATCAACAGTAACAAGGTATGACATCAGGGTATGGCAACCGAATTCACTGTTCAACATTCCGCCTAAAGGAGACAGAAACTATCACCAACATCTGAAACAGAAATAACCGACCGACTGACATGGAACAGAGAAAGAACCATCTACAGTAGCCACACTATACGCTCATTCCGATTGTCCCCTAACAACTGCCTCTCAATGACAGTTGACTTTCCGGAACTTCTAACAGCTACCCAGGAAAAAGCAAAACAGACAGATCAGCATACTACCTCCAAAAGGACTCCACCACCTTCTCAGGACCTACATTGCTATGCTGAGCACAGGATACTTCTCCCGAAGGTTCACAGAGGCCAGAGTAACAACCATACCAGAATCAGGAATGTCAGATTCTTTCTAGAAGTTGCAAAGAAACTTTCTGAAGGAGTTTCATAACTTGAGTTAAAAGGACACCTTGAAAACGACAACTTCTATAACCCAAAGCAATACGGCTTACGGAGAGGCAAAAGCACCACCTAAGCAACTGCTATTTCCAGAGGATAAAGAATACATTGTACAGTTCTACAGTGAATCATAAGCAAACTCTTTGATAAAGTGTGGACTAACGGCCTACAATGCAAACTACTACAACGAGGTATACCAGAGATCATAAAAACACAACGCACCGTAGAAATCATTATCAACTCTGCGAAGTCTCCCAAATTCCCTCTCCAAAGTGGATTCCTACAGGGCAGCGTCCCGTTACTGACACTGTTTATAAGGTACACAGATGACCTTCCCCCACCAGTTGTTGCTATCAGCATAGACATCTTCTGTTGCAATGACACCACACAAATAGTAGTCTCGAACAGCTCACTCTCTCAATAGACTCATTTAGATTACTCAGAGGCACGACACTCAGCAAGTTCGAAAAGGATTTCAAAACAAAAATGCCACAATGTCGCTGGGAAAACTAAAACCCAAATGCATAACGGCAGAAGGCTGCAAGATGTTTGACAATAGATCACATCAACAATATATCCACACAAAGCAAAGCTACCCTGACCAGTGTGAACAGATTCTGGTACCTTCTAGAGAACCAAAAATTCCACCAGGTCAAAACCTTGATCATACTCACCCTAACCCATCCCCCAAATACCAACGTTCCTCACCTGCAGATCATTCATACTGAAGTTACCGAGGATGTAATGTGTGGTTCTACAATTCATTACAAGTGAAATTTGTCCCATATTGAAAACCGTGTTGAACAATATAAACGACTCAAGATGACAACAGTTGGTTCTTGTTTAAGAGAACTAAACCAGAAAGTCTGTCAGAGATTGTATAGACTACAGACAAATCTTAGATCTCAACAACAAAACAAACTTGGAACATCCTTGGTTCCCTCAAAAGCCTTCAAACACTTAAGAAAACTCTAGTTATCCATGAATGTACACAGGGAACACTGTTTGATTTAGCTTAATGAATCTCCTTAAAAAGAATCAACACATGATACATACAAGACTCCTATCTGCAGGGGAGGTATAGAATAAAGTCACTGAAAACGCTTCCTACAAATCACCCATATGCATAAAAAAGCTTGCACCTTACACTTGTACACACTTTCGTCTTCTCTTCCATTACAAACTATCACTTCCCTTGTCCCACCTCTTCGTCCCTTCCCAGAGCCACCTTATTAAAAAAGATCATGTGAGAGTCAAGTGTGGTGTGAAGAGATGGGCGAAGGTAAGAGGGAACTCGGGTCTTCTGGGAGGAACTTGGAGAGGGTGGCAGAGGGGGAGTTGGATAAGTGGGAAGTGGGACACAGTCAGCAGAGAGCAGGGTAGCATTCTGTGGTGTGGGTGACACTAAGTGAAGGATGGCACTGTGTAGTATGGCTGACACACTCGGTGAAGGGTGGCGCTGTGTAGTATGGCTGACACACTAGGTGAAGGATGGCACTGTGTAGTATGGCTGACACACTCGGTGAAGGGTGGCACTGTGTAGTATGGCTGACACACTAGGTGAAGGGCGGCGCTGTGAAGTATGGCGACACACTACGTGAAGGGTTGTGCTATGTAATATGGCTGACACACTAGGTGAAGGATGGCGCTGTGTAGTATGGGTGGCACACTAGGTGAAGGGTTGTGCTATGTAGTATGGCTGACACACTAAGTGAAGGGTGGCGGTTTATAGTATGGCTGACACACTAGGTGAAGGGTGGCGTTGTGGTAACCTTTGCCTGTGAAACAACTAGAGTTTTCATGTCCATCTGTGTACAAGAAGAAACTCTGTTTCCCTTTCCCGCGAGCAGCAACCCGTCTGGGGCACAACCTGAACCAAATTCATCCCAGGAAGAACTACGAAATAACTACAGATAACTAACTAAATAATAAAAGGATTCTGTTTACCAATGAAAATGTTAAAATCCGTCCAATTATTTTACAGGGGAAGGGGGAGCAGTCTGGCATTATTAAAAAACACTAGCACAAAATTGTTGTGAAATTTGAAATGTGGTTACTACTGCTGGTGGAGCGAGGTTAAGTGCAGTTGTGTCAAGTGTACTGGTGTAAGTGGGATGATGTACATCAGTGTGCGAAGCTGTCATACTTCCCAGTACCTCGTGGTAAGAACTGTTGAGGAAGGTGAAAATAACGATGTAGAAAGCTGACAACATTATTAACCGGATCATAATCGTTATCACTGTCATCACTGATAATAAGGAACTGCTGAGAGCGAGAACCTGTGGCCAAGGTATGAGGTGCAATCTGCTGTGGGAGAACAGACGTAGGATGTGAAGTAAAATGAGCAGCGTGTCTCGAGGCATCACCTTCTACAGCCCGGAGGAATATTATCTACAGGCTGGTGACCAGAGTCAGTTTCTAAACTTTTACAAACTAGAGAGCAATCTTAAACTGCAGTGTCCCACCCTCCACACGGTAGAAATGTCTCCCTGACAGATGTCGGTGTGCGTGTCACATGGCAGACACAGTCTATGTATACAGGTTGATTATTAACCCTGAAATCTTATCTTGTTACTCTGACCTTCAATATGACTTCGTCGTTCACCTTTGATCTCAACCCTCTGACCTGGACACGTTCATTAACGGTTACCTTGATCTCTGCACTTAATGACGTCACCCGACCTTGCTACGCCTGATGCTGTGTAGCCCAGGATATAACCCACTTCTGGGCTGTACCAGCTCAACCTTATCAGTGTCGTGCACATTAAGCCCATCTCTATCATCCGCGTTATGTCCATCATTATTGTCCACACTCAGTCCTGCCGTTATCCTCCACACTTCGTCCAATCTATATCACCCACACCCAACCCCATATCATCGTCCACATTTTTGTCCATTAAAATCATCCTCAGTCAACCGCAGTATCATCTTCTACAATCAACATCATTACCTTTCATGCTCAGCCGTATTATTACCGCCCACACTCACCCCCATCATTATCGTCCAGACTCATCCTATCATTATCATCCAAATCCAGACCTATCACTATTGTGCACATTTAGCCGCATCTCTATCAATCATAGTTAGACCCACCACTGTCGTCGATACAAAACCCTATCATTATCCCCTAAATTCAGACCTATCATTATCGTCCACACTTAGTTCCATCTTTATCATCTACATTTACCCCATGACTATCATCCACAGATAAGCCCTCCATCATCAACAGATCTGAGAGTGTGGCCCCCACTCCTCACAGGGAAGAAAGGTTCTCACTAAGATGGGTAACTGGGTATTCATCCTCATGTGGCTATGATGGTGATTGATGCAGTGGCAGAGACAGTGGTAGGGAGGGAGAGGATGGCCGTAGGAAAGCCGAGGAGGGAAGTGGAGGAGTGGAAAATGGACGGGAGAGGTGGGAGACAGGCGGGAAAGGGTACTGATATGGTGACGGATGACAGTGACTCGGTGAGGGATGGCAGTAAAGGATCGTGGCAGGAAACGGTGGGATGAGGGAGGGCAGTGGAGAACTGGGTGAGCAGTGAAGGAGCGGGCAAGGGTATAGATAGAATGAAAAACGGTTTGTTGAACACAGGCAGACATTCGGCTGAAAATGTACAGTTGAGTAATTACATAACTAGGGGTAATCATACCAGTAACCATGTAATTACCCATAAAAGAACGTAAGATCAAGGTGGGATTGGATACTTCTACGCTTTGGATAGGCACACGAGTGAGTCTATCTACATAGTACAGGGAAATGTACAGAACAAAGTCTATGCTTTACACATAATACATTTAGTAGTGATTGGCTGAGCATTAGATCATGTCAAGCTACATATTGGCTGAACTGCAGTAGTGTTGTGTTGACATACATTATGTGTCCAATAATAACCATTAAGTGATGTAAAGTTACATATTTGTTGAACTACGGTAATACTGTGTTGACATATATAATGTATTCAATGGTGAACAATAAGTTGTTTCGGTGCATTACACATGACAGTTAGAGACTGAGTGTGAACGAATGTGGCCTTTTGTGTTTGCTTTCCTAGCGCTACCTCACTGAAGCAGGAGTTAGTTTCCTGTGGGGCGGGGTACCGCCAGAAAAGGATGAAGGCAAGCAAGTATGAATATGTACATGTGTATAAATGTATATGTCTGTGCATGTGTATGTATATGTATGTGTATGTGCGTGCATGGGCGTTTATATATATATATATATATATATATATATATATATATATATATATATATATATATATATATATATATATATATATATATATATTTTTTTTTTTTTTTTGTATACTTTGTCGCTGTCTCCCGCGTTTGCCGAGGTAGCGCAAGGAAACAGACGAAAGAAATGGCCCAACCCACCCCCATACACATGTATATACATACGTCCACACACGCAAATATACATACCTACACAGCTTTCCATGGTTTACCCCAGACGCTTCACATGCCTTGATTCAATCCACTGACAGCACGTCAACTCCGGTATACCACATCGCTCCAATTCACTCTATTCCTTGCCCTCCTTTCACCCTCCTGCATGTTCAGGCCACGATCACACAAAATCTTTTTCACTCCATCTTTCCACCTCCAATTTGGTCGTCCTCTTCTCCTCGTTCCCTCCATCTCCGATATATATATCCTCTTGTTCAATCTTTCCTCACTCATCTCTCCATGTGCCCAAACCATTTCAAAACACCCTCTTCTGCTCTCTCAACCACGCTCTTTTTATTTCCAAACATCTCTCTTACCCTTACGTTACTTACTCGATCAAACTACCTCACACGACACATTGTCCTCAAACATCTCATTTCCAGCACATCCATTCTCGTGCGCGCAACTCTATCCATAGTCCACGCCTCTCAACCATACAACATTGTTGGAACCACTATTCCTTCAAACATACCCATTTTTGCTTTCCGAGATAATGTTCTCGACTTCCACACATTCTTCAAGGCTCCCAGAATTTTCGCCCCCTCCCCCACCCTATGAACCACTTCCGCTTCCATGGTTCCATCCGCTGCCAGATCCACTCCCAGAAATCTAAAACACTTCACTTCCTCCAGTTTTTCTCCATTCAAACTCACCTCCCAATTGACTTGACCCTCAACCCTACTGTACCTAATAACCTTGCTCTTATTCACATTTACTCTTAACTTTCTTCTTTCACACACTTTACCAAACTCAGTCACCAGCTTCTGCAGTTTCTCACATGAATCAGCCACCAGCGCTGTATCATCAGCGAACAACAACTGACTCACTTCCCAAGCTCTCTCATCCCCAACAGACTTCATCCTTGCCCCTCTTTCCAAAACTCTTGCATTCACCTCCCTAACAACCCCATCCATAAACAAATTAAACAACCATGGTGACATCACACACCCCTGCCGCAAACCTACATTCACTGAGAACCAATCACTTTCCTCTCTTCCTACACGTACACATGCCTTACATCCTCGATAAAAACTTTTCACTGCTTCTAACAACTTGCCTCCCACACCATATATTCTTAATACCTTCCACAGAGCATCTCTATCAACTCTATCGTATGCCTTCTCCAGATCCATAAATGCTACATACAAATCCATTTGCTTTTCTAAGTATTTCTCACATGCATTCTTCAAAGCAAACGTATATATATCATAGGGTGGGGGAGGGGGCGAAAATTCTGGGAGCCTTGAAGAATGTGTGGAAGTCGAGAACATTATCTCGGAAAGCAAAAATGGGTATGTTTGAAGGAATAGTGGTTCCAACAATGTTGTATGGTTGCGAGACGTGGGCTATGGATAGAGTTGTGCGCAGGAGGATGGATGTGCTAGAAATGAGATGTTTGAGGACAATATGTGGTGTGACGTGGTTTGATCGAATAAGTAACGTAAGGGTAAGAGAGATGTGTGGAAATAAAAAGAGCGTGGTTGAGAGAGCAGAAGAGGGTGTTTTGAAATGGTTCGGGCACATGGAGAGAATGAGTGAGGAAAGATTGACCAAGAGAATATATGTGTCGGAGGTGGAGGGAACGAGGAGAAGAGGGAGACCAAATTGGAGGTGAAAAGATGGAGTGAAAAGGATTTTGTGTGATCGGGGCCTGAACATGCAGGAGGGTGAAAGGAGGGCAAGGAATAGAGTGAATTGGATCGATGTGGTATACCGGGGTTGACGTGCTGTCAGTGGATTGAATCAAAGCATGTGTAGCTTCTGGGGTAAACCATGGAAAGCTGTGTAGGTATGTATATTTGCGTGTATGGACGTATGTATATACATGTGTATGGGGGTGGGTTGGGCCATTTCTTTCGTCTGTTTCCTTGCGCTACCTCGCAAACGCGGGAGACAGCGACAAAAAAAAAAATATATATATATATATATATATATATATATATAAATATATATATATATATATATATATATATATATATATATATATATATATATATATATATATATATATATTCATATATATATATATATATATATATATATATATATATATATATATATATATATATAGATATATATATAAATATATATATTTTTTTTTTTTTTTTTTTTTTTTTTTTTTTTTTTTTTTTATACTTTGTCGCTGTCTCCCGCGTTTGCGAGGTAGCGCAAGGAAACAGACGAAAGAAATGGCCCCCCCCCCCCCCATACACATGTACATACACCCGTCCACACACGCAAATATACATACCTACACAGCTTTCCTTGGTTTACCCCGGACGCTTCACATGCCTTGATTCAATCCACTGACAGCACGTCAACCCCTGTATACCACATCGCTCCAATTCAGTCTATTCCTTGCCCTCCTTTCACCCTCCTGCATGTTCAGGCCCCGATCACACAAAATCCTTTTCACTCCATCTTTCCACCTCCAATTTGGTCTCCCTCTTCTCCTCGTTCCCTCCACCTCCGACACATATATCCTCTTGGTCAATCTTTCCTCACTCATTCTCTCCATGTGCCCAAACCATTTCAAAACACCCTCTTCTGCTCTCTCAACCACGCTCTTTTTATTTCCACACATCTCTCTTACCCTCACGTTACTTACTCGATCAAACCACCTCACACCACACATTGTCCTCAAACATCTCATTTCCAGCACATCCATCCTCCTGCGCACAACTCTATCCATAGCCCACGCCTCGCAACCATACAACATTGTTGGAACTACTATTCCTTCAAACATACCCATTTTTGCTTTCCGGGATAATGTTCTCGACTTCCACACATTTTTCAAGGCTCCCAAAATTTTCGCCCCCTCCCCCACCCTATGATCCACTTCTGCTTCCATGGTTCCATCCGCTGACAGATCCACTCCCAGATATCTAAAACACTTCACTTCCTCCAGTTTTTCTCCATTCAAACTCACCTCCCAATTGACTTGACCCTCAACCCTACTGTACCTAATAACCTTGCTCTTATTCACATTTACTCTTAACTTTCTTCTTCCACACACAGAAGCAGTGAAAAGTTTTTATCGAGGATGTAAGGCATGTGTACGTGTAGGAAGAGAGGAAAGTGATTGGTTCTCAGTCAATGTAGGTTTGCGGCAGGGGTGTGTGATGTCTCCATGGTTGTTTAATTTGTTTATGGATGGGGTTGTTAGGGAGGTAAATGCAAGAGTCTTGGAAAGAGGGGCAAGTATGAAGTCTGTTGGGGATGAGAGAGCTTGGGAAGTGAGTCATTTGTTGTTCGCTGATGATACAGCGCTGGTGGCGGATTCATGTGAGAAACTGCAGAAGCTGGTGACGGAGTTTGGTAAAGTGTGTGGAAGAAGAAAGTTAAGAGTAAATATATATATATATATATATATATATATATATATATATATATATATATATATATATATATATATATATATATATATATATATATCTATATATATATATAAATATATATATAAATATATATATATATATATATATATATATATATATATATATATATATATATATATATATATATATATATATATATATATATATATAAATATATATTCTTTCTTTCTTTTAAACTATTCGCCATTTCCAGCGTTAGCGAGGTAGCGTTAAGAACAGAGGACTGGGCCTTTTTTGGAATATCCTCACCTGGCCCCCTCTGTTCCTTCTTTTGGAAAATTAAAAAAAAAAACGAGAGGGGAGGATTTCCAGCCCCCCGCTCCCTCCCCTTTTAGTCGCCTTCTACGACACGCAGGGAATACGTGGGAAGTATTCTTAATCCCCTATCCCCAGGGATAGTAAATATATATATATATATATATATATATATATATATATATATATATATATATATATATATGGCTCCCCAGGCTCAGAGAAATCATCATTTGATGATCTGTATGGGTCTTCTGCTTTTGTCAACAATTATTGTACTCCTGCCCAGGGCCCTGCAAGACCAAGGGCACTAACTCTCTCCTCCCGTGCATCATTTAGAAGATGGGGTTCAGTCAAGAGTAATATGCCTTTCTTTAAGAGTAAGAGTTAGGCTCATGTGCTTGGCATGTGTGTGTCAAGCACCACAGCATCTTGGCAGCCTGTCTTGTACATACTACCTGTTTAATGATTACATATGAAGGGATCAGTCAATTTAACTTGTTAATTTATTCCAAAAGCACTTACTTGAAAACTGCATTTTCTTGTTTTTATTTATAACCTGCACTGCAGTCTGCCTAGAGAAGGAATAGTTGATTTTCATGTTACTGAGCACTCACTCATTCTATTTTCCTTTGAAGTATTTCCCTATCCCTGGGGATAGGGGAGAAAGAATACTTCCCACGTATTCCCTGCGTGTCGTAGAAGGCGACTAAAAGGGAAGGGAGCGGGGGGCTGGAAATCCTCCCCTCTCGTTTTTTTTTAATTTTCCAAAAGAAGGAACAGAGATGGGGCCTGGTGAGGATATTCCCTCAAAGGCCCAGTCCTCTGTTCTTAACGCTACCTCGCTATCGCGGGAAATGGCGAATAGTATGAAAAAAAAAAAAAAAAAAAAATATATATAAATATATATATATGTATATATATATATATATATATATATATATATATATATATATATATATATATATATATATATATATATATATATATATGTATATATATATATATATATATATATATATATATATATATATATATATATATATATATATATATATATATATATAGACAGCGACGAGGTATAAAAAAAAAAAAAAAAAAAAAAAAAAAATATATATATATATATATATATTTTCTTTTTTTCTGCTTTGTCGCTGTATCCCGCGTTTGCGAGGTAGCGCAAGGAAACAGACGAAAGAAATGGCCCAACCCACCCCCATACACATGTATATACATACGTCCACACACGCAAATACACATACCTACACAGCTTTCCATGGTTTACCCCAGACGCTTCACATGCCCTCATTCAATCCACTGGCAGCACGTCAACCCCGGTACACCACATCGATCCAATTCACTCTATTCCTTGCCCTCCTTTCACCCTCCTGCATGTTCAGGCCCTGATCACACAAAATCTTTTTTACGCCATCTTTCCACCTTAAATTTGGTCTCCCACTTCTCCTAGTTCCCTCCACCTCCGACACATACATCCTCTTGGTCAATCTTTCCTCACTCACTCTCTCCATGTGCCCAAACCATTTCAAAACACCCTCTTCTGCTCTCACAACCACGCTCTTTTTATTTCCACACATCTTTCTTACCCTTACGTTACATACTCGATCAAACCACCTTACACCACACATCGTCCTCAAACATCTCATTTCCAGCACATCCATCCTCCTGCGCACAACTCTATCCATAGCCCACGCCTCGCAACCATACAACATTGTTGGAACCACTATTCCTTCAAAAATACCCATTTTTGCTTTCCGAGATAATGTTCTCGACTTCCAAACATTCTTCAAGGCTCCCAGAATTTTCGCCCCCTCCCCCACCCTATGATCCACTTCCGCTTCCATGGTTCCATCCGCTGCCAGATCCACTCCCATATATCTAAAACACTTTACTTCCTCCAGTATATATATATATATATATATATATATATATATATATATATATATATATATATATATATATATATATATATATATATATACATATATATATATATATATATATATATATATATATATATATATATATATATATATATATATATATATATATATATATATATTTATATCTTTTCTTTTTTTCAAACTATTTGCCATTTCCCGCGTTAGCGAGGTAGCATTAGGAACAGAGGTATGGGCCTTTGAGGGAATATCCTCCCCTGGCCCCCTTCTCTGTTCCTTCTTTTGGAAAATTAAAAAAAAAAAAGAGAGGGGAGGATTTCCAGCCCCACGCTCCCTCCCCTTTTAGTCGCCTTCTACGACACGCAGGGAATACGTGGGAAGTATTCTTTCTCCACTATCCCCAGGGATAATATATATATATATATATATATATATATATATATATATATATATATATATATATATATATATATATATATATATATATATATATATATATATATGTATATATATATATATATATATATATATATATATATATATATATATATATATATATATATATATATATATATATATATATATATATATATATATATATAATATATGTATATATATATATATATACATATATATATATATATATATATATATATATATATATATATATATATATATATATATATATATATATATATATATATATATATATATATATATACATATATTATATATATATAATATATATATATATATATATATATATATATATATATATATATATATATATATATATATATATATATATATATATATATTTTTTTTTTTTTTTCATACTATTCGCCATTTCCCGCGATAGCGAAATAGCGTTAAGAACAGAGGACTGGGCCTTTGAGGGAATACCCTCACCTGGCCCCCTTCTCTGTTCCTTCTTTTGGAAAAAAAAAAAGAAAAAAAAAAAAAACGAGAGGGGAGGATTTCCAGCCCCCCGCTCCCTTCCCTTTTAGTCGCCTTCTACGACACGCAGGGAATACGTGGGAAGTATTCTTTCTCCCCTATCCCCAGGGATAATATATATATATATATATATATATATATATATATATATATATATATATATATATATATATATATATATATATATATATATATTTATATATATATATATATATATATATATATATATATATATATATATATATATATATATATATATATATATATATAAATATATATATATATATATATATATATATATATATATATATATATATATATATATATATATATATATATATATATATATATATATATATATATATATATATATATATATATATATACATATATTATGTATATGTATATATATATATATATATATATATATATATATATATATATATATATATATATATATATATATATATATATTCTTCTTCCTTTTTCTTTTAAACTATTCGCCATTTCCCGCGTTAGCGAGGTAGCGTTAAGAACAGAGGACTGGGCCTTTTTTGGAATATCCTCACCTGGCCCCCTCTGTTCCTTCTTTTGGAAAAAAAAAAAACGAGAGGGAAGGATTTCCAGCCCCCCGCTCCCTCCCCTTTTATTCGCCTTCTACGACACGCAGGGAATACGTGTGAAGTATTCTTAATCCCCTATCCCCAGGGAGAATATATATATATATATATATATATATATATATATATATATATATATATATATATATATATATATATATATATATATATATATATATATATATACATATATATAATATATATATATATATATATATATATATATATATATATATATATATATATATATATATATATATATATATATATATATATATATATATATATATATATATATATATATATATATATATATATATATATATATATATATATATATATTTTTTTTTTTTCATACTATTTGCCATTTCCCGCATTAGCGAGGTAGCGTTAAGAACAGAGAACTGGGCCTTAGAGGGAATATCCTCACCTGACCCCCTTCTCTGTTCCTTCTTTTGGAAAATTAAAAAAAAAAAAAAGAAAGGGGAGGATTTCCAGCCACCCGCTCCCTCCCCTTTTAGTCGCCTTCTAAGACACGCAGGGAATACGTGGGAAGTATTCTTTCTCCCATATCCCCAGGGATATATATATATATACACACATATATATATATACACACACACATATATATATATATATATATATATATATATATATATATATATATATATATATATATATATATATATACAGCGCTGGTGGCGGATTCATGTGAGAAACTGCAGAAGCTGGTGACGGAGTTTGGTAAAGTGTGTGGAAGAAGAAAGTTAAGAGTAAATGTGAATAAGAGCAAGGTTATTAGGTACAGTAGGGTTGAGGGTCAAGTCAATTGGGAGGTGAGTTTGAATGGAGAAAAACTGGAGGAAGTGAAGTGTTTTAGATATCTGGGAGTGGATCTGTCAGCGGATGGAACCATGGAACCATGGATATATGTGTCGGAGGTGGAGGGAACGAGGAGAAGAGGGAGACCAAATTGGAGGTGGAAAGATGGAGTGAAAAGGATTTTGTGTGATCGGGGCCTGAACATGCAGGAGGGTGAAAGGAGGGCAAGGAATAGAGTGAATTGGAGCGATGTGGTATACAGGGGTTGACGTGCTGTCAGTGGATTGAATCAAGGCATGTGAAGCGTCCGGGGTAAACCAATGAAAGCTGTGTAGGTATGTATATTTGCGTGTGTGGACGTGTGTATGTATATGTGTATGGGGGGGGTTGGGCCATTTCTTTCGTCTGTTTCCTTGCGCTACCTCGCAAACGCGGGAGACAGCGAGAAAGTATAAAAAGAAAAAAAAAAAAAAATATATATATACGTATATATACATATATGGTTGTTTAACTTGTTTGTGGATGGCGTTGTTAGGGAGGTGAATGCAAGAGTTTTGGAGAGAGGGGCAAGTATGTAGTCTGTTGGGAATGAGAGAGCTTGGGAAGTTAGTCAGTTGTTGTTCGCTGATGATACAGCGCTGGTGGCTGATTCATGTGAGAAACTGCAGAAGCTGGTGACTGAGTTTGGTAAAGTGTGTGAAAGAAGGAAGTTAAGAGTAAATATGAATAAGAGCAAGGTTATTAGGTACAGTAGGGTTGAGGGTCAAGTCAATTGGGAGGTAAGTTTGAATGGAGAAAAACTGGAGTAAGTAAAGTGTTTTAGATATCTGGGAGTGGATCTGGCAGCGGATGGAATCATAGAAGCGGAAGTGGATCATATGGTGGAGAAGGGGGCGATAATCGTGGGAGCCTTGAAGAATTTGTGGAAGTCGAGAACATTATCTCAGAAAGCAGAAATGGGTATGTTTGAAGGAATAGTGGTTCCAACAATGTTGTATGGTTGCGAGGCGTGGGCTATGGATAGAGTTGTGCGCAGGAGGATGGATGTGCTGGAAATGAGATGTTTGAGGACAATGTGTGGTGTGATGTGGTTTGATCGAGTAAGTAATGTAAGGGTAAGAGAGATGTGTGGAAATAAAAAGAGCGTGGTTGAGAGAGCAGAAGAGGGTGTTTTGAAATGGTTTGGGCACATGGAGAGAATGAGTGAGGAAAGATTGACCAAGAGGTATATGTGTCGGAGGTGGAGGGAACTAGGAGAAGTGGGAGACCAAATTGGAGGTGGAAAGATGGAGTGAAAAAGATTTTGTGTGATCCGGGCCTACCATGCAGGAGGGTGAAAGGAGGGCAAGGAATAGAGTGAATTGGATCGATGTGGTATACCGGGGTTGATGTGCTGTCAGTGGATTGAATCAGGGCATGTGAAGCGTCTGGTGTAAAACGTGGAAAGCTGTGTAGGTATGTATATTTGCGTGTGTGGACGTATATATATATACATGTGTATGGGGGTGGGTTGGGCATTTCTTTCGTCTGTTTCCTTGCGCTACCTCGCAAACGCGGGAGACAGTGGGAAAATATATATATATATATATATATATATATATTTATATATATATATATGAAGAGCTTGTAGATTTATGTGCTGAAAAAGGACTGGTGATTGGGAATACCTGGTTTAGAAAGCGAGATATACATAAGTATACGTATGTAAGTAGGATAGATGGCCAGAAAGCGTTACTGAAATACGTGTTAATTGACAGGCGAGCGAAAGAGAGACTTTGGATGTTAATGTGCTGAGAGGTGCAACTGGAGGGATGTCTGATTACTATCTTGTGGAGGCGAAGGTGAAGATTTGTATGGGTTTTCAGGAAAGAAGAGAGAATGTTGGGGGGAAGAGGGTGGTAAGAGTAAGTGAGCTTGGGAAGGAGACTTGTGCAAGGAAGTACCAGGAGAGACTGAGCGCAGAATAAAAAAAGGTGAGAACAAAGGAGGTAAGGGGAGTGGGGGAGGAATGGGATGTATTTAGGGAAGCAGTGATGGCTTGCGCAAATATGCTTGTGGCATGAGAAGCGTGGGAAGTGGGTTGATTGGAGAGGGTAGTGAGTGGTGGGATGAAGAAGTAAGATTATTAGTAAAAGAGAAGAGAGAGGCATTTGGACGATTTTTGCAGGGAAAAAATGCAAATGAGTGGGAGACGTATAAAGGAAAGAGACAGGAGGTCAAGAGAAAGGTGCAAGAGGTGAAAAAGAGGGCAAATGAGAGTTGGGGTGAGAGAGTATCATTAAATTTTATGGAGAATAAAAAGGTGCTCTGGAAGGAGGTAAATAAAGTGGGTAAAACAAGGGAGGAAATGGGAACTTCAGTGAAGGGGGCTAATGGGGAGGTGATAACAAGTAGTGGTGATGTGAGAAGGAGATGGAGTGAGTATTTTGAAGGTTTGTTGAATGTGTTTGGTGATAGAGTGGCAGATATAGGGTGTTTTGGTCGAGGTGGTGTGCAAAGTGAGGGGGCTAGGGAAAATGATTTGGTAAACAGAGAAAAGGTAGTAAAAGCTTTGCGGAAGATGAAAGCAGGCAAGGCAGCAGGTTTGGATGGTGTTGCAGAGGAATTTATTAAAAAAGGGGGTGACTGTATTGTTGACTGGTTGGTAATGTTATTTAATGTATGTATGATTCATGGTGAGGTGCCTGAGGATTGGCGGAATGCGTTCATAGTGCCATTGTATAAAGGCAAAGGGGATAAGAGTGCGTGATCAAATTACAGAGGTATAAGTTTGTTGAGTATTCATGGTAAATTATATGGGAGGGTATTGATTGAGAGGGTGAAGGCATGTACAGAGCATCAGATTGGGTAAGAGCAGTGTGGTTTCACAAGTGGTAGAGGATGTGTGGATCAGGTGTTTACTTTGAAGAATGTATGTGAGAAATACTTAGAAAAGCAAATGGATTTGTATGTAGCATTTATGGATCTGGAGAAGGCATATGAAAGAGTTGATAGAGATGCTCTGTGGAAGGTACTAAGAATATATGGTGTGGGAGGCAAGTTGTTTGAAGCAGAGAAAAGTTTTATCGAGGATGTAAGGCATGTGTACGCGTAGGAAGAGAGGAAAGTGGTTGGTTCTCAGTGAATGTAGGTTTGCGGCAGGGGTGTGTGATGTCTCCATGGTTGTTTAATTTGTTTATGGATGGGGTTGTTAGGGAGGTGAATGCAAGAGTTTTGGAAAGAGGGGCAAGTATGCAGTCTGTTATAGATGAGAGAGCTTGGGAAGTGAGTCAGTTGTTGTTCGCTGATGATACAGCGCTGGTGGCTGATTCATGTGAGAAACTGCAGAAGCTGGTGACTGAGTTTGGTAAAGTGTGTGAAAGAAGAAAGTTAAAAGTAAATGTGAATAAGAGCAAGGTTATTAGGTACAGTAGGGGTGAGGGTCAAGTCAATTGGGAGGTAAGTTTGAATGGAGAAAAACTGGAGGAAGTAAAGTGTTTTAGATATCTGGGAGTGGATCTGGCAGCGGATGGAACCATGGAAGCGGAAGTGAATCATAGGGTGGGGGAGGGGGCGAAAATCCCTGTGAGCCTTGAAGAATGTGTGGAAGTCGAGAACATTATCTTCGAAAGCAAAAATGGGTATGTTTGAAGGAATAGTGGTTCCAACAATGTTGTATGGTTGCGAGACGTGGGCTATGGATATAGAGTAGTGCGTAGGAGGGTTGATGTGCTGGAAATGAGATGTTTGAGGACAATATGTGGTGTGATGTGGTTTGATCGATTAAGTAATGTAAGGGTAAGAGAGATGTGTGGAAATAAAAAGACCGTGGTTGAGAGAGCAGAAGAGTGTGCTTTGAAATGGTTTGGGCACATGGAGAGAATGAGTGAGGAAAGATTGACCAAGAGGATATATGTGTCGGAGGTGGAGGGAACGAGGAGAAGTGAGAGACCAAATTGGAAGTGGAAAGATGGAGTGAAAAAGATTTTGAGTGATCGGGGCCTGAACATGCAGGAGGGTGAAAAGCGGGCAAGGAATAGTGTGAATTGGATCGATGTGGTATACCGGGGTCGACGTGCTGTCAATGGATTGAACCAGGGCATGTGAAGCGTCTGGGATAAACCATGGAAAGTTCTGTGGGGCCTGGATGTGGAAAGGGAGCTGTGGTTTAGGGCATTATTGCATGACAGCTAGAGACTGAGTGTGAACGAATGGGGCCTTTGTTGTCTTTTCCTAGCGCTACCTGGCACACATGAGTGGGGAGGGGGATGTTATTCCATGTGTGGCGAGTTGGCGATGGGAATGAATAAAGGCAGACAGTGTGAATTGTGTGCATGTGTATATATGTATATGTCTGTGCGTGTATATATATATATATGTGTACATTGAGATGTATGGGTATGTATATGCATGTGTATGGGGGTGGCTGGGGCCATTTCTTTCGTCTGTTTCCTTGCGCTACCTCGCAAACGCGGGAGACAGCGACAAAGTATAAGAAAAAAAAAAAAAAAAAAAGAATATGTATATATATATATATATATATATATATATATATATATATATATATATATATATATATATATATATATATATATATATATATATGTGTGTGTGTGTGTGTGTGTGTGTGTGTCTGTGTGTCTCTGTGCGTGTGGATGGGCCATTATTCTTCTGTTTCGTGGCGCTACCTCACTGACACGGGAAACGGCGATCAAATATGATATATAATACAATATTAAGTGATGACTATCTTAACATTGACTACGTTACAGTAACCTAGTAGTTGACAAAGAAATAACTATGGGAAAACTAAACTGTTTGCTTGCTTAGCTGTGCACCTGTTCGTGGATTGTTTACAACATCTGCAGTAGTAGGTATATGACAAATCTTATAACTGTACGAGCACTGGCTAGTACAAGGTGATTGTGGTGACGGACGTCGGTTAATGGAGGTGGCATAGTGCTGATGCTGGGTCAAATCTACGGTCGCTGTGGTCAGATGGATCGTCAACTTCAATGGTAGGAGAACCGAGGAACATGTCTGTGTCATGTTGATTACACTGAGGCGACCACAGCTTCGACATAAACCTCTCGTGAGATTCTCGCTAGTTCCTGGTAAAGTTATCTAATTTGTACATCTCTTTCGCAATCAAATTCACTGGAGGTAGACACTCTTGCTTGAAGATGGTTAGTCCAATCAGGCGTAATCCAGTATCAAACTGGGAGAGAGAGAGAGAGAGAGAGAGAGAGAGAGAGAGAGAGAGAGAGAGAGAGAGAGAGAGAGAGAGAGAGAGAGAGAGAGAGAGAGAGAGAGAATGGGGGGAATGAATCAGAAGGCTCCTCCTCACTCAGCTCTCCTACCAACCCTACAGCCGGCAGGTAATTAACTTACAAGTAACAAATGCCGTATGAAGAGAAGTTATACTGACATGAAAATACCACCGGGAGTGAGATTGTTTAACTCATCCTGTTTTAGCATAGGAAACCAGATTATCTTGGGAGGAAGTTCAGGAAAATCGTTAGACTATGTGAATATAACATTTTCCTTCATGAGAAGATTTATATGCTTATACATGTCTTTATATAAGTGGTCTAGTTGTGCATTATAGATGTTAATCATCTTCGCCTCGACATCTTGTGGTAGGAGATTATCTCAAAGTTCTGTAACTCTAAAGCTGAAGACACTTTTGCTCGGTTTGTTGTACATTTTCTTCCCTTATTTTCATACTGCTCTCCGATCATTGCATCTCTCTCTGACGTGAAGAAACTGGCGTGAATGATATTATCAAAATTAATCATTATTCTGAAAACTACTGCTATGTCTCCTCGGAGTCTGCATCATTTCAACGGAAGACAATTCTAGATCTGATATTTCTTCATAAGTTTCACTTTTAAGCGACGAATCAGTTTAGTTCGTCTTTTTTGTATTACTTCTAGTTTTTCTTCTTTAATCAGTTTTAGTGACCAGAACTCAAAGGCGTTTCATGAGTGAGGTCTGACTGAGGCGCTATTATGAGAAAGTATATTGTCTTTCGTTCTGTGGTTTTCTGTCACATGGAGAAGGGTGACGTTTCGTGTATTTATGGTTATAACTAACGAAGGTCTTTTAACTTCTTGAACTTGTAATAATGAATTGTCAAATATTTTTGACGAGATCAGTATTCTTATCGCCAAATTTCGCTGTTTTGAAATTATCTACACTGGTGTCCAGTTGGTATGTCCGTGACCGCTGCTTCACTGTCCATTTTCCTCCTTGTCTTGGACCAGGAATGATTTCCCTCTTTGTGATTTCATGTCCTTAGCCAAGTTAAGAATTACACAGGGAGCTCCGTCTCCTGATCACTGATACAGGCAATAAAAAGTATGTCTTCCTCCTCTGGCTACATGTAGGCTGTATTAATGGTACTGACAATCTTCATGTATCTAAGCTGTTCAAGGTATCCTGTGCCAATTTGTATATCAAAATTGAACCTTCTTGTATTTTCTTGGTCTTTTACTAACCTTAAGATCATATTGATTTTAGTGTCAGCTGCAGAACATCTTACGATGCTTCGTTTTGCTTATCTGTCTGTGTCAGTTATCATTATTGTAAACAATGCCGAGGGTAGTACAGTTTTACTTATCTGTGTCAGTTATCATTATTGTAAACAATGTCGAGAGTTGTACAGTTTCGTGTCAGTCACCATGACAGAACGTTCAATTCTTCAGAGAGTTCCAGCTTACCTTTTGATTTTTTCTTTTCCTGGTCCATCTTGCTGTCTTATCTTTTATGTACGTACTGTGTAGCTGCTTTATTAACTAGAATTCCTTAGATTACTTTCTGAAATGCTTTAGAAAAGTCTCAGAAAAACAATAACCATCTGTCACTCCCGCCCCTGCATCAATGTCTCATAAGCAGTCTAGTCATGATTTGGCATCTGAGTTCCTGTGTTCTTGCCTGATACACCTCCATGTTGGTCTTGGTTCATAAGATAATGTCCGATATTTTCAATGTGGGTTTTGTTCACTCTTTCGAATTGTTTTAATACATAAGACTTACGGAGCTATGTTGTTTTGGCAGAAACTTAGATCCCCCTTGTGTTAGTGACATATAACCATCTAGTAAACGTCAGCTATGCTGCTGTCTAGATTCTTCGTCTCAATCACATCATTGGTTTTTCCAGCGACTCCCTTATTCTCGAGATATGAACAGCATTCAGACCAAACCTGGTGAGGTGTTTTCTTTGGTCGTCTTTTGTTATTGCTATGTCTTGTTTATTTACTTCACTGTACGTCATTCTAATCTCATTACATTGACTGACTATCTCGTCACCGAGAAATTTCACATTACTTGTACTAACAATTGACTTTTAATGGTCTTTTATCATGAAACATGTTTTCTTGAGATAGTTTTCATATTCCTCTTCCCTAATATATCATTTTTGTTCTCTGCCTTGTCATCCTGTGAAGAAAATTACTTAGGGTTACTTTTCAAGATTCTGGTTATTTTGTCTATATATCTTCGTACTCTTCAATTTGATTCCGTTCTCTGTCTGCATTTCATTTTTCTTTTTAATCGCTCCTCTTTCTTTCCCTTATTTATTGCTATTCTTTTTTATTTCCGTTCTATATTTCAGCTAATCTACTGTTTTCTATATTTTCGTATGGTCTTTATTTCCCACATTTTCCTTTTTTGGTACTGATCTTTCAGTTAACATTTAATTTTTCCATAAAATCCTACTTTGTTGATAGAGAGTTGGGAGGAGTGGACGATTTAGTGGAGGCAGGGACAGGGCATCAAATATCCAGCAAAAAACTGATGTTGTGTGAGAGCGTAAAACCACAGAAGCACACTGAGGTCTCCTGTGGATTATCCTGCCATGTGTGAAGTGTGCAGCCATGGTGACCAGGCTGACGGCCTCCCCAACCCTCACCCACTGTTGTGTGAAGTGTGCAGCCATAGTGACCAGGCTGACGGCCTCACCAGCTCTCACTCACTGTTGTGTGAAGTGTGCAGCCATGGTGGCTAGGCTGACGACCTCACCAGCTCTCACTCAATATCATGTGAGGTGAGCAGCCATAGTTACTAGATTGGATGATCTCGTATAACTATATTGAGTCATCCATCCTGAAGAACAATGTCCTGTATGGTTTTTGTTCACTGTCAGTAACATTTACTCTCTACAATGAACATATCCTTAAAAAGAAATTTGAATGTTCCAGCTCAGCCATCTATCGGATGGGACCTATCATTTCCTGTAGAGGTGGTCAATAATAACCTATGAAACCCATCATGTTCCCTGTATGTGGTTAGTACTGACATGTGGAATCCACCATATCCTCTACAGGTAGTCATTATTAACTGCTTGGAACTCACCATGTTTCCTGGAAGTGGTTAGTACTGACCTGTGTGAACTTACCATGCCTATACAGGTAGTCTGTACTAACCCGTGGAGCCCATCATATTCCCTGTGCCTTGTAAATGGTTAGTACTGATCTGCAGAGTTTACTAACCTGTGGAACCCAACATGTTCCCTGTAATTGATTAGTATTGACCTGTGGTACTTGCCATGCCTTATACAGTTAGTCTGTACTAACCCGTGGAACCGGTCATGTTCCTTGTAAGTGGTTAGTGTTGACTTATGGAACCCAACATGCTATTTGTATATAGTCAGTACTAGTCTGTGGTACCAAACATGTTGCCTGTGGGTAGTAAGTCTGACCTGTAGAACCCATCATGCTTCTTCAGGTCATCAATGGAACCCGCGATGCCCATGCACGTGGCCAGTGGAGAATGAACCCATTGTGTTCCCTGCAGGTGGCCGATCTGATACAGCACAGTAGTGGAACACTAATATGCCCAGTATAAGGCAGATGTTATACCAGGTAACAAAATTAAGTTGTGGTGTTGTTGTTGTTGGAGCAGTGAGCAACCACTGGTATGGAGCCGGTGTTGAGTAGGAGCAGTGAGTAACTGGTAGTACGGTACCGGACGGCCAGTGTTGATGTAGGGGCGGTGAGTAACTGGTAGTACGGTACCGGACGGCCGGTGTTGATGTAGGAGCAGTGAGTAACCGGTAGTACGGTACCGGACGGCCGGTGTTGATGTAGGGGCGGTGAGTAACTGGTAGTACGGTACCGGACGGCCGGTGTTGATGTAGGGGCGGTGAGTAACTGGTAGTACGGTACCGGACGGCCGGTGTTGATGTAGGAGCAGTGAGTAACCGGTAGTACGGTACCGGACGGCCGGTGTTGATGTAGGGGCGGTGAGTAACTGGTAGTACGGTACCGGACGGCCGGTGTTGATGTAGGAGCAGTGAGTAACCGGTAGTACGGTACCGGACGGCCGGTGTTGATGTAGGAGCAGTGAGTAACCGGTAGTACGGTAGCCAACGGACATCGCCATAACTATTCTGAAACTGATAACATATCAATATTACTGTTTTCCTGGCGTCTTTAAAGGTGATGAAATATGTTCCTTATTGTTTCATGATAAATGTTGATGTGTCTTGATAATACATGATTTAAAGATTCTTTGGGATTTTTACGATTCCTCCTCATCTCTCTCTCTCTCTCTCTCTCTCTCTCTCTCTCTCTCTCTCTCTCTCTCTCTCTCTCTCTCTCTCTCTCTCTCTCTCTCTCTCTCTCTCTCTCTCTCTCTCTCTCTCTCTCTCTCTCTCTCTCGGCATGTAATTCACATGATTCGTTTTTCATAACTACGTTAGGCCTGCCTTTTGGCAAAAAATGTCGTCGTAAGTATTCACAAGTAAGTAGTCTCTCTGGTAGGTACTCTTAGGTGGGCAGGGTGGCCTTCTCCACCCACACAGGAGCACTGTAATGTCTCTGCCTAAGTCTCAGGCTTACAAAGAACTCGCCACTTTCCTGACATTGTACCACTGTGGTGTCTCATTCTTGAGGGATCCCAACCACATCACTTCTTTGCTAGCACTTTCCCACTATAGTGTCTTATTTCAGAGCAATCCCAACTCCACCATCACTGCCCATGACAACACAAACAATGTCATAGCCTACACTCTGTACCTAATATTGTACGATCATTTCTGGAAAAACTACTGTTATTAAAAGCAATCGACTATTATACATATATGTTTAATTATTTGGTCTATTGCTGAATAACACCCACCCCCACCACCCCCATGTGTTCCTCTGCTCCCCAGCACCTTCCCCCAGCATCTACCCTTTACTCTTCAAGCAAGCATCCCCCCTCCGTCCTCCCACTTTTAACAAAACCTCCCTCTACCGTTAATTACCTATCATTAATCATTTTTCCTCTCCCGTGACTCTCCTAACACCTACAACCTTCCCTGCAGTATGTACTACAACACTCCCCATTTCACTTTCCTTACATCTTTCTTACTCTGCCTCAGGTCCTACAACCTACTCTACTCCAACACTTAAGCTTTTTCTTCGCAGCATCTACTAATCACTCTCAGCAACATCTAGTAACTACTTTTATTAACACACACCACCTACTCTCCACGGCAGCTTTCCCTCTCCAGAGCATACCACCGGTTCTTCCCACTACATCCCATCTTTACTCCCTTAATCAGATGCCTTACCCTCCGCGGCGGGGTCTCCAGTAGTCTCTTTAGTACCTCACCATCATGTTTTACCCAACAGCGTCGCCCGCTCTCCATATCCTCCTAGGATCCCACCTGCACTGATCTATACCCACTCCCCCTCACTATGCTCCGGCAGCACCATTGCTCTTCCTACTTTCCCAGGAGTATAGCCTTACTCCCACATTGGGTCGTTACTTTCCATGGTCATCAAACTACATTTTGACAAGTACAAATCTTGTTCGACTGTGTCCCATCTATATGAAACAGAATGAAACATTATGAACAGATGCCACGACCGCGCGGGTTTTGTTAAATATTTACAAACACTGCCCACTCACTCTCACCCTTACTAACCTACGTAAAATATTCAGCATAATCCCCTGCCTACACCCCAGCTGCCTCCGCTGTGGTAAAATATTTATGTACTATCATACGTCTCTTGTAAACAAATGATAATTATCAATATAGATGTAACTCCTCCCGCAAGAGGTCCTCCGTGTTTGTCAACGTTATACAGCTATTCACTAACCCTGGCTCGGGCTAGGAAGCCACAGCAACGGTAGTATGAAACATCTCATAGCTCGCCGGGGCAAGAGACGCCTCTTTGAAGGTTCAAATTGTATAGCCCTCCTTCACGATCCTTTACACTGGATCAAGGAGCGCCAGTGTGGGTCTTAAGATTACGTAGCCCTGCATTAAAGTCTATCCTGTGCAAGAGGCGCCTCCCTCTACATTCCTTAACCATTCTTTCCCTCTCTCGGAGCTACAGCATCCAGGTTTCTCGCCTCAAGTATACCACCTGTCTCTCATTTCTTTTCATTATGGTTACATCCACTTACAAATAGGCATCCCAGCCTGGTCCTTCGAGGAAGATGAACACTCCTCGCTTGGCTCCTTCTTCTATTCAAACTTTTCGAGGTTAAGAATACGAGGAGACGGCTTTATTGGCCTTTCACTTGCCTCTTCCACCAAGCAGGCGACACTTGGACAACACTGTTCCTGCCCTCTCCCCATGATCATTATCATTATCATTAGCATACTTGTTATCGTAATTACAATGATTATTATCATCATATCATTATTACTGATATCATTGTTACGATTATTATTATTATTTTTATTATTATTATCATTATTATTATTATCATTATTATTATTATTATTATTATTATTATTATTATTATTATCATTATCATTATTATTTTCATTATTATTATTATTATCATTATTATTATTATTATTATTATTATTATTATTATTATTATTATTATTATTATCATTATTATTATTATTATTATTATTATTATTATTATTATTATTATCATTATCATTATTATTTTCATTATTATTATTATTATCATTATTATTATTATTATTATTATTATTATTATTATTATTATTATTATTATTATTATTATTATTGTTATTATTATTATTATCATTATCATTATCATTAATATTATCATTATTATTATCATTATTATTATTATTATTATCATTATTGTTATTATTATTATTAATATTATTATTATTATTATTATTATTATTATTATTATTATTATTATTATTATTATTATTATTATCATTATTATTATTATTATTATTATTATTATTATTATTATTATTATTATTATTATTATTATTATTATTATTTTCATTATTATTATTATTATTATTATCATCATTATTATTATTATTATTATCATTATTATTGTTATTATTATTATTATCATTATTATTATTATTATTATTATTATTATTATTATCATTATTTTCATTATCATTATTATTATTATCATTATTATTATTATTATTATTATTATTATCATTATTATTATTATTGTTATTATTATAATCATTATTATTATTATAATTATCATTATTATCATTATTATCATTATTATTATTAGGTATTATTGGGTATTCCTTAAGTTACCTCAGATATACTCACATGTACGTTGATACCCAGAGTCTCAACCATGCTATCCTGCAGCCAATGCCTCAACCAATGACAGCCTGAATCTGCCTTAGACAAGCCCTCAAGTCGGCCTACAACCGACTGAGGTTGTGTCCTGCCCTCACCTTTCAAGGAACGGAGGGAGCATTACAAGGTGCAGTCTGGTCCTCGCCTTCCCCACTTTCCGACCTGGAGGCCAACTCGAGGTGGTAGTGACATCTCCCCTTTACCCCTCATTGACGCTAAGAGCAACACAAGGGAAGAGTTAGATCTCCCTCTCACCCCTTACTGTACCTAAAGGTAACTGAAGGGGCAAGTCAGACAATCCCCCTTACCCTTTGCTGGGAGGGTAATAAAGGAAGCATGTGATTATAATCAATGATGGTCGCACCGCTCTCATTTTTCACCACTTCAGCCGCTTCGAGTCGTATATGATAATTGTCCTTTGTCTTTTCCAAGGGCCTTTGTCCCCGTGCAGCCGGCCACGTTAGCCTCAGGGCCAGGTAATGGTACCGCCAGCCGAGGGATTCTATCATGACCGTCGGTATAACGCCAACTGGGAAACTCATTGTTCAAAGTTACATCTGGGAATAAATAGCAGACAAATTCGCAAATAACGCTTACAGCCAATACTGCACAGAACGCCACGAGCTGATTTGTACCAGATAACAACAGGTTAGTGGAACCTGCTGCAGAATGAGAGGAAAGAGGGTGGATGGAGGGCAAGGGAGGGAGGAAGTGTAAAGGGCAAGGTAAGGAGGGAGGGTGGACGAGGAGGAGGGAGGTTGGTGAGAAGGAGGGAAGAAAGAAGAATGGGGGAGAAGGAGGCGTGAGGGTGGACGAGGGAAAGGGAGGCGGGCTGAAAGAAGGAGAAGGATAGATGGGGAACAAGGGAGACGAAAGGAAGGAAGAAGGACGAGGGGGGAGGAGGGAATGTGGTGGGATAAAGAAGAGGAAGGGAAGGGTAGAAGAGGGAGTGGGAGAATGGAGGAGGGAGACGAAGGAAGGATGAGGGAAGGAAAGGGAGGTAGGACATGCAATACAAGGCAGGTCCTACAGCCAGCCTGGCTGTGACCAATAACGAAACGAAATATTTTCAAATAAGAATAAAAATCAGAGGGAAGATAATGACATACATTCCTAGGTACGTTCATACACACACACACACACACACACACACACACACACACACACACACGGTAAATGAGGATGATAAGGGAGCAGGGGTGAAACAAGACTCAAAGAGGAGATATAATAGAGGAAACTAAGCAAACCTGAACAATGTTTGTGGTAACACAGGCTGGGAAACGGAGTTAAGCAGCCAGACACAGGAGCTTGGTGGTGAGAGGCTCTGCGAAATTTCAGTGAATGAAAGGAACCTCTGGCTTGAAATATAGAGGAAACAGTAGTAAAGAAGAAAGAATGGGTTACTAAACGATGTCAAAATTTTAAGGCACTTTAAGATGTACTGGAGCGAAGATATAGACGGCACTCCAGCTGGCCAGCTTTCACAAGCTATAAGACACCAGGATAGAAAAGGAGGAACAAAGAAACTGGAAAGATATATATGAACAAGGAAGAAAATCCAAAACTTTTCAGAAAATTCATGGAGAGTCAGCTATCAGTTACAGAGACAGCTGATTAGGATAGGGAATTCAGAGGGAATAATTGTTGAGGATCCGTAAGGATATGTAGGGATCTGGATAGCAAGTTCAACAGCGTTTTCACAGTGGAAAACAAGAGAGTTCTAACACCAATGAGGAGGGATGTGGAGAAGACTTTGGAAAACAATATGATATCTAGAAAAGACTTTCACAGAATTCTAAAAGGTTTTGACTTATGCAAGGTTCATGGTCGCGATAAAATTTCACCGTATGAGCCTGAAGATGTGTAAATATACGCAAGATAAACATCTTAAAATACTGTTCAAGGTGTCGCGGGAGGAAGGCAGAGTGCCAAGGAAATGAAAAAGAGTGAACGTCATACCAATCTGCAAGAATGAAGACAGACAGGAGGAACTTGAATAAAGACCAGTTACACTGACGAGTTTGTGGTCTGTAAAGTTCTATAAAAGGTGAATAGGAAACAAATGGATTTCTACAGAGGAGAAATTCACTAAATGAGAAACAACACGGTTTTAAGGAAAGAAGGACTTGTATCACAAACCTCCTAAATTTCTACGAGAGAGTGAGCTCTGTCTTAAACAAAATGGAATGCTGGGTGAATCTTTATGTATCTGGACTACCACAAAGCATTTGACATTGTATCGCACGGGAGGCTGATAAGGAATCTGAATCATTCGGCAAGAATAAGAATAAAGGGAAAACTCCTTCAGTGGACAGAAGATTGTCTCAGTGGGAGGGGACAAAAGACGCATGTCAGAGGAGCTTTTACGAAATGGGTCGAGGTGTCCAGTAAAGTGTAACAACAGGTTTCTGTTCTGGGGCTATTGCTCTTTTTAATCTACGCAAATGACTTGCCTGAAGGTATGGACTCCTACCTGATTATGTTTACATATGATGCAAAGGCCACAAAGGAAGGAAAAATCGAAGAAAATTGCATCAGCTTCAAAGGGAGTTAAACAAACTCCAAAGATGGTTTGATGCATGGTTGATGAAATTCAGCCAGAGAGAATGTAAAGAAATAAGGATGGAACAAAGTGGAAAAAGGCCTAAATATAATCATTATTGAATAGGAAATAAACTTCAGGATTCTGTATGTGAGAAGGACTTGCAAGTCATCATCATCCCTAACCTTTGGCCAAAGTCCCATATTAAAAGAACAGTTAAGAAGACAAGCTGTCCGTTAGCAAATGTTAGAATAGCTTTCAAGTATGTGTATAAGAAAATATTCAGCAATCTGTTCATATCCTACAAAAGGCTAGAACTAGAACATGCCTTTCCAAGTTTGGTCACCGAACCTAAGAAACATAAACAGATAATACAGAAGGACCAGAATTAAGAGATCTGAGTTACGGGGAAAGACTTAGAATTTGCCTATCTTGGAAAAGGGATGAAGGTTGACCTGAACACAGTCTTTTAAATCTTCAAGCATTTCAATGACGTGGACAGTGGATAGTTCTTCGGAAGATGTAGGAATTAAGCATCAGGAGAACATAACATGAAATCAAGCAAAACATTTGGTTAAATGTTTGTAAAGAAGTTCTCAAATAGTATAAGAGAGGTTAGAAAGGAATAAGATGACTGAGGATATGGTTAACGGAAACATCATACATAAACTTGAGATGTATGAGAGTAATTACACACACACACACACACACACACACACACACACACAACAGAAGCGGACGACCTAAGGCAATAATAAAGTGGTGACTAGATCGATACTTGAGCACCAAGCCTGTCTGGGTAGTACTGTACTGCACTTCCTGACTACACTTTGCTATACCCGCCCTGTGGTACTAATGTACTGTACTCTCCTGGCTGTACTCTGCTATACCTTCCCTCTGGTAATACTGTACTTTACTCTCCTGACTGTACTCTGCTATAACTTCCCTCTGGTAATACTGTACTTTACTCTCCTGGCTACACTGCGCTATACCTTATCTATGGTAGTGCTGTACTGTACTCTCCTGGCTACACTGCGCTATACCTTCTCTATGGTAGTGCTGTACTGTACTCTCCTGGCTGTACTGTGCTATGACTTCTATCTGGTAGTACTGTACTGAACTCTCCTGGCTGTACTTTGCTATGACTTCCATCTGGTAGTACTGTACTCTCCTGGCTGTAATGTGCTATATCCTCCCTCTGGTAGTAACGTACTGTACTCTCCTGTCTATTCTGTACTATATCTACTGTTAGGTAGAACAGCACTTTACGTTCCTTATATTTACTGTCCTCAACCCTTACCGTCTAGCAGTATTTCATGCATATTTCTCTATGGTATATTAGATCATTTTTCTTGTACCACCGTCTCGTTCATCCCTCAGTGTTGTGCTACACTGCAGTGTTGTGCAAAACAACCGTTAATGGTACAGCTTTTGCTACACTGCCGGTAATAGTACAGTGATATTACAACCGCTGGTTGGTCAGTGGTGCGCCACAACCGTTGGTAGTACAGCATTGTGCTACACAACCACTGGCAGTACAGTGTTGTGCTATACAACTGTATTTAGTAAACTTGTGTGTTACCAAAACGTTGATAGTACATTGCTGTACTACACTGTTGTTGGTAGAGCAGCGTAATGTTAACTGCAGTTGGTAACATAGTGTTGTGCTATTCTTCAGTTAGGAGTACCATGTTGTGTTCCACAAACGTTGGTAGTACATTGCTGTGTTATGCTACTCTGCAGTTAGAAGTATGGTGTTGTGCTACACTACACTCGGTAGTAAGTCGTTGTGCTACATTGCTGTTTGGGTACATTGTTGTGTTACTCTACCGTTTTAGTACATTTAGATTATGCTGCTGTTGGTAGGGCAGTTTTAAGTTACACTGTAGTTATTAGTAGAGTGTTGTGCTATATTGCCGATGGTGGTACAGTGTTGAGCTTTACAACCGTTGGTAATAAAGTGTTGTGTTACATTGCCGGTGATAGTACAGTGTTGTGCTACACTGCCGTTGGCAGTAAATATTGTGCTACATCGCTGTTGGAAGAACAGTGCTGAACTTCACTATTGTTAGTAATACAGTGTTGTGCTTCACTATGGTTGTTTTGAACCACAATATTGTTGGAAAAACAGTGTTGTGCTACGCTGTTTTTTTTCGTTATTCAATGTTGTGTTACACTATCAGTTTTAGTACAGGGTTGTGCTACACTGTTGTGGTGGTGTGGTATTGTGCTATACTGTGGTTGGTAGAGCAAGTTGGTGCCAAACACCATTTGTAGTACAGTGTTGTGCTGCAATTTTGTTGGTGATAAAGTTTTGTGCTACACTGCCGTTCATAGTGCAGTGCTGTGTTATCCAGCCGTTGGTAATACAGTCCTGTGCTACAGTGATATTGGTAGTAGAGTGTTGTGTTTCACTGTTGTCGGTAGTACTTTGATGTGCCACACTGGCGTTGATAGTACAGTGCAATGTTATACAGCCGCTGGTATTGCAGTGTTGTTGATAGTACAGTGTTAAGCTACACTGCTGTTGATAGTACAGTGTTGTGCTACACTGCCGTTGGTAGTGCAGTGTTGTGCTACACTGCTGTTGATAGTACAGTTTTGTGCTACACTGCTGTTGGTAGTGCAGTGTTGTGCTACACTGCTGTTGGTAGTACAGTGTTGTGCTACACTGCTGTTGATAGTACAGTGTTGTGCTACACTGCTGTTGGTAGTACAGTGTTGTGCTACACTGCTGTTGGTAGTACAGTGTTGTGCTACACTGCTGTTGGTAGTACAGTGTTGTGCTACACTGCTGTTGGTAGTACAGTGTTGTGCTACACTGCTGTTGGTAGTACAGTGTTGTGCTACACTGCTGTTGGTAGTACAGTGTTGTGCTACACTGCTGTTGGTAGTACAGTGTTGTGCTACACTGCTGTTGATAGTACAGTGTTGTGCTACACTGCTGTTGGTAGTACAGTGTTGTGCTACACTGCTGTTGGTAGTACAGTGTTGTGCTACACTGCTGTTGGTAGTACAGTGTTGTGCTACACTGCTGTTGATAGTGCAGTGTAGTAAGTTCATGTAGTAGTGTCCACTCAATCCCCTCATCCCATGCCTGCCCTCCCTCCCTCCCTCTAACGGTAATGTCCTTAAAGTTCTTTGGCGCACCACCCGTGACCCTCCTCTGTCACGTCACCTAGCTGGTCTCTGCCACAACACCCTGGTGGTCTCTGCCACAACACCCAGCCGGACCCTGCCACAACGCCCAGGTGATCCCTGCTACAACACCCTTCTGGACCATGCCACAACACCCAGGTGGTCCCTGCCACAACACCAAGCTGGACCCTGCCATAACACTCAGCTGGACCCCACTCTAGCTGACCCATCACTGGCCATGTTTATATTCCTCTCGTACACTAATGGCCATCACATGGTGCACAAACACATGGCTGACCTGCACCAGTGTAAATAAGGGGATCTCTTCCCCAGACCTGGTGACGTCATACGCTCCACCTCCGACTTGAAAAAAAAAAAATAGATGATGCTTAATTGCAGTTTGTAATCTATTCAGCTGTTTAGTTCCTGGCTTTGGATTTCATTTGCTAGATGTTCATCTGACTGGCTTTTGTTCGTCAGTGATACAGGTGGATTTTCCATTTAATGTGTCACTCATCTGTTACTCCACTAATCAGTTTCCTTGAACCAGCCAGGGCTCCACCAGGCGGTTGTGCCATTCATCAGTTTTCAACCACTCATCCCTCCACCTTCTGCTTGTTCCACACCGTAGACACGCCGTCTCTCACATAATCGGAGGAGCTAAGCAAAGTTATGACTGGTTATTACTTGGATGGGAGGCCTCCCAGTAGCTGGGCGCTATTGGCACATGCGGCGAGCGTGACGCGCTACCTCTACGATACAGGAAAAACTCATCATAAGCACAATCATACAGTAAGAACCGACTGGTTGTTCCACTAGCCAAGCCGTCATACCGTCATACATGTTCCACTCGGCGACTGTTCATGTCACTAGTTGTTCCATCAAGCAGATGTTCCTCCCAAATTTGTTCCAGTTGATGTTTGTTTATCTATCGGTTGCTTCATTCAAAAGCGTTCCAACTTTTGCCTTCCCAACTCTTCATATATTCTATGTGCCATCTCTTCCACCTGCAAACTATTCCCTTCAGGAGCTATTCCATCCATCGGCTGCCCAGCTACTGGCTGTTATATTTCATCGGTGGCTCCAGTCCTCTCCTTTGCCAGCCACTAGTTGTTTCACTCACTGTCAAATCCGTCTTTCTGATATTCCACTCACGACGTCATCCGCTCTCTGACTATCGAATCTGAATTTTCCGTCCATAAATTATTCCGTTTCCCGGCATTCTATTCGCCGGCTGTTCCACTCACCAGCATTTCCCAGTATTGGCTGTTCCATGCATCACTTGCTCCACTTACCGTTTATTCCACAACCCGAATGCTTCACTGACCAGCTGTTCCATTCTGTGTTTTTTTGCTCTCTCAGTCGTTTTCATTTTCCGAATTACCTACCGACCGGCGTTTCTGTTTCACGACTGTTCCTCTCCCAGACCCTTCCACTCCCTTTTAGTTCCATCCAAAAGTTCCTCCACTCTGTGACAGTCATATTCTCTGAACATGTCACCACTTGGTTCTACCTACGAGTGTTCAAGTCCTAGGCTGGACCACAACTCACTCACTGTATCGCACCCCAGCTGTTCCATTCCTAAGATGCATCGCATCCCATAGTGAGGGATGATATTCAGTTATCAAACTACTAGCAACCAGAGACAGGACGGTACCAAGACTGAACATATGACCAAGATTACTTTGAAATGAAGGATTCTAACCAAAAGACTGACATTTGCTAGTAGTGATGCATTGTGTAAGATGTTATTCAGAGGTGACAGACCAAGGGAAGAGTAAATGAATATATTTATTCATTTATTTTGCCTTGTCGCTGTCTCCCACGTTTGCGAGGTAGCGCAAGGAAACAGACGAAAGAAATGGCCCAACCCACCCACATACACATGTATATACATACACGTCCACATACGCAAATATACATACCCATACATTTCAATGTACACATATATATACGCACACAGACACATACATATATACACATGAACACAATTCACACTGTCTGCCTTTATTCATTCCCATCGCCACCTCGCCACACATGGAATAACATCCGCCTCCCCCCTCATGTGTGCGAGGTAGCGCTAGGAAAAGACAACAAAGGCCCCATTCGTTCACACTTAATCTCTAGCTGTCATGTAATAATGCACCGAAACCACAGCTCCCTTTCCACATCCAGGCCTCACAGAACTTCCCATGGTTTACCCCAGACGATTCACATGCCATGATTCAATCCATTGACAGCATGTCGACCCCGGTATGCCACATCGATCCAATTCACTCTATTCCTTGCCCGCCTTTCACCCTCCTGCATGTTCAGGCCCCGATCACTCAAAATCTTTTTCACTCCATCTTTCCACCTCCAATTTGGTCTCCCACTTCTCCGTGTTCCCTCCACCTCCGACACATATATCCTCTTGGTCAATCTTTCCTCACTCATTCTCTCCATGTGCCCAAACCATTTCAAAACACTCTCTTCTGCTCTCTCAACCACGCTCTTTTTATTTCCACACATCTCTCTTTCTCTTACATTACTTACTCGATCAAACCAGCTCACACCACATATTGTCCTCAAACATCTCATTTCCAGCACATCCAACCTCCTGTGCACATCTCTATCCATAGCCCACGCCTCGCAACCATACAACATTGTTGGGACCACTATTCCTTCAAACATACCCATTTTTGCTTTCCGAGATAATGTTCTCGACTTCCACACATTCTTCAAGGCTTCCAGTATTTTCGCCCCCTCCCCCACCCTATGATTCACTTCCGCTTTCATAGTTCCATCCGCTGCCAGATCCGCTCCCAGATATCTAAAACACTTTACTTCCTCCAGTTTTTCTCCATTCAAACTTACCTCCCAATTGACTTGACCCCCAACCCTACTGTACCTAATAACCTTGCTCTTATTCACATTTACTCTTAACTTTCTTCTTTCACACACTTTACCAAACTCAGTCACCAGCTTCTGCAGTTTCTCACATGAATCAGCCACCAGCGCTGTATCATCAGCGAACAACAACTTACTCACTTGCCAAGCTTTCTCATCACCAACAGACTTCATATTTGCCCCTCATTCCAAACTCTTGCATTCACCTCCCTAACAACCCACCCACAAGCAAATTAAACAACCATTGAGACATCACGCACACCTGCCGCAAACCTACATTCACTGAGAACCAATCACTTTCCTCTCTTCCTACATGTATACATACCTTACATCCTCGATAAAAACTTTTCACTGCTTCTAACAACTTGCCTCCCACACCATATATTCTTTATAACTTCCACAGAGCATCTCCATCAACTCTATCATATGCCTACTCCAGATCCATAAATGCTACATACAAATCCATTTGCTTTTCTAAGTATTTCTCACATACATTCTTCAAGGCAAACACCTGATACACACATCATCTACCACTTCTAAAACCACACTGCTCTTCCCCAATCTGATGCTCTGTACATGCCTTCATCCTCTCAATCAATACCCTCCCATATAATTTACTAGGATTACTCAACAAACTTATACCTCTGTGATTTTAGCACTCTCTCCAATCCCCTTTGCCTTTGTACAATGGAACTATGCAAGCATTTCGCCAATCCTTAGGCACCTCACCATGAACCATACATACATTGAATAACCGTACCAACCAGTCAACAATACAATCATCCCCTTTTTTAATATATTCCACTGCAATACCATTCAAACCCGCTGCCTTGACGGCTTTCATCTTCCGCAAAGCTTTTACTACCTCTTCTCTGTTTACCAAATCATTTTCCCTAACCCTCTCACTTTGCACACCACCTCGACCAAAACACCCTATATCTGCCACTCTATCATCAAAAATTCAACAAACCTTCAAACTACTCACTCCATCTCCTTTATTTACCTCCTTCCAAAACATCCTTTTTTTCTCCCTAATATTTAATGATACTCTCTCACCCCAACTCTCATTTGCCCTCTTTTTCACCTCTTGCACCTTTCTCTCGACCTCCTGCCTCTTTCTTTTATATATCTCCCACTCAATTGCATTATTTCCTAGCAAAAATCGTCCAAATGCCTCTCTCTTTTCTTTCACTAATAATCTTACTTCTTCATCTCACCACTCACTACCCTTTCTAATCTGCCCACCTCTTACGCTTCTCATGCCACAAGCATCTTTTGCGCAAGCCATCACTGCTTCCCTAAATACATCCCATTCCTCCCCAACTCCCCTTACCTCCTTTGTTCTCACCTTTTTCCATTCTGTACTCAGTCTCTCCTGGTACTTCCTCACACAAGTCTCGTTCACAAGCTCAGTTACTCTCACCACTCTCTTCACCCCAACATTCTCTCATCTTTTCTGAAAACCTCTACAAATCTTCATCTTTGCCTCCACAAGATAATGATCAGACATCCCTCCAGTTGCACCTCTCAGCACATTAACATCCAAAAGTCTCTGTTTCGCGCGTATATCACCACGTAATCCAATAACGCTCTCTAGCCATCTCTCCTACTTACATACGTATACTTATGTATATCTCTCTTTTTAAACCAGGTATTCCCAATCACCAATCCTTTTTCAGCACATAAATCTACAAGCTCTTCATCATTTCCATTTACAACACTGAGAACCCCATGTATACCAATTATTCCCTCAACTGCCACATTACCCACCTTTGCATTCAAATCACCCATCACTATAACCCGGTCTCGTGCATCAAAACCACTAACACACTAATTCAGCTGCTCCCAAAACACTTGCCTCTCATGATCTTTCTTCTCATGCCCAGGTGCATATGCACCAATAATCACCCATCTCTCTCCATCAACTTTCAGTTTTACCCATATCAATAAAGAGTTTACTTTCTTACACTCTATCACATACTCCCGCAACTCCTGTTTCAGAATTAGTACTACTCCTTCCCTTACTCTTGTCCTTTCACTAACCCCTGACTTTACCCCCAAGACATTCCCAAACCACTCTTCCCCTTTACCCTTGAGATTCGTTTCACTGAGAGCCAAAACATCCAGGTTCCTTTCTCAAACATAGTACCTATCTCTCCTTTTTCTCATCTTGGTTACATCCACACACATTAGGCACCCCAATCTGAGCCTTCGAGGAGGATGAGCACTCCCCGCGTGACTCTTTCTTCTGTTTCCCCTTCTAGAAAGTTAAAATACAAGGAGGGGAGGGTTTCTAGGCCCCTGCGCCTGTCCCCTTTAGTCGCCTTTTACGACACGTGAGGAATGCGTCAGAAGTATTTTTTCTCCCCTATCCCCAGGAATATATGTATATATATATATATATATATGTATATATATATATATATATATATATATATATATATATATATATATATATATATATATATATATATATATATATATATATATATATATATATATATATATATATATATATATATATATATATATATATATATATATATATATATATATATATATATATACATATATATATATATATATATATGTATATATATACATATATATATATATATATATATATATATATATATATATATATATATATATATATATATATATATATATATATATATATATATATATATATATAGATAGATAGATAGATAGATAGATAGATAGATAGATACACAGATACATAGATACACAGATACATAGATAGATAGATACATAGATAGTCGCTTTCTCCAGCCCGACCCAACCACATAAACATGTATATACATAAACGCCCATACACGTACATGTACACACCTGTAGATTTCAAAGTATACATGAATTATATATATATATATATATATATATATATATATATATATATATATATATATATATATATATATATATATATATATATATATATATATATATATATATATATATATATATATATATATATATCCATGTGCATATTTATACTTGCCTTCATCTATTCTCGTCACCACCCCGCCACACATGATATGGCACCACCCTCCCCCCGCGCGCCCGCGAGGTATCGCTAGGAAAAGACAACAAAGGCCATATTCGTTCACACCCTTTCTCTAGATGTCATGTGTAATGCACCGAAGCCACAGCCCCCTTTCCACATCCAAGCCCTACAAAACTTTCCATGGTTTACCCCAGACGCTTCATATGCCCTGGTTCAGTCAATTGATAGCACGTCGACCCGGTATACCACCTCGCTCCAATTCATTCTATTCCTTGCACGCCTTTCACCCTCCTGTATGTTCAGGCCCTGTTCGCTCAAAATATTTTTCACTCCATCATTCCACCTCCAATTTGGTCTACCACTTCTCCTCGTCCCCTCCACCTTTGACACATATTCTCTTTGTCTTTCTTTCCTCACTCATTCTCTCCATATTACCAAACCATTTCAATGCACACTCTTCTGCTCTCTCAACCACACTATTTTTATTACCACACATCTCTCTTACCCTTTCATTACTTACTCGATCAAACCCCCCTCACGTCAAATATTGTCCTCAAACACTTCATTTCCAACACATCCACCCTCCTCCACACAACCCTATCTATAGCCCACGCCTCGCAGCCATATAACATTGTTGGAACTACTATTCCTTCAAACATGCCTATTTTTGGTGTCCAAGATAGCGTTCTCGCCTTCCATACATTCTTCAACGCTCCCAGAACTTTCGCCCCCTCCCCAACCCTGTGACTCACTTCCATTTCCATGGTTCCATCCGCTGCCAAATCTGCTCCCAGATATCTAAAACACCCCACTTCCTCCAGTTTTCTGCTTTCAAACTTACCTCCCAATTGACTTGTCCCTCAACCGTAATGAACCTGATAACCTTGCTCTTATTCATGTTTACTCTCAGCTTTTTTTTTTTTTCACACACTTTATCAAACTCAGTCACAAACTTTTGTAGTTTCTCACCCAAATTAGCCAACAGCGCTGCATCATCAGCGAGCAACAACTGAATCTCTTCCCAAGCCCTCTCATTCACAACAAACTGCATATTTGCCCTTCTGTAAAACTGTTGCATTTACCTCCTTAACAACGCTATCCATAACGAATTAAACAACCATGGAGACATGACGCACCTCTGCCTCAAACTGACATTCACTGAAAACCAATCACTTTCCTCTCTTCCTTCTCGTACACATGCCTTACATCCTCGAGAAAAACTTTTTTTCTGCTTCTAGCATCTCTATCAACTCTATCGTATGCCAATCAATACCCTCCCATATAATTTCCGGGAATACTCAACCAACCTATGCGTCTGTAATTTGAACACTCGCCTTTATCCCCTCTGTCTTTGTGCAATGGCACTATTCATGCATTGTTATCATTATTATTATCATCATTATTATCATTATTATTATTATTATTATTATTATTATTATTATTATTATTGTTATTGTTATTATTATTGTTATCATTATTATTCATTATTACTATCATAATCATTATTATCATCATTATTATTATTATCATTATTATTATTATTATTATTATTGTTATTATTATTATAATTTTTTTTTTTTTTCTTTGTCGCTGTCTCCCGCGTTTGCGAGGTAGCGCAAGGAAACAGACGAAAGAAATGGCCCAACTCACCCCCATACACATGTATATACATACGTCCACACACGCAAATATACATACCTACACAGCTTTCCATGGTTTACCCCAGACGCTTCATATGCCTTGATTCAATCCACTGAAAGCACGTCAACCCCGGTATACCACATCGCTCCAATTCACTCTATTCCTTGCCCTCCTTTCACCCTCCTGTATGCTCAGGCCCCGATCACACAAAATCTTTTTCACTCCATCTTTCCACCTCCAATTTGGTCTCCCTCTTCTCCTCGTTCCCTCCACCTCCGACACATATATTCTCTTGGTCAATCTTTCCTCACTCATTCTCTCCATGTACCCGAACCATTTCAAAACACCCTCTTCTGCTCTCTCAACCACGCTCTTTTTATTTCCACACATCTCTCTTACCCTTACGTTACTTACTCGATCAAACCACCTCTCACCACACATTGTCCTTAAACATCTCATTTCCAGCACATCCATCCTCCTGCGCACAACTCTATCCATAGGCCACGCCTCGCAACCATACAACATTGTTGGGACCACTATTCCTTCAAACTTACTCATATTTGCTTTCTGAGATAATGTTCTCGACTTCCACACATTCTTCAAGGCTCCCAGAATTTTCGCCCCCTCCCCCACCCTATGATCCACTTCCGCTTCCATGGTTCCATCCGCTGCCAGATCCACTCCCAGATATCTAAAACACTTCACTTCCTCCAGTTTTGCTCCATTCAAACTCACCTCCCAATTGACTTAACCCTCAACCCTACTGTACCTAATAACCTTGCTCTTATTCACATTTACTCTTAACTTTCTTCTTTCACACACTTTACCAAACTCAGTCACCAGCTTCTGCAGTTTCTCACATGAATCAGCCACCAGCGCTGTATCATCAGCGAACAACAACTGACTCACTTGCCAAGCTCTCTCATCCCCAACAGACTTCATACTTGCCCTTCTTTCCAAAACTCTTGCATTCACCTCCCTAACAACCCCATCCATAAACAAATTAAACAACCATGGAGACATCACACACCCCTGCCGCAAACGTACATTCACTGAGAACCAATCACTTTCCTCTCTTCCTACACGTACACATGCCTTACATCCTCGATAAAAACTTTTCACTGCTTCTAACAACTTGCCTCCCACACCATATATTCTTAATACCTTCCACAGAGCATCTCTATCAACTCTATCATATGCCTTCTCCAGATCCATAAATGCTACATACAAATCCATTTGCTTTTCTAAGTATTTCTCACATACATTCTTCAAAGCAAACACCTGATCCACACATCCTCTACCACTTCTGAAACAACACTGCTCTTCCCCAATCTGATGCTCTGTACATGCCTTCACCCTCTCAATCAATATCCTCCCATATAATTATTGTTATTATTATTATTATTATTATTATTATTATTATTATTATTATTATTATTATTATCATAATTATTATTTTTTTTTTTTTTTTTTTTTTCTTTGTCGCTGTCTCCCGCGTTTGCGAGGTAGCGCAAGGAAACAGACAAAAGAAATGGCCCAACCCACCCCCATACACATGTATATACATACGTCCACACACGCAAATATACATACCTACACAGCTTTCCATGGTTTACCCAAGACGCTTCACATGCCTTGATTCAATCCACTGACAGCACGTCAACCCCGGTATACCACATCGCTCCAATTCACTCTATTCCTTGCCCTCCTTTCACCCTCCTGCTTGTTCAGGCCCCGATCACACAAAATCTTTTTCACTCCATCTTTCCACCTCCAATTTGGTCTCCCTCTTCTCCTCGCTCCCTCCACCTCTGACACATATATCCGGTCTTTTGCATCAAAACCACTAACACACTAATTCAGCTGCTCCCAAAACACTTGCCTCTCATGATCTTTCTTCTCATGCCAAGGTGCATATGCACCAATAATCACCCATCTCTCTCCATCAACTTTCAGTTTTACCCATATCAATCTAGAATTTACTTTCTTAAACTCTATCACATACTCCCACAACTCCTGATTCAGGAGTAGTGCTACTCCTTCCCTTGCTCTTGTCCTCTCACTAACCCCTGACTTTACTCCCAAGACATTCCCAAACCACTCTTCCCCTTTACCCTTCAGCTTTGTTTCACTCAGAGCCAAAACATCTAGGTTCCTTTCCTCAAACATACTACCTATCTCTCCTTTTTTCGCATCTTGGTTACATCCACACACATTTAGACACCCCAATCTGAGCCTTCGAGGAGGATGAGCACTCCTCGCGTGACTCCTTCTTCTGTTTCCCCTTTTAGAAAGTTAAAATACAAGGAGGGGAGGGTTTCTGGCCCCCCGCTCCCGTCCCCTTTAGTCGCCTTCTACGACACGTGAGGAATGCGTGGGAAGTATTCTTAATCCTCTACCCCCAGGGATATATATCATTATTATTTTTTTTTTTTTTTTTTTTTTTTTATACTTTGTCGCTGTCTCCCGCGTTTGCGAGGTAGCGCAAGGAAACAGACGAAAGAAATGGCCCAACCCCCCCCCCCCCATACACATGTACATACACACGTCCACACACGCAAATATACATACCTACACAGCTTTCCATGGTTTACCCCAGACGCTTCACATGCCTTGCTTCAATCCACTGACAGCACGTCAACCCCTGTATACCACATGACTCCAATTCACTCTATTTCTTGCCCTCCTTTCACCCTCCTGCATGTTCAGGCCCCGATCACACAAAATCTTTTTCACTCCATCTTTCCACCTCCAATTTGGTCTCCCTCTTCTCCTCGTTCCCTCCACCTCCGACACATATATCCTCTTGGTCAATCTCTCCTCACTCATTCTCTCCATGTGCCCAAACCATTTCAAAACACCCTCTTCTGCTCTCTCAACCACGCTCTTTTTATTTCCACACATCTCTCTTACCCTTACGTTACTTACTCGATCAAACCACCTCACACCACACATTGTCCTCAAACATCTCATTTCCAGCACATCCATCCTCCTGCGCACATCTCTATCCATAGCCCACGCCTCGCAACCATACAGCATTGTTGGAACCACTATTCCCTCAAACATACCCATTTTTGCTTTCCGAGATAATGTTCTCGACTTCCACACATTTTTCAAGGCTCCCAAAATTTTCGCCCCCTCCCCCACCCTATGATCCACTTCCGCTACCATGGTTCCATCCGCTGACAGATCCACTCCCAGATATCTAAAACACTTCACTTCCTCCAGTTTTTCTCCATTCAAACTCACCTCCCAATTGACTTGACCCTCACCCCTACTGTACCTAATAACCTTGCTCTTATTCACATTTACTCTCAACTTTCTTCTTCCACACACTTTACCAAACTCAGTCACCAGCTTCTGCAGTTTCTCACATGAATCAGCCACCAGCGCTGTATCATCAGCGAACAACAATTGACTCACTTCCCAAGCTCTCTCATCCCCAACAGACTTCATACTTGCCCCTCTTTCCAGGACTCTTGCATTTACCTCCTTTACAACCCCATCCATAAACAAATTAAACAACCATGGAGACATCACACACCCCTGCCGCAAACCTACATTCACTGAGAACCAATCACTTTCCTCTCTTCCTACACGTACACATGCCTTACATCCTCGATAAAAACTTTTCACTGCTTCTAACAACTTGCCTCCCACACCATATATTCTTAATACCTTCCACAGAGCATCTCTATCAACTCTATCATATGCCTTCTCCAGATCCATAAATGCTACATACAAATCCATTTGCTTTTCTAAGTATTTCTCACATACATTCTTCAAAGCAAACACCTGATCCACACATCCTCTACCACTTCTGAAACCGCACTGATCTTCCCCAATCTGATGCTCTGTACATGCCTTCACCCTCTCAATCAATACCCTCCCATATAATTTACCAGGAATACTCAACAAACTTATACCTCTGTAATTTGAGCACTCACTCTTATCCCCTTTGCCTTTGTACAATGGCACTATGCACGCATTCCGCCAATCCTCAGGCACCTCACCATGAGTCATACATACATTAAATAACCTTACCAACCAGTCAACAATACAGTCACCCCCTTTCTTAATAAATTCCACTGCAATACCATCCAAACCTGCTGCCTTGCCGGCTTTCATCTTCCGCAAAGCTTTTACTACCTCTTCTCTGTTTACCAAATCATTTTCCCTAACCCTCTCACTTTGCACACCACCTCGACCAAAACACCCTATATCTGCCACTCTGTCATCAGACACATTCAACAAACCTTCAAAATACTCATTCCATCTCCTTCTCACATCACCGCTACTTGTTATCACCTCCCCATTTACGCCCTTCACTGAAGTTCCCATTTGCTCCCTTGTCTTACGCACCCTATTTACCTCCTTCCAGAACATCTTTTTATTCTCCCTAAAATTTACTGATAGTCTCTCACCCCAACTCTCATTTGCCCTTTTTTTCACCTCTTGCACCTTTCTCTTGACCTCCTGTCTCTTTCTTTTATACTTCTCCCACTCAATTGCATTTTTTCCCTGCAAAAATCGTCCAAATGCCTCTCTCTTCTCTTTCACTAATACTCTTACTTCTTCATCCCACCACACACTACCCTTTCTAAACAGCCCACCTCCCACTCTTCTCATGCCACAAGCATCTTTTGCGCAATCCATCACTGATTCCCTAAATACATCCCATTCCTCCCCGACTCCCCTTACTTCCATTGTTCTCACCTTTTTCCATTCTGTACACAGTCTCTCCTGGTACTTCCCCACACAGGTCTCCTTCCCAAGCTCACTTACTCTCACCACCTTCTTCACCCCAACATTCACTCCTCTTTTCTGAAAACCCATACTAATCTTCACCTTAGCCTCCACAAGATAATGATCAGACATCCCTCCAGTTGCACCTCTCAGCACATTAACATCCAAAAGTCTCTCTTTCGCACGCCTGTCAATTAACACGTAATCCAATAACGCTCTCTGGCCATCTCTCCTACTTACATAAGTATACTTATGTATATCTCGCTTTTTAAACCAGGTATTCCCAATCATCAGTCCTTTTTCAGCACATAAATCTACAAGCTCTTCACCATTTCCATTTACAACACTGAACACCCCATGCATACCAATTATTCCCTCAACTGCCACATTACTCACCTTTGCATTCAAATCACCCATCACTATAACCCGGTCTCGTGCATCAAAACCGCTAACACACTCATTTAGCTGCTCCCAAAACACTTGCCTCTCATGATCTTTCTTCTCATGCCCAGGTGCATATGCACCAATAATCACCCACCTCTCTCCATCAACTTTCAATTTTACCCATATTAATCGAGAATTTACTTTCTTACATTCTATCACATACTCCCACAACTCCTGTTTCAGGAGTATTGCTACTCCTTCCCTTGCTCTTGTCCTCTCACTAACCCCTGACTTCACTCCCCAGACATTTCCAAACCACTCTTCCCCTTTACCCTTGAGCTTCGTTTCACTCAGAGCCAAAACATCCAGGTTCCTTTCCTCAAACATACTACCTATCTCTCCTTTTTTCACATCTTGGTTACATCCACACACATTTAGGCACCCCACTCTGAGCCTTCGAGGAGGATGATCACTCCCCGCGTGACTCCTTCTTCTGTTTCCCATTTTAGAAAGTTACTACAAGGAGGGGAGGATTTCCGGCCCCCCGCTCCCGTCCCCTCTAGTCGCTTTCTACGACACGCGAGGAATACGTGGGAAGTATTCTTTCACCCCTATCCCCAGGGATAATATACATATATATATACATATACACACACACACACGCACACACACATATGCACATACACACACACACACACACATACATATATATACATATGAAAAATGTAAGAACAATTTAGAAACAAACTTTTAGCTTGAAATGAATGAAAAAAAAAATGAATGTCACATAATGGTTCAACCTCTGGCTATGGAAAAGGAAATGTACAATTTATTCACACAAACGTCATCATTATTATTCATTATTACTACTATAAACATTATTATTCTCATTATTATTATTATCATTATTATCATTATTATTATTGTTATTATTATTATTATTATTATTATTATTATTATTATTATTATTATTATTATTATTATTATTATCATCATTATTATTATTATTATTATTATTATTATTATTATTATTATTATTATTATTATCATCATGATTATTATCATTATTATTATCATTATTATTATTATTATTATTATTATTATTACTCCCTGGGGACTAAAGTCAGGGGTTAGTGAGACAAGAGCAAGGGAAGGAGTAGCAATACTCATGAAACAGGAGTTGTGGGAGTATGTGATAGAGTGTAAGAAAGTAAATTCTCGATTAATATGGGTAAAACTGAAAGTTGATGGAGAGAGGTGGGTGATTATTGGTGCTTATGCACCTGGGCATGAGAAGAAAGATCAAGAGAGGCAAGTGTTTTGGGAGCAGCTGAATGAGTGTGTTAGTGGTTTTGATGCACGAGACCGGGTTATAGTGATGGGTGATTTGAATGCAAAGGTGAGTAATGTGGCAGTTGAGGGAATAATTGGTATACATGGGGTGTTCAGTGTTGTAAATGGAAATGGTGAAGAGCTTGTAGATTTATGTGCTGAAAAAGGACTTATGATTGGGAATACCTTGTTTAAAAAGCGAGATATACATAAGTATACTTATGTAAGTAGGAGAGATGGCCAGAGAGCGTTATTGGATTACGTGTTAATTGACAGGCGTGCGAAAGAGAGACTTTTGGATGTTAATGTGCTGAGAGGTGCAACTGGAGGGATGTCTGATCATTATCTTGTGGAGGCTAAGGTGAAGATTTGTATGGGTTTTGAGAAAAGAAGAGTGAATGTTGGGGTGAAGAGGATGGTGAGAGTAAGTGAGCTTGAGAAGGAGACTTGTGTGAGGAAGTACCAGGAGAGACTGAGTACAGAATGGAAAAAGGTGAGAACAATGGAAGTAAGGGGAGTGGGGGAGGAATGGGATGTATTTAGGGAATCAGTGATGGATTGCGCAAAAGATGCTTGTGGCATGAGAAAAGTGGGAGGTGGGTTGATTAGAAAGGGTAGTGAGTGGTGGGATGAAGAAGTAAGAGTATTAGTGAAAGAGAAGAGAGAGGCATTTGGACGATTTTTGCAGGGAAAAAATGCAATTGAGTGGGAGATGTATAAAAGAAAGAGACAGGAGGTCAAGAGAAAGGTGCAAGAGGTGAAAAAAAGGGCAAATGAGAGTTGTATCATTAAATTTTAGGGAGAATAAAAAGATGTTCTGGAAGGAGGTAAATAAAGTGCGTAAGAGAAGGGAGCAAATGGGAACTTCAGTGAAGGGCGAAAATGGGGAGGTGATAACAAGTAGTGGTGATGTGAGAAGGAGATGGAGTGAGTATTTCGAAGGTTTGTTGAATGTGTTTGATGATAGAGTGGCAGATATAGGGTGTTTTGGTCGAGGTGGTGTGCAAAGTGAGAGGGTTAGGGAAAATGATTTGGTAAACAGAGAAGAGGTAGTGAAAGCTTTGCGGAAGATGAAAGCCGGCAAGGCAGCAGGTTTGGATGGTATTGCAGTGGAATTTATTAAAAAAGGGGGTGACTGTATTGTTGACTGGTTGGTAAGGTTATTTAATGTATGTATGACTCATGGTGAGGTGCCTGAGGATTGGCGGAATGCGTGCATAGTGCCATTGTACAAAGGCAAAGGGGATAAGAGTGAGTGCTCAAATTACAGAGGTATAAGTTTGTTGAGTATTCCTGGTAAATTATATGGGAGGGTATTGATTGAGAGGGTGAAGGCATGTACAGAGCATCAGATTGGGGAAGAGCAGTGTGGTTTCAGAAGTGGTAGAGGATGTGTGGATCAGGTGTTTGCTTTGAAGAATGTATGTGAGAAATACTTAGAAAAGCAAATGGATTTGTATGTAGCATTTATGGATCTGGAGAAGGCATATGATAGAGTTGATAGAGATGCTCTGTGGAAGGTATTAAGAATATATGGTGTGGGAGGCAAGTTGTTAGAAGCAGTGAAAAGTTTTTATCGAGGATGTAAGGCATGTGTACGTGTAGGAAGAGAGGAAAGTGATTGGTTCTCAGTGAATGTAGGTTTGCGGCAGGGGTGTGTGATGTCTCCATGGTTGTTTAATTTGTTTATGGATGGGGTTGTTAGGGAGGTAAATGCAAGAGTTTTGGAAAGAGGGGC
>NC_092243.1:19634572-19662072 GCF_036320965.1 Panulirus ornatus | reverse complement strand
CTGTAAACCAAACAAGACAGTGTTACAATGTTACCAACTGGTGTGCAGCTGCTGGAGGGAGACAAGTTCAGACTACTATTGTTGTGAATCATTGCTCAACATTACCAGACATCAAGATATATTTCAATATATTTCAATTATTTTACATTTTGTAAAGAAGTCGACAAGCAAAACCTCGTGAATTCAATAAAATCTTACACGGCATACATGGGAAAACTTAGTAATGATATGAATAATGTATTAACCGGTAAAGTGTATAAAACTTTCCTCGTTAACACAGAACTTTCTCTATGATCTAAACTTGAGCAAACACCAGCCAGGATCTCCTACCAAGTTTTCCACATCTCAACACCACCACAGTGGCGGCACATTTTATATCTTCTGTCTTTTAAAGATTGTCTTTTTTGTTATTTCAGTGAGAGTTATACTGTTATTCCACGTGATAAAAATCTAGTGTTGACAATGAGGATCTGAACAGTAACCTTTGTATCAAATGTTGAACAAAAACCCTTATGTGAGCAGCAGAAATCTATGACTGATATACATACTCACAGCGACTGCCACATAAATGAGTCACATACGGCTTGCCCAGGAGGATCAGGCTGGCATTGGGTTGAATCCTGGGCGTGGCAGTCGTCCTACACCCGACCCGGGTATTCATTCTCCCTTCGCGTGTGGTCGATAAATGGGTACTTGGCGGAGGATGTGTGTGTGTGTGTGTGTGTGTGTGTGTGTGTGTAGAGATACTGAAGAAAAGATATGATATATGCATACATATAGAGTATATTTCTAAGCTTCTATCTATTCATGTATCTATCTATCTATCTGTCAATCTATCTATCTATTTATCTATCTATCTATGTATCTATCTATTATTTAAATATATGTACATATGCACGAGTGTAAGTATAATTCTCCTTTCAGCAGAGAGAGAGAAAGAAATGAGTTTTATGTGGCAGAATATAAGCTGTCGCCAGAATCCCACAAACGGGAAACTGTAAAGGAGACCAACTGTCTCCTGGCACACATCTAAAGAACGTTAAAACATATGGATGAGGAAGCATTCAGCGAGCTGCTCACACCTACATTTGGCCAAAATCAAATATGCTTTTAAGGTTTGGTCACTACACTAAAGAAACTTAAAGAGCTGATAGATGTCTAGATGAGGGCACCAAACATGGTAACAAAAGAAAGAGATCAGAGTTACGGGGAAAGCTTTGCCAGAGGCCTTAGATTTGCTCTCTATTGAAGAGAGAAGAGTGAGGGGTAACCTGATTACAACCTCTTTTTCAAAATCATCTTGATGATGCAGGTAGAGTTTATCGAAAGATGCAGGGATAAAACAACCAGAAGTACTCCTCTAGTGTAAGAGTTGTGGATGAATGGAATAAACTGGATGAGAGTAGAGTAATTTTGGGCATCACAAAGGAGTCTAAGAAGTTGTATGATAATGTTCACGACGCGAGGACCCGTACAACAAAAGTAGGTAATCTAACGGAACGTGTGGCCTTGTCTAACATGTTAACCTTTCAGTAAAGAGAGTTACCTGCAGCTAAAGCTGCCGCCATTATCGTACTGAGGGAATGTAATCGTGGTCCTCTAGGGTTGTGCCGCCCTACTCATGCCTTATGTCACCTTACCTGGCAGGTTTGCTCATCATAAACAATAAAGGAATGTAAACCTTTATATTAATGGTTAAGTCATGGACAAACGTCTTCATCAAAATTAGGTCTTCTATGAAGCGTACACAAAAGAGTCACATATAAGGAAGTATGAATATTAATCTAAGAGTTTTGGAGGACGTGAAAGACCTGCCTTTTAAGTCGGTGTTCTTCGTAGCTGTTAGGAAAGCCAAGAGAAGGGTATGAGCTCCAAAGTTGCTCTCCTTTCTTCTTACGTTGAGGGCTCCAATCACGGGCAAAAGTTCACATCAAGGCCGGGCCTTAATTTCGATATAGAGAGAATTATGAAACGGAAAAAGAAAAGAGAAGGAAAAGTACTTACAAATTTTGAAGGAAGTGAAAAACCTGTCTTTTGAAATAAACTAGGTCATAGTTATTGGGAAAGACATGAAAAAGTAGAGTTCCAAAGCTTCGACGTGTAGAGAAGAAGCAGATATCAATACAGCCCACCCTTGAGTTGCCGCTGGCTATACAATAATCATGTGACGCAGCAGCTTGCCGAGTATTGCGTGGCCTAGCTAGTGGTGTGGGTACACAAGCATCCAACTCTTGTGAGCAAAAACCAAATTAATACCTATAGAAAAGGGAAAGTGAACCAACATTGCGGCGTAGGGTATGAGGGCCAAGTTTGGGAGTTAGTCTGGGAGAGCTTATAAGTCGGACCACTTTCGGCTCAATTCTGTCAAGTAAGGATGCAGAGCAAGAACCATCCATACAAGGGCGAATCAATACCTTGTATAAACGGAGCAACTGTTCAGAAGAAAGGAAGTCTCGACTTCTAAATAGGACATCCAGTTCCACAGAGGCAGACTTAGCTATTCCTGTATGTGGGGTTTCCAAGAAAGAGTGGATGTTGTAGAGATAACAAGTATGTTAATTGGGTCAATAGGTGGAATTACAGAACCGTCAAAGGAGACATGAGAGTTGTGAGGAGTTTTCGATAAAGAGATGGGTAAAAACTGGTTTTTGGAGCCATTAAACTTTACAATATTTTGTCTACACCACTGAGATATCATGTCCAAGTCTAAGTGATCCATCAGCAACAACAGAGATACATCGGCCAGAGCAAAGTGAGGGAAGGAAGGCAAAAGAGGGGAGCTTAAAGATGAGACTCCAATGCCACACCCTATAAAAAGTCTTAGATATGTCGAGGGCAACTACACATGACTCCCCAAAATCTTTCAGGGATGATGACCAGACATAAGCAAGATAGGAAAGAATATCACCTGTCAATCTCGCCTGACGGAAGCCATACTGGTGATCACAGAGAAGACTGTGATTTTCGAGGTGTTTAAGAATATGGCAGTTGAGGAGGGATACAAAGACTTTGGAAATGGTAGATCTCAAAGCAGCAGGACGATAGTTAGAGGGGTCAGAACGATCACCCTTCTTAGGGATGGGATGTATTAACGCATGCCTCCAAGAAGGGAAAGTTTTGATTCCTTAACAGAAGTGGAACAGAAGAGCAAGCACAGGTGCAAGTTCAGAAGCACACTCAGTACACGGAGATGGATGCCATCAGGACCATAAGAATTGCTTGTGTCCAGAGTGAGAAGCGATTTTCGAACAGTCCAAAAAGAGATTACGGGAAGACGCATAGGAAAGAAGCAGACATTACAGTGGATCACTTTCGAGTTGGCAACAACTAACTCATTGGTTGGTGGATTATCTTTTGCTGTAGCTATTGGCCGAGGGACACAAGCTGCCAGTTTTCGGAAGCAAAAACCGTGGCAATATCTATATAGAAAGGAAAGAGAACCAACCTTTCGCTGTAAGACAAATGGAACAAGATCTAATGTCAGGCTAGGACTGTATACGATGAATGATGAATCATTCGCTTTTATGCTGGAAAAATTTTCTTGGAAGAGGAGAATTATCGGGATTTGAACAGTCCTCCCAGCTGTTGAGAAGCACACTTAACTGTTAAGAAAATCTTAAAGGGGATATATGCAGTGCTGAATCATCGGCCTGTAAGTGCATTCAGTTATCATTTGAAGGAAGGATATCATTCATAAAGAGAAAAAAGAGCCTGAAGAAAGAAAGGGAACTCTTAGGGAACCCATTGTTATTATGAAGATGGAAAGACAATAGAGATAGAGCTTTATGTGAGAGAACAGAGTGAGGAGATGAAAACCAAGAAAGGGGAGCCAGGAGATCAGACCCCGATGCCACACTGTGCCAGAAGTTTTTGAGATATCGAGCGCCAGTACATCGAAGAATACTGTAGTCAAAAATTAGTTCATTAAGCTCATCAAAGACGGTCATAATTTCTATGGGATAGTGTAATCAGGTGTCATCAAGGAACTTTGACAATCTTACAACATTCTAGAAGAGATGTAGTTATATTTTATTCCCTCTTGTTTCACCATCCCATTCCGTGTTCCTTCCTCTCCTCTCCCATGTTTGTCCATTTCCCTATATATCTCTCCCCCTGCACTTCCGTCACTCTCTCCCTCCCCTTCGCTCTCTTTCCTCTCCCATTCCATGTCTATCCCCTTCCCCTTCCAGGTGTTCCTCCTCTTCCATCGTGACTCTGCCCCTCCAGTTTTCTTTCCATCTGTTCCATGCCTCTCCCGTCTTCTTGCAAGTCTCTCCCTATCCCATTCCATGTTCCTCCCCCTCCCCTTCCATCAATCTATCTCTTCTTTTCCACGTTTCTCCTCCTCCCCTTCCGCGTCTCTCCTTATCCCCTCTAACCTCTTACCTCTCTGGCACCAATTTGGATGCCAATATATGACCAATTGCTTCCGTTGTTAAGCTTAAAAATTAGCACATGCTTACAGCAGTCACCACTTGAGGTAGAAGGGAGATGGAATGGATGGAATGGGGGGTATATATCGGAATACATGAGAAGGACGGACAACACGAGACCTGGCGACCCAGAACATGGTTATCTCTTTCAATATTCCAGATATAGAGCGAGAAACAAGAGAACAAAGCAGGCAGCATCTCCCAGACCTTAACATCATTACCCACCTGCTATGTCCCTTCCCCCGACGAGCACTAAAGCAGGTCAGTCGTAAATGCTTCTGAGTGCGTGAGGAAGGCTTGGTAACGGAAGAGCCTGGAGGGCTGTAAAGGGGAAGGAAATGACAGGAAGTGATGAGAGAGAGAGAGAGAGAGAGAGAGAGAGAGAGAGAGAGAGAGAGAGAGAGAGAGAGAGAGAGAGAGAGAGAGAGAGAGAGAGACGAAAGGTTCAAGTGAAGTGGTGTGGCCCGAACATTACTGTAGAATATGTAGTCCCCTTAAAAGCAGTAGAAGAAAATGATAACAAAGCAAAGGCTCTCTTTCCACTCTCCATTCTCTCCGACAGCACTGCTGACTGCAAACAGATAAAAAAATACCTTGCAGAACTAATAGAACTAATATACCTGAAGGAAATTATTGTAGGAAAATCAGACGGTAGAATGAACGTGAATGTGCTGTGCATCCCATCACCAAAGAAATGCATCACGTCACTTATGTTTTATAGACAATAGTAAGGAAAAACTTTGAGCTCCAGCCTTGCGATTTGCAATGTCTTTATTACTTCTGATTTGGAAGGATGATACAATAATTCCTTCTTGTTCACTTAAAGCTGGCGACACGGGTTAATCAATGTTGGCAAGTTACCGCAGCATGGCCAGGGCAGAATAAGGTGTTGGAAAAGTAGCATGATAAATCACCACGTTACTATGACTTAAAGAATTCTTCAGTACCAGAGAGTGACAAGTGACGATCAAGCTTTAGTTTGGACACAGTAGCAGTGTTGCTCTGAATAATATGCTTTGGGAGGTGGTTAGAAAATATGTCGTGCAATTCATATGAACTCGGTAACCTCAGTTTTAGTCCATTTGCCTTCATTGGTAGTACTGGCGCACTGGTGCGACCGTGAAGATATTTTTGATATCGACGTTGTTGGATTAAGTTTTTTAAGACATTTTATTGACTTGTTTCAGAGCCGCCTCTTGCTTAGAGGAACTCTTTCCTCGCATGGCTTGTTCCATATGGAAGGACAATCAATATACGTGTAGTTGCTCCTCGTTGCACTGCTTCCAATTAGGAGGGGGCCAAGGACTGCACTGCATATTGGAGGTGAGGTCTAGATATATTTAGTGTACCTAAATATCACATCCTTCCTTTTGCTCGTAAAGTTTCTCTTAATAAATCCTAATAAATTCTTTTCTAGCAGCTTGGTTACAGATCTTAGAGAAATTGAAGTTGTTAGAGACACAGCCCTAGATACCTCACACTTGGTGTATCCTTTATCTTGTAGCTCATCAGTTCATAACTGAAATTCTTGTTGACGTCTCCTACTTGCTATTGTTGATATTTGTGGACTTTAAATGATATTTGCCGTGTTCTAGGTCATTCAGCTATTCAATCAAGAGCCTCTTACAATGTTAGCCTATCTTCTTCATTTACTATGGCATTACTGATCTTTGTGTCATCTGGACGTCACTATCATTAATATCAGTGATGAAAAGTGTAGGTCCCAGGACAGAGCCCTAGGAAACACCACTAGTGACGGGTGACCACGGAGGTGATTCATCATCCATTGCGACTCTTTCCTTCCTGTCACGTAAACAGGCTTCTAACCAGTTTCCTTTGCAACCAGTGATCCCTAAGACTCTGACTTTATGCATCACTTGAAAGTGGGGGATTTTGCCTGATGTTTCTTGGATTTCCAGAGATAAATCTATGACTTTAGTCTTGTCGAGGGTATTGGATGAATTATGATAGAATTCAAGGTGGTTTGTAAGACGATCTGTGCCTTCTCAAACCATGCTGTGTATGATTGATCAGACCAAGGTGTTCCAGGTAGGCTAAGATCTCATCTCTAATAATCGACTTCAAAAGTTTACGTACAATTGATGTAAGGTTAATAGGGAGATAATTGCAAAGGATTCCATGTCCTTCCCTTTTTGAACATAGACGTAACGTCTGCCTGTCTTCAGCTCTGCGGTACTATTCCACCCTGAAGAGATAAATTGTAACTATAGGTTAACGGTTGGATAATATCGTGTCTGAAATCTTAGTTACTCGAGGTTAAAACGATCAGGACCTGGGCTTTTACTGGTCGTCAACTTATCTGTCCGTGTCAGTTCTTCCCGAGCTTTGACGGTCAATTCTGGTATCGTGTGTGTGCTACTCATCACTCTCTAAGAATTGTTGTTGCTCCTTACGAATGTAAGAACAGAACTGAAGAACTTGTTTCGGATTGTTCCAATGCTTTTATTGTCCACAATGGTTTCCCCATCATCGATTACTGAGGGTCTCATCCCACTCCCCGTATGTTTCTTATCAATGATACATCTATAAAATCTTGAAGGAATCTTAGCGCAAAACTCACTTCATTCTCTCGCTTGGATTGCTCATTAAGTCTTCTTACCTCTCCTAAGTGCGTTCATTGCGTTGCAAGGTTCGGGTCATTGCCTCATTTCTTCGGCTTGTATAGTTTACTTCTGCGCCACATAGCTCTTGCGATGTGTGTGTGTGTGTGTGTGCGTGTGTGTGTGTGTGTGTGAGTGGGGGGGGGGGTCATTTAAGCCCGTTCATGATACTGCCTCTGTCGTGTATAGGAACGAATATGTCTTGTTGTTGTTGCATAAACTAACTCTTAAAACAGGTCCATAATTCCTCTGGGAATAAACCAACAAGAAAGAGACCCTATAATGTCACGCAACCTTTTAAAATCCAACTTTTTAGAGTTAGGGATAGAAGGATTTTTTTTTATTTCTTATTTCTTTTTCTATTTTTTTCTTGGGGGGGGGGGGGGGGGTTCGGTTTTGAAGTTTACACCGAACCTAATTATGTTATGGCTACATGTTTTCTAGATGTTAATCTGCTGGGATGCAAGAACTAGATCAAGTATATTTGCTTTCCTCGTCGGCTCTACAACGCTTTGGTAATGAAAACTGTCTTCATTTTCTACACCTGATATCATCCGCCATTTGATTTATGGAAGAATAAAATCTTCAGAAATGATCATATATCCAACCTTTATTGCTTGTTGTAAACTCTCTTACATGACAGTGTCATTATCTGCTGGATGACTGGGGCGTCTACATACGACATTTATATACTGTTCGGCAAATTGAGTATCAATTGCAACACGCAAGTGCTTAAAAGCAACAGATGCTGTAGTCAGAATTTCAATGCGGTTCAGGTATGAGTTTACATACAATGTAGTTCCACCTCATCGATTCTTTCAAATACTTCATAACCTTGTAAATTGTACTTACTAATCGCATCGTTGTTTTTCCTTATTTACAAATGTTCCTGTTAATCCGATGACATGAACGTGTTTAGCGTTTTCCAAGAAATACGATTCAGTTTCTTAGTCTCGGGCAGATCTTGTTCATATAAAGTCCATCAAATTGGTGGTCTGATGTGGTGACTGAGGTCTGACGAGCCTCCGACACCCGCCCCGACAATCATTAATGTCTGATGTTGTGAGGACGGGACTCGATTTGACCTCCCATATGTGATATGTTACATGACCTAACCTAACCTCGCCTGCCTCTGCTATGTGGTACGAGTAGCCGGCCTCTAACGCGCCTCAACAACTTTTTTTCTTACCCTGCAGTTTTAAGGCAAGCTGATCTCTCACGCAGCTAAGAGTTCGGACACTTTGCTGGTAAGGTAAATGCCATCTCTGTTGTATTATCTCCTGTTTCCCATAAAGATGGGCTCTAGGTCATCAAAGTCAATGTTAACATTTACATACAGCCGTTTCAGTCTCTCATTTACAGCTGACGTTCAGCTTATATTCTTCAGCGAAAACTTCCAGATTTCCCTTCTTTTGGTGATGGTCGTTACTCCCAACATTCACCAGAAAACATGAGTTTTTGAGTGATACTTTAGTCCCTTTTACCTTTTGTTTACTGTGGGATAGTCTGGCACCAGGGTAGAGATGGACTGTCCTTTTAGCTCTCGAGTTCCCCGCGATGTGTTTTACCCAGATTTCTGACCAGAGAAACTCTTACAATCTTGGAAATGTCGTCGTCACTCTTTTCTTTTGCGTTGTTGAGCACTGGAAAGCGATTGCGCGTGGGTGGAGCCAAAGCGGGCAGGGGGGGGAGGGGATGTGGTACCATGAAGAAGGGGCAGGGGAAGGCTGAGGGAGGGAGGGGGGGGGTGATTGAGGTGGAGCGTAAATATGGAGGAGGGTAAGGAGTTAGAGTCAGAGAGGACCTCAGGTCTTGGGACGGTGGTTGGAGAGGACTGGGAGTTTGGGTGGGGGTGAAGGTGAAAATGAGGATGAGTGGAGTTTAGGTGGGGGTAAGAGGTAAAAAATCGGGGGCCTTTGTACGGTACCATTACTGTATTCTTCTTTGTTCGATGACTTATTTGATCAACAGGTTAATTTCTCTCCATTTGCAAATTGTTTCTGAATTTTTCCGCATATCCTTTTGATCAGTTTCTGATCCAGGCATTCTGTCTATTCCCTACTATGCTTATCTTTACTTGGTATTCTATCTCTAACATCATCAGTAAAAACTGTACTGAGGTTAACACAGTTCCCTGTGGTATCCCACATGGGATATCTTCCTACGACATTAATATCGTTGCTGCCACTTTGAACTCTCTGTCAGATGGAAACTCACAGATTTATCTTCCCATCTTACCTTTAATTTTGGTTAGCTACACTATCCGGCAAAATCATGTGGTTTATTCTGTTAATTGCTTTTACATAATCAAGAAAAATTATATAACTTTTTCTTGCACTGTCATTGTAGTAAGCAAATAATTGGGTTTGTGTACTCTTTAAGGGCACAGATCAGTGTTGGTCCTTATCTATGTAGATGTTTTTTACTACATGGCTTGATATATGTCCTTTTATCATTTTCCAAAAGAATTATTACATATGAAATCAAACTAACTGGTCTGTATCGTTAAGGTATTAGCTTGGGTCCTCCTGACTGTATCGGCGTTCAAATGCCAATTAGTAAATGTTTGCGATCTTGCTTTTTTCATATTTTGCCTCAGTAATAACAGCATCGGTTTCGCTACTACTGTTTTTGTCTCTATGAGAAATATTGCTGAAATTCCGTCTGGTTCTGGGGCTGAATTTTCTCTGAACAGATCCATTGCTCTGATTATATCATCTCCCGATATTGAGATATCTAACTGTGTATTTCCATCATATTGGCTAAGCAATTTCTCCTAACATCTTTAGCTGAATACTGATTTATATTGATCACTTAACATCCTACATATTACCCTGGAGACATTTTGGTATTCATCCCCTGCCTTAAAAGGGTTCAATCTCTGTTATCTTGCTGGATGCATTTTATGTTAGCTTCTCTCTATGTTTAGTATCACTTTTCCTTTATTTTCTTATCCAGTTCGTTTAGTCTTGTTTCTTTCGTCACTCTTCCTTTCTCTTTCATGCCTTTCTTCTACTCACCTAGAATTTTCTGACCCCAGACATTTTTCCATTTTGTACTTGTTCATATTCTTTTTGGTAACTGTTCACTGATCATCTGAATAAGTCTCTTGTTATTGTCTATAAAGCTAGTCTCATTTTAATTTGTGTTTAGAATATTTTCTTTGATCTTTCAATTTCCATTTTGTACCGTGTAGTGATTGCTATGGCATCATGATCTCATTGATTGACTTATTCACTTCTGTATCTTAAAACTGTCATACCATTTGTGAGGATGAGATCTGTTGCATTGCCTCCTTTTGCCTGTCTGTGGTTTACCTGCACAGAGAAGAATAAGTAGCAAGAAATAATTGGTCTTTGGAAGGGTTTTCATTCACCTTCTGATGCATCACTTTTTCCTTTGTTATATTTACATCCGTAGTTCTTCTTCTTTCCTGCCATTCAATCAAAAGGAAGTTAAAGTCACTAGTTCATATTATCGGGTCAGGTTTCTCTAATCCTTCTGAATTTCTCCATTTTGCTTCTACAGTTTTCCTGCATAAGATTTTGGAGAGAGAGAGAGAGAGAGAGAGAGAGAGAGAGAGAGAGAGAGAGAGAGAGAGAGAGAGAGAGAGAGAGAGAGAGAGAGAGAGAGAGAGAGAGAGAGAGAGAGAGAGAGAGAGAGTTCACAAAGTTCAGGCAAGGTGGTCTGACAATACGACCAATTGAAAAAATACCAATTGAAAAAATACCTTGCAGGACTAACATGTCTGAAGGAAATCTATGTGAGAAGGTCAGATGGTCGAGCGAACATGAATATGTCACGCATCCCATCACCAAAGAATGCATCCTTTCTCTTTTCATTATAAAGACAACAGTAAGGAAAAACTTTGAGCTCTAGCCTGGCGACATACCATGTGCATATTACTTCTCATATGGAAGGATGATTCAATGATTACTTCTTGTTCCCACAAAGCAGGAGACAGGGAGCAACCAATGTTGGTAAGTTACCACAACATGGCTAAGGCGGGATCAGTGGTTGAGCAGGTAGCATAATATGCCGCTTCGTTGCGATGATTGATCAAAATAAGTTTTGTCCAACCTTGATATAAAGATACTGATAGCTTTCGCAACGACGACATCTAGTGGTAATTTATTCCGGTATTCTACAAGTACAATTGAAAACCCTTTGCCCTGATCATTATTACATCTCCTTCCTATGAATCTCATACCGTTATTTCTGGTCCTAGCATCTCCAGTGCTACATTACGTAGTATTCTGAAAACTTCAAATTGATATGCTCGGAGTCTGCGACTTCTTTATTACAAAATAGTTCTAGGACTTTGAGGTTGCCTCAAAGGAGCTGATGTCTGAATGACGGAATTCGATGTGTTGCTCATATGTCATTCAGTTTTTCTTCGTCTTTGATCAAGTTTTGTAACTAAAGCTGAATAACATATTTAACATGAGGTTTGACCAACATTTTATAAAGAGTGAGTACCGTACCCTTCGTTTATAATTAATGTTTTTAGCAATGAAACAGGTACAAAGAGAAGGAAATCTTAGAGCAGGGTAGGTACTGAGGGAGGGAGCGTGAGGAAAGGGAGATGCTGAGAGAAGGTTATCTGAGGACAAGAGAGTACAAAGCGTAGGGTACCTGCGGGCAAGGGAGGTACTGAAGGAGTGGAACCTGAGAGCAAAGGTGATAAGGAAAGGAAACTTGAGGAGAGGGATGGTACCCTCCCTAAGGGTAGGAAACGTAATAAGGAAAGGGAACCTTAGGGTAAGGGAGGTTCTGAGAGGAGGGATCTTGAAGGCAAAGAAGGTACAGAGGAGAGGAAACCTGGGGACAAGAGGAGGTGTCAACGGGAAGTAACCATAGGTACGGGGAGTTAAGGAAAGAAAACCTGAAGGAAGGGATATGAGAAGAAAAGGGAGTCTAATGGTAGTAGGAGGAGGTACTACTGAGGAGAGACTGATGAAAAGGAAGAAGTAAGAGACTGATGGTTGAGAGATGGTAGGAGATAAGAGAGTCTGAGGGGTAGAGAGAGGTGAAGTGAGAGGGAACCTCTAGGTAAGTTTGGAGGGAAGATGATGAGTATATGCATGAGGAATGGTAAGAGAGCCTGACGGAGAGGGGTCGGATGTGGAGGTACACACCAGGGCTGTCTGACTGGTAGGGAAGGTGGGCTCTAGGGTTACCCTGAGGGGCAGGGAAGGTTGGCTCTTCGGTTGGCCCGAAAGGAAACGGTAGACAAGCCTTGGAGCCAGCCTGAGGGGTACGGGAGGTTGCCTCCGGGGCTGACCTGAAGGGTACAAGTGAAGTGGTCTGCCCTTAACGCTAGGAAAAGACCCCCTTGTAAGGAGTGGAAGAGCATGTGAGCTTTGGGGCTGCCCTACGGGGAGGAGGAGATAACTCCAGGGTTGGCCTAAGGGGCAAGGGGAAGTAGGCTTCACGGTTGACCAATCCGGCAGAAGAAGTTCGGCCTCGGGACTGTCTTGGGGGAGAGGGGAAGGTAGGCTCTGGGTCTGGCTACTGGAGCGTGGGAACTAGTTAAGTAAAGTCGGGGGAGCGTGACCCTAAAGGCGAATGACTTGTTAATGTCAACGTTGCCAGTCCTGGCTCATCCACAGCTGGCCATGAGAGGCGGAGAGGGAGCCAGAGGTGCCATCTGCGGGTTCAGGGCAGGAAGATTTGATGTGTGTTATCTCAATAGTGTGGGGTGATGTGATCATTAATATTATACATATTTATTTCACAAGATGCAGTTTCCACACGGCTCATTTGTTTTTGTTTTTTATATTTACTCAGAGGTTTAGAAACACCATACAACCTAAAAAGTTAATGTATAAGATTTAGAAATTTAAGTATTTTACAGTGAATTTTAGTGAAGAATTGATGACATTCCATATGACACATAGTATGCACGGCTATACAACACCCATGGCATGTATCATCTCTTGGCTTACAAGAGGTTTGAAATTCACAGTGTCTTGACTCTATTTCAGACATTATCAGATTCTTCTGACTTTCGGTGTCTTGATGTATATTGAATAAGACACGATGTTTCTCCTTGTTCAATCACATGCATCGTATACAAGGGGGTTAAATCGTCGTGCTCAATAGCAAAATATCATGGCTACTTTTCTGATGGTTCTATGTGTTATTTCTGTAATTGTGTGCAGGAAGTTTCGTCTCTTCGATCTCTGACGCAATATTCTGATCAGTTTTCCCGGTAGTTCCACATTCACAAAGTGTCTGTTATTTCACAGCAATTATCAGGAGGCAAGCGACTGCTTCTATAACTGCCATTCTCCCTATCTTGCTCCTCCCCTTCAATTTACCTTCCTGCCATCCACCCTCCCTTGTCCCTTCTCTCCATTCTATTTCCATACCATTCTTCTTCCTTGCCCCTCCCCTCCATTCTACCTCTCTCCTAAGCCCCTTTCTTTCACTCTACCTTCCTCCCATGCCCATCTTCTCCACTCTTCCTCAATCACATGCCACTTTCCTACACTCTACCTCCCTGCCACCTACTTATACCCGCCTCAACACGTCTCTCCCCTTAGGTCTTCAATCCGTCCCTCTACATTAACATCGTCTTCCACTGGAGACCTCAGCACCTATCCCTCATATGGTGTCTTCAACCCTTCCCCTATACTTACCCTTCCCTTCTTGTCTTCAGTCTGCCACAAACTCCCCTTCCTTTTGTGTTTCTATTCTTCCTCCCGCCACAGTCTCTCTGTGCCCTGTCTTCAACCCACCGCCTGCCACGGCCTCCCCCATCCCTTGTGTCAGCACCCCTCTCCTTTGCTACCACAACCTGCCCCTCGCCTCGTGTCCCACAATATCCTCAACCCAACAGATGACTCCCTCTTCCTTGCTCATCTGCCTTCTTCCCAAAGCCTCCTCCTCCCTGCCTATCTCTGTACATTTCTCTGTTTTTATTAAACATCTAAATATCAAACAAACGGTTTAATGGTTATGGTAGCGAGACTATATCCTAAGTACGATGTAGGATCTGTAATTCTAGGTAGACTGCTAGTATTTGCAGTAGAACAGAGTGGAGGTTAAGTTCATATAGTGAATAGGGATTGTTTCAGTTGAAATGAAAGCTTGTTTGCTAAAGACAGCCTGCATAAAAACGAGGCTGATAATGAAAGGCTGGGCCAGCCCGTAGACTAAAAAAAGAAGTGGAATGTCAGGCAAGTCGGGTCTGACCGCTATTGTTTGGTCAGAAGGCGTCCCATGTGACATGAGAAAGGATATCTAACCTGAAAGGTTTTAGACACACTCACTTTGCCTCTCCGAGGGAAACATTAAGTTTTTCATTTCCACACCATTGCTGGGAATGTGAACTATAACGTGATGAGGAACATCACATTATTTCTCAGAGAAGTCTGATATCACAGCATCAAGGAAATCTGAATAGATTCTAAAATAAGAAAAAATAGATATGAGTAAAATTTGTGGTTCGAAGATACACTGTATTCTTTTTAAAGGTCGTCTACAAAAAGCAGGTAGAGGTGCCATGCTCTGTGTACTACATAGAAACACGTAGAAAGATTATGATAGATATATACAATTCATTGCTTGCTGAATTCATATGACAACCAAAATTGAATTTGGGGTAGGTCGTAGATCCACTTAGTAATGTATTAAGACAATACATCTTTGCATGAGGAAATCCAATTTCTATTAAATAGCAAAGAAACAATAACTGTAGCATACTGGGATATATTGAGAGGTGACTAAGAGGCTAACAGACTGACTAATTTAAATGAACGCCGCCTTTCAAATCACTTGATATTCGGTCCAGCCAGAGATGGTTATGTTTAGATTTACCTATGTTCAAGGGCATATAATTAGCACCATGGTGGTCAGTGATAAACTAAAAAACTACAATCATAATATCATATAATTCACTGTAAACAGCCATTTTGATTCCAAGGTAAAAAAAAGAAAAACTTTATGATATTAAGAAGTACATTAACAGACTAACAAAATGCTCCAGGACATCAACTGGATCAGGGTCTTAGATGTGAACGCAGGTGAAAGATGCGAAGAAACTTCAAGAATACAATGCTTCCCCTTGACAGAGTGAGCGACCCTTGAAGGTGAAACGGTGTAGGGAGGAGCTAGGTAGGATGACTACAGAAATTTATGAGTGAATCAAGCGTATGAAAACACACACACACACACACACACACACACACACACACACACAGACACACACACACACACACACACACACACGCACACCCACACACACACACACACACACACACACACACACACACACACACAGGATACTTAAATCATGTAACAAGTAAGAGAACAATGAAATATATATAACGGTACAAAGATATTATAGGAAGAAATTCAGAGCCAGTGAAAAGAATTTGTAAAGAGATTATTTCATAAAGTGAAAAAAGTCTCTAAAGAGTACTTAAAATACGTTAGTAGAGATAATGAAAGTGGCATCTTCACTGAAGACAATAACGTAATGCTCCCACCAAAACAGTTAGGTTGATTCGGTGCTGACTATCAAAAACTTTCAATATAAACCTGAAGTCAAAACTCATTTTCTGGCCACAGAGAACAAAAACATAGTAGTGAAAAATATTGAAAGCCATGAAGCACAAAGATTACATATGTATGGATATGAAATCTAGCCATTAAGTATTTGGCCCTGACGACATCTTTCCCAGATCATCGGTAGAAATAAACAGGCAAATAAGTACTTTTCTGATCATGAAATAATCAACAAATCACACGAATGGGAAATACTAAATGATAGGAACCTTGACAATGTAACATAAATTCCCTAAAACTACTGTTCTATGGACCATACTATGGTCTCATAAATAGTGTTAGAAAGTTAGTAAGAGAAAAAAGTAAAAAGAATTATAAATCGATTGACCATCAACACGGATTTTGAAATTAAAGATCATAATAAGTGGAACTCCAAATAGCTTTGGTTGTTACATACGTAGTCCTTCGGCAAACGTTCGACAAACTACCACATAGAAAGATATTGAAATAAAATGAAAATAAACAGAAAGTGAAACAAGAATGAGGATCGCAGACTGACTCACAACCAGGGATTAATGAGTAGTATGACATGAGAAAGCGTCAGAAAGGCTTCACGTGATAAGTAGGTACCACAGGGCTTAGTCCCATACCCCATACTCTTCATCATCTGAATCGATGATATGGGGACAGAACTCACTGGAAAAATTTCAAATTTGCCGATGGCAAAATATTAGGGAGTATATCCCAGATGATGGAAGACTTACTAATGATTGAAAGAGAGTTAGACAAGGTGATGCAGTGGTCACAGACATAACAAATGGATTTGAATATCTATAAATGCAAAGTAATGGTCTTTTGTGTCAAAGATATTCATTACAAATATATAATACTTGGTAAACTATCATCAACCGTAAAAAAAGAAAAGAGACATTAGAATGATTATCATCAGTGACTTCAAATACGAAAACAAATGCCATTCTGCATACAATTAATCGTACAGGATGCAAAGTTTCATTTATAGAAATATAAACTAAAAACGAAAGATACGGTATTTATTCTTTAAAGCTCCCTGGTCCAAACTTTAGAAAATGCTTATTAGTTCTAGTTTCCAAATTGATCAGAAATGAAAATGAAGTGGAATTAATTCAAACGGCAACAACAGAAATTACTATACTTAGGTATAAGCTTTATGAAGAAAGACCCAAAGACTGAAAATCATGTTCTCGTAAGAGATATAAAGACAATGCAGAATACAGAAATTTCTTCAGATTACATAGAGATTCAGTGTCTAGAAATAGAGGCATAATAAATCAATTAGAGGAGATACGACAGCAAGAACGATAATTTTTTTTTTTTTCTAGCTACCAAGAATATTAGCATGAATTGCCATTGATGTCCGTGGTGTTACGACTAACGTCACTGACTGTGACATACACACCGACCGCCCAGGGTCAGCCAGCAAAACTTCGAATCCTTACCAGAGCAGTCGGTCTGCATTTAACCTAGCTGTTCATCCTCCAGCAGGGGAAGGTAGATAAAAAGAATATCTTGCTTAGGCTAGTGTATATATATATATATATATATATATATATATATATATATATATATATATATATATATATATATATATATATATTTTTTTTTTTTTTTTATTTTGCTTTGTCGTTGTCTCCCGCGTTAGCGAGGTAGCGCAAGAAGGAAACAGACGAAAGAAATGGCCCAACCCACGCACATACACATGTATATACATTCACGTCCACACATGCAAATATACATACCTATACATCTCAACGTATACACATATATATACACACAAAGACATATACATATATACACATGTACATAATTCATACCGTCTGCCTTTATTCATCCCCATCGCCACCCCGCCACACAAGAAATAACAACCCCCTCCCCCCTAATGTGCGCGCGGTAGCGCTAAGAAAAGACAACAAAGGCCACATTCGTTCACACTCAGTCTCTAGCTGTCATGTAATAATGCACCGAAACCACAGCTCCCTTCCCACATTCAGGCCCCACAAAACTTTCCATGGTTTACCCCAGACGCTTACATGCCCTGGTTCAATCTATTGACAGCACGTCGACCCCATTATAATACATCGTTCCAATTCACTCTATTCCTTGCACGCCTTTCACCCTCCTGCATGTTCAGTCCCCGATCACTCAAAATCTTTTTCATCCATCTTTCCAGTTTCAATTTGGTCTTCCACTTCTCCTCGTTCCCTCCACCTCTGACACATATATCCTCTTTGTCAATCTTTCCTTACTCGTTCTCTCCATGAGACCAAACCATTTCAAAACATCCTCTTCCGCTCTCTCAACCACATCTCTTTATTACCACACATCTCTCTTACCCTATTATTACTTACTCGATCAAACCACCTCACACCACATATTGTCCTCAAGCATCTCATTTCCAGCACATCCACCCTCCTCCGCACAACTCTATCCACAACCCACGCCTCGCAACCATATAACATTGTTGGAACCACTGTTCCTTCAAACATACCCATTTTCGCTTTCCGAGATAATGTTCTCAACTTCCACACATTCTTCAACGCTCCCAGAACTTTCGCCCCCTACCCCACCCTATGATTCACTTCCGCTACCATGGTTCCATCTGCTGCCAAATCCACTCCCAGATATCTAAAACATTTCACTTCCTCCAGTTTTTCTCCATTCAAATTTACCTCCCAGTTGACTTGTCCCTCAACCCTACTGTACGCAATAACCTTGGTCTTATTCACATCTACTCTCAGCTCTCTTCTTTCACACACTTTACCAAATTCAGTCACCAGCTTCTGCAGTTTCTCACCCGAATCAGCTACCAGCGTTGTATCATCAGCGAACAACAACTGACTCACTTCCCAAGCACTCTCATCCACAACAGACTGCATACTTGCCCCTCTTTCCAAAACTCTTCCATTCACCTCCCTAACAACCCCATCCATAAAGAAATCAAACAACGATGGAGACATCACGCACCCCTGCCGCAAACCGACATTCACTGTGAACCAGTCATTTCTCTCTCTTTCTACTCGTACACATGCCTTATGTCTTCGATAAACACTTTTCACTGCCTCTAACAACTTTCCTCCCACACTGTACAGTCTTAATACCTTCCACAGAGTATCTCTATCAACTCTATCATATGCCTTCTCCAAATCCATAAATGTTACATACAAATCCATTTCCTTTTCTAAGCATTACTCACATTCTTCAAAGCAAACACCTGATCCACACATCCTCTACCAATTATGAAAACACACTGCTCTTCCCCAATCTGATGCTCTCTGTACATGCCTTCACCCTCTCAATCAATACCCTCCCATATAATTTCTTAGGAATACTCAACAAACTTATACATTTGTAATTTGAGCACTCACCTTTATCCCCTTTGCCTTTGTACAATGGCATTCTGCCAATCCTCAGGTACCTCACCATGAGTCATACATACATTAAATATCCTTACCAACCAGACAGCAACACAGTCACCACTTTTTTTGATAAATTCCACTGCAATACCTCCAAACCCTCTCCCTTGCTGGCTCTCATCTTCCGTAAAGCTTTTACTATCTTTTCTCTGTTTACCAAATCATTCTCCCTAACCCTTTCACTTTGCACACCACCTCAACCAGAACACCCTATATCTGCCACTCTCACCTAACACATTCAACAAACCTTCAATCTACTCACTCCATCTCCTTCTCACATCACCACTACTTGTTATCACCTCCCCATTAGCCCCCTTCACCGATTTTTCCATTTGCTCCTTGTCTTACGCACTTTATTTACCTCTTTCCAAAACTTCTTTTTATCATCCCTAAAATTTGATAATACTCTCTCACCCCAACTCTCATTTGCCCCCTTTTTCTCCTCTTGTACCTTTCTCTTGACCTCCTGCCTCTTTCTTTTATACATCTTGCAGTCATTTCCACTATTTCCATGCAAAAATCGTCCAAATGCCTCTCTCTGTTCTGTTACTAATAATCTTACTTCATCCCACCACTCACTACCCTTTCTAATCTGCGCACTTCACACGCTTCTCATGCTACAAGCATCTTTTGCGCAAGCCATCACTGCTTCCCTGAAAATATTCCATTCTTCCCCCACTCCCCTTAGGTCCTTTGCTCTGACCTTTTTCCATTCTGCACTCAGTCTCTCCTGGTACTTCCTCACACAAGTCTCCTTCCCTAGCTCACTTACTCTCGCCACTCTCCTCACTCTAACATTCTCGCTTCTTTTCTGAAAACTTCTAAAAATCTTCACCTTCGCCTCCACAAGATAATGATCAGACATCCCTCCAGTCGCACCTCTCAGCACATTAACATCCAAAAGTCTCTCTTTCGCGCGGCTATCTATTAACACGTAATCCAATAACCCTCTCTGGCCATCTCTCCTACATACTTAAGTATACTTATTCATATCTCTCTTTTAAACCAGGTAATCTCAATCACCAGTCCTTTTTCAGTACACAAATGTACAAGCTCTTCACCATTTCCATTTACAACACTGAACACCCCATGTGCACCAATCATTCCCTCAACTGCCACATTACTCACCTTTGCATTCAAATCACCCATCACTATAACTCGGTCTCGTACATCAAAATTACCAACACGCTGACTCAGCTGCTCCCAAAACACTTCCCTCTCATGATCTTTCTTCTCATACCCAGGTGCATATGGACCAATACTTACCCATCCCTCTCTATCCACCTTCAGTTTTACCCATAGTAATCTAGAGTTTACTCTCTTACACTCTATCACGTACTCCCACCACTCCTGATTCAGGATTTGTGCCACACCTTCCCTTATTCTTGTCCTCATAACAACACCTGACTTTACTCCCAAAACATTCCCAAACCACTCTTCCCCTTTACCGTTGAGCTACGTTTCACTCATAGCCAAAACATCCATGTTACTTTCTTCAAACACTAGCTATCTCTCCTTTTCTCTCATTTTGGTTACATCCACACACATTTAGACACCCCAATCTGAGCCTTCGAGAAGGATGAGCACTCCCCGCGTGACTCCTTCTGTTTCCCCTTTTAGAAAGTTAGAATACACACACGCACACACACACACACACACACACACGCGCACACACACAGAGACACACACACGCACATATATATATATATATATATATATATATATATATATATATATATATATATATATATATATATTCTTTTCTTTCTTCTAAACTATTCGCCATTTCCCGCGTTAGCGAGGTAGCGTTAAGAACAGAGGACTGGGCCTTTTTTGGAATATCCTCACCTGGCCCCCTCTGTTCCTTCTTTTGGAAAATTAAAAAAAAAGACGAGAGGGGAGGATTTCCAGCCCCCCGCCCCCTCCCCTTTTAGTCGCCTTCTACTACACGCAGGGAATACGTGGGAAGTATTCTTAATCCCCTATCCCCAGGGATAATATATATATATATATATATATATATATATATATATATATATATATATATATATATATATATATATATATATATATATATATATATATATATATATATATATATATATATAGTTTTTTTTTCCGCTGTCTCCCGCGTTTGAGAGGTAGCGCAAGGAAACAGACAAAAGAAATGGCCCAACCCACCTCCATACACATGTATATACATACGTCCACACACGCAAATATACATACCTACACAGCTTTCCATGGTTTACCCCAGACGCTTCACATGCCCTGATTCAATCCACTGACAGCACGTCAACCCCGGTATACCACATCGATCCAATTCACTCTATTCCTTGCCCTCCTTTCACCCTCCTGCATGTTCAGGCCCCGATCACACAAAATCTTTTTCACTCCATCTTTCCACCTCCAATTTGGTCTCCCACTTCTCCTCGTTCCCTCCACCTCCGACACATATATCCTCTTGGTCAATCTTTCCTCACTCATTCTCTCCATGTGCCCAAACCATTTCAAAACACCCTCTTCTGCTCTCTCAACCACGCTCTTTTTATTTCCACACATCTCTCTTACAATTACGTTACTTACTCAATCAAACCACCTCACACCACACATTGTCCTCAAACATCTCATTTCCAGCACATCCATCCTCCTGCGCACAACTCTATCCATAGCCCACGCCTCGCAACCATACAACATTGTTGGAACCACTATTCCTTCAAACATACCCATTTTTGCTTTCCGAGATAATGTTCTCGACTTCCACACATTCTTCAAGGCTCCCAGGATTTTCGCCCCCTCCCCCACCCTATGATTCACTTCCGCTTCCATGGTTCCATCCGCTGCAAGATCCACTCCCAGATATCTAAAACACTTTACTTCCTCCAGTTTTTCTCCATTCAAACTTACCTCCCAATTGACTTGACCCTCAACCCTACTGTACCTAATAACCTTGCTCTTATTCACATTTACTCTTAACTTTCTTCTTTCACACACTTTACCAAACTCAGTCAACAGCTTCTGCAGTTTCTCACATGAATCAGCCATCAGCGCTGTATCTTCAGCGAACAACAACTGACTCACTTCCCAAGCTCTCTCATCCCCAACAGACTTCATACTTGCCCCTCTTTCCAAAACTCTTGTATTCACCTCCCTAACAACCCCATCCATAAACAAATTAAACAACCATGGAGACATCACACACCCCTGCCGCAAACCTACATTCACTGAGAACCAATCACTTTCCTCTCTTCCTACACGTACACATACCTTACATCCTCGATAAAAACTTTTCACTGCTTCTAACAACTTGCCTCCCACACCATATATTCTTAATACCTTCCACAGAGCATCTCTATCAACTCTATCATATGCCTTCTACAGATCCATAAATGCTACATAAAAATCCATTTGCTTTTCTAAGTATTTCTCACATACATTCTTCAAAGCAAACACCTGATCCACACATCCTCTACCACTTCTGAAACCACACTGCTCTTCCCCAATCTGATGCTCTGTACATGCCTTCACCATCTCAATCAATACCCTCCCATATGATTTACCAGGAATGCTCAACAAACTTATACCTCTGTAATTTGAGCACTCACTCTTATCCCCTTTGCCTTTGTACAATGGCACTATGCACGCATTCCGCCATTCCTCAGGCACCTCACCATGAGTCATACATACATTAAATGACCTTACCAACCAGTCAATAATACAGTCACCCCCTTTTTTAATAAATTCCACTGCAATACCATTCAAACCCTCTGCCTTGCCGGCTTTCATCTTCCACAAAGCTTTTACTACCTCTTCTCTGTTTACCAAATCATTTTCCCTAACCCTCTCACTTTGCACACCACCTCGACCAAAACACCCTATATCTGCCACTCTATCATCAAACACATTCAGCAAACCTTCAAAATACTCACTCCATCTCCTTCTCACATCACCACTACTTGTTATCACCTCCCCATTTGTGCCCTTCACTGAAGTTCCCATTTGCTCCCTTGTCTTACACACTTTATTTACCTCCTTCCAGAACATCTTTTTATTCTCCCTAAAATTTAATGATACTCTCTCACCCCAACTCTCATTTGCCCTCTTTTTCACCTCTTGCACCTTTCTCTTGACCTCCTGTCTCTTTCTTTTATACATCTCCCACTCAATTTCATTTTTTCCCTGCAAAAACCGTCCAAAAGCCTCTCTCTTCTCTTTCACTAATAATCTTACTTCTTCATCCCACCACTCACTACCCTTTCTAATCAACCCACCTCCCACTCTTCTCATTTATATATATATATATATATATATATATATATATATATATATATATATATATATATATATATATACGAATAAAGAGCATATGAACGCGCACCTTCATAGAACATACAAACCTCCAACAGCCAGGATCGAACCCGGGACCCCTGTGCAAGAATCAGGCATGCTAACCGCTAGGCTATGGGACTATATGATAGGAAACAACTATTCGAAATGCTAAGTACTCGAATACCCTTCGTCTCGCAATGGTGAGCAACGGGGTCTATACCGGTTATTTCCGAACAGACGCACATAGCCAGCTGATAGCGTTTTACCGAACGTAACTGTACAACGCGGAAGTATATGAATACGAATAAAGTGCATATGAACTTTATTCGTATAGACCCCGTTGCGCACCATTGTGAGACGAAGGGTATTCGAGTACTTAGTATTTCGAATAGTTGTTTCCTATTATACAGTCCCATAGCCTAGCGGTTAGCATGCTTGCCTCTTGCACAGGGGTCCCGGGTTCGATCCTGGCTGTTGGAGGTTTGTATGTTCTATGAAGGTGCGCGTTCATATGCACTTTATTCATATTCATATACCTCCGCGTTGTGCAGTTAGGTTCGGTAAAACGCTATCAGCTGGCTATGTGCGTCTGCTCGGAAATAACCGGTATAGACCCCGTTGCTCACCATTGTGAGACGAAGGGTATTCGAGTACTTAGTATTTCGAATAGTTGTTTCCTATTATACAGTCCCATAGCCTAGCGGTTAGCATGCCTGCCTCTTGCACAGGGGTCCCGGGTTCGATCCTGGCTGTTGGAGGTTTGTATGTTGATATATATATATATATATATATATATATATATATATATATATATATATATATATATATATATGTACGTGTAGGAAGAGAGGAAAGTGATTGGTTATCAGTGAATGTAGGTTTGCGGCAGGGGTGTGTGATGTCTCCATGGTTGTTTAATTTGTTTATGGATGGGGTTGTTAGGGAGGTAAATGCAAGAGTTTTGGAAAGAGGGGCAAGTATGAAGTCTGTTGGGGATGAGAGAGCTTGTGAAGTGAGTCAGTTTTTGTTCGCTGATGATACAGCGCTGGTGGCTGATTCATGTGAGAAACTGCAGAAGCTGGTGACTGAGTTTGGTAAAGTGTGTGGAAGAAGAAAGTTAAGAGTAAATGTGAATAAGAGCAAGGTTATTAGGTACAGTAGGGTTGAGGGTCAAGTCAATTGGGAGGTGAGTTTGAATGGAGAAAAACTGGAGGAAGTGAAGTGTTTTAGATATCTGGGAGTGGATCTGGCAGCGGATGGAACCATGGAAGCGGAAGTGGATCATAGGGTGGGGGAGGGGGCGAAAATTCTGGGGGCCTTGAAGAATGTGTGGAAGTCGAGAACTTTATCTCGGAAAGCAAAAATTGGTATGTTTGAAGGAATAGTGGTTCCAACAATGTTGTATGGTTGCGAGGCGTGGGCTATGGATAGAGTTGTGCGCAGGAGGATGGATGTGCTGGAAATGAGATGTTTGAGGACAATGTGTGGTGTGAGGTGGTTTGATCGAGTGAGTAACGTAAGGGTAAGAGAGATGTGTGGAAATAAAAAGAGCGTGGTTGAGAGAGCAGAAGAGGGTGTTTTGAAATGGTTTGGGCACATGGAGAGAATGAGTGAGGAAAGATTGTCCAAGAGGATATATGTGTCGGAGGTGGAGGGAACGAGGAGAAGAGGGAGACCAAATTGGAGGTGGAAAGATGGAGTGAAAAAGATTTTGAGTGATCGGGGCCTGAACATGCAGGAGGGTGAAAGGCGGGAAAGGAATAGAGTGAATTGGATCGATGTGGTATACCGGGGTTGACGTGCTGTCAGTGGATTGAATCAGGGCATGAGAAGCGTCTGGGGTAAACCATGGAAAGTTGTGTGGGGCCTGGATGTGGAAAGGGAGCTGTGGTTTCGGGCATTATTGCATGACAGCTAGAGACTGAGTGTGAACGAATGAGGCCTTTGTTGTCTTTTCCTAGCGCTACCCCGCACACATGAGGGGGGAGGGGGATGGTATTCCATGTGTGGTGGGGTGGCGATGGGAATGAGTAGGGGCAGACAGTGTGAATAGTGTGCATGGGTATATATATATATGTATGTGTCTGTGTGTGTATACGTATGTGTACATTGAGATGTATAGGTATGTATATTTGCGTGTGTGGACGTGTGTGTATATACATGTGTATGGGGGTGGGTTGGGCCATTTCTTTCGTCTGTTTCCTTGCCCTACCTCGGAAACGCGGGAGACAGCGATCAAATCAAAATAAATAAATAAATATATATATTTATTTTATTTTATTATACTTTGTCGCTGTCTCCCACGTTTGCGAGGTAGCGCAAGGAAACAGACGAAAGAAATGGCCCAACCCCCCCCCCCCCATACACATGTATATACATACGTCCACACACGCAAATATACATACCTACACAGCTTTCCATGGTTTACCCCAGACGCTTCACATGCCCTGCTTCAATCCACTGACAGCACGTCAACCCCGGTATACCACATCGCTCCAATTCACTCTATTCCTTGCCCTCCTTTCACCCTCCTGCATGTTCAGGCCCCGATCACACAAAATCTTTTTCACTCCATCTTTCCACCTCCAATTTGGTCTCCCTCTTCTCCTTGTTCCCTCCACCTCCGACACATATATCCTCTTGGTCAATCTTTCCTCACTCATCCTCTCCATGTGCCCAAACCACTTCAAAACACCCTCTTCTGCTCTCTCAACCACGCTCTTTTTATTTCCACACATCTCTCTTACCCTTACGTTACTCACTCGATCAAACCACCTCACACCACACATTGTCCTCAAACATCTCATTTCCAGCACATCCATCCTCCTGCGCACAACTCTATCCATAGCCCACGACTCGCAACCATACAACATTGTTGGAACCACTATTCCTTCAAACATAGCCATTTTTGCTTTCCGAGATAATGTTCTCGACTTCCACACATTCTTCAAGGCCCCCAGGATTTTCGCCCCCTCCCGCACCCTATATATATATATATATATATATATATATATATATATATATATATATATAAGTGTGTGTATGTTTATATGTGTGTGTGTGTGAGTGTGTGTGTGTGTGTGTGTGTGTGTGTGTGTGTGTGTGTGTGTGTTTTAAACATTATACGTTTCATTGAAATAAAAAACTATCACCTGATAGTGGTCGGAGTATATGTGTGAAGTGTAGGCAAGAAGAATCATGGGCGTTGTGTAAGTGTGGTTACTGAGAGTAGTGCAGGCACTGGAAAATGAGTATAGGGAAAGTGTGAAATTAGGTAGTTTGGAGAATGGGGAAGTATGGGCATGTGAGACTGTGGGCATGGCAGAAGAATGGTCTTGGGGAGTTTGGGTATGGGTTAAGTATGGGCATGTGGGGGTGTGAGTACGGGAGAAATGTGCTAATTGGGGTATTTTTGGCATGGGGAAATGTAGGCATAAGGGGAGTGAAGGGTGAGGTGAGGATTAGGGAGAGAGCAGATGTACAGTGGTGGCCGGGGGCAGCAGGGTTAGGCAGCTGGGTAGAGTCTAAAGGCTTTGTATAAGGCGTGGGTAGAAAGATTTTTGGTTGTTTCGGTGAGGGTAATGAGGAAATATGAATACTGGGGAATATGGGCATGGAGGGAAGTATGGCCATATGGTATGTGACTCAGTTCCACGGTGCTAGAGGACAGAAGGATGTTCAACAACGATTTTGCTTCCGTGTATCAACATATCAACTGTCAGGTCGAGGGTGCTGATGATCATAAAGCAGTTAGAAATCATTTATTATAAGTAGATTTTGAGATATTCCCTTGTAGTCTTTAGATATGTAACATGAAATATACCGACACATATATTTAAAGAAAATATTGCTCCACTATAATCAAAGTCGCTTGCTTCTTAAAGGAATACGCCAGCCTTTAACAAATCTCGCCTTATGTATGACCTCGGATGCAAGCTTGGTGAACAGGGAAAGAGCTGGTCCCCACATTCATACTGCATTTCGAGTGCAATTGGTTCGTGAAGTTATTGGATTAGTTCTCGGAATGCCGAGTTGTACCACAAAATATTGCTATTTTCTGCGTTTGTAGGACAGTCGTGCAACAGAGGAACATTACATAAAGAAAGACTGCAAACCAAGAGGATTTTATACTCTAGGCCAAAAGAACATTG
>NC_092243.1:19579572-19629572 GCF_036320965.1 Panulirus ornatus | reverse complement strand
CTGTCTCCCGCGTTTGCGAGGTAGCGCAAGGAAACAGACGAAAGAAATGGCCCAACCCGCCCCCATACACATGTATATACATACGTCCACACACGCAAATATACATACCTACACAGCTTTCCATGGTTTACCCCAGACGCTTCACATGCCTTGATTCAATCCACTGACAGCACGTCAACCCCGGTATACCACATCGCTCCAATTCACTCTATTCCTTGCCCTCCTTTCACCCTCCTGCATGTTCAGGCCCCGATCACACAAAATCTTTTTCACTCCATCTTTCCACCTCCAATTTGGTCTCCCTCTTCTCCTCGTTCCCTCCACCTCCGACACATATATCCTCTTGGTCAATCTTTCCTCACTCATTCTCTCCATGTGCCCAAACCACTTCAAAACACCCTCTTCTGCTCTCTCAACCACGCTCTTTTTATTTCCACACATCTCTCTTACCCTTACGTTACTCACTCGATCAAACCACCTCACACCACACATTGTCCTCAAACATCTCATTTCCAGTACATCCATCCTCCTGCGCACAACTCTATCCATAGCCCACGCCTCGCAACCATACAACATTGTTGGAACCACTATTCCTTCAAACATACCCATATATATATATATATGCTTATCAAACTTTGTACATGTAATGGAGTGTGTTACACCTGATAATAGATTGTTTATCAGTCCCTCTGAATTATCCCATCATACAGGTCACCACATCCTCTCTTTTACTTAAAATTATCACAAGTCTTAAAGACAACTTAAAAACAGTTTCATGTTAGGAGACCACTGATGTTTCATCTACCTTCTATAGTATTTTCCTGTTTTACCACAATGTAAACTGGGTCAAGCATTTAAGATATAATTTCAATACATGACTGGTGATTTATATAAAAGTTAACCTACTCTCAGGTGATAACTAATGTAGTCACTGAATTGTTAACCATAAGTCATATACAAAAAATGAAAATGTGAATTAAGAAAATTTTTCATACTAGCTTCAAAGATTTTCTTATAAGTTCAGCTGATTCCACATCCTAACTTTCACACTTCAGGGAGCGCATTTCTAGTTTCTTCTATAGTTCTAAAACCTTCTTTTTGCAATTTTTCTTGGTGTTTTACTATTTTCATCAGGGATTTCCAATGTTACTCCTTTCCCTTCTACACACATAATCTTCTAGAGATTCATTCTTAACAGGATGATTTTTTTAATAAAAGCTTAATTAAAAATTGTTATCATACACTTAAAAATACAGAAAATACAGTTTGATAAGCATATTTTAAAGGCCTTAGAACTTTTGAGATGGAGTGACATGATTAAATGCAAAAACAGGAAATATATATGCTTGAAGAAAGGAAATAGAATACAGCATATAGAATTTGAAGGTTTCATGTAATAATCTAAAAGAGAACAGTAGAATACTGTGCATTTCAGAATCAAGACCTCATCACAAATGAGTTCATGAATGTAGTATGGCTAATTACTAAAGACTAAATATTGCTTTTAAGGATTAAACATAGAGATCCTTGCTATCATAAGTAGGTGCAGCATTAGAAATTCAGAATGTTTGTATATTGCTGAATTTATTAGTCCTCCAAAATTCTGAGTGTTTTTGAAGAAATACATTAAAAAATAATCTAACTTGCTGTTCATCAAGCAAGTGGGCTAGGCTGCCTCATCAGTGTGATAGCATATTTTTCTCATACTAGGTATATGCATGATGTCACAATACTTAATGGGAATTATAAAAGCAGTGCACAAAATCAAACATTTCATTGACAAATCTCAAAAAAATTCACTTTTCTGAAGTTTCCAGAATTCTGAAGTCTGGACTGTTCGTGTTTACATGTACTAGAATGAGGGAACTAGAAATCTTTGCAAGAGATCACCTTTTTTTGTTATAAATATCCCTGGGGATAGGGGAGAAAGAATACTTCCCACGTATTCCCTGCGTGTCGTAGAAGGCGACTAAAAGGGGAGGGAGCGGGGGGCTGGAAATCCTCCCCTCTCGTTTTTTTCAATTTTCCAAAAGAAGGAACAGAAAAGGGGGCCAGGTGAGGATATTCCCTCAAAGGCCCAGTCCTCTGTTCTTAACGCTACCTCGCTAACGCGGGAAATGGCGAATAGTACGAAAGAAAAAAAGAAAGAAATATATATATATATATATATATATATATATATATATATATATATATATATATATATATATAAATATATATATAACGATAGCTTTACTAAAGGTAATGAAAACTATTCCTCACTCTTCTTATACTTCCCTGCTGTGCCGTTGGGAGATGAAGATACCCAGAGACGTTTTATGGCTTCTACTCCATTAATCAAGTAGCCCATTAATCCTCCACGAGTCCTAATATCCCCTGCAGTAATCCATTAATCCTCCTGCTGGCTATGATATGCTCTTCCCTCGAATAACAAACGAGGTATCTCTAACAGTCACCCAGAATATTTATCACTAAAGTTTAACCACATAATTAGCTATGACCCTTGGATAGGATTTTTGCTTATTCAATCACTCACATGGTACGGTCAAAAACATGCCCCAGTTATGGCCATCTTGGATGACAGAAAGATAGAGTATGAGTCAAGGAATGAAGACATTATATACTGCTCCTCAGTGTTTGTGGACACGACTCTTAACGGCAGAAAGGTTACGAGAAGCAGAGACGACAAAAGAAGGATGAGAATTTCACAGCATCGTTGTTAGAGGAGGAAGGAGGCATCATAAGTCAGTCTTCATGTAGCCGGTTTCCACATAAAGACTATTGGGAGCAGCACCCAGACGTGTACCATGAGTCCACGTCTTAGTGGCAGGGACACAGGCACACAGCTTACGAGGGCAATGGCCGTTATGATTCTGTAGAGCAAGGGAATAGCAGCAACATCATAGACGACATAAGAAGGATGATGAAATCTGGAGAGTTTATAAGGAGGATAGGCTGTGATTCCGCTCTCTGTAGGAGAGAGAAAGAAGAGGAGTTACTAAAGATACGCTAGCGGTGCTCTGTACGGGGGTCAATCAAAACCCCCATAGATATGGAAAAGTGGGGCACGAGAAAATTGCCTTCGAAAGTTATGCAACAACCCGACCTTTGAGAAGCAGATCTTGTGATGTTGATTATGTGTGGTATCCAGGATAGTGTGTCGGATATGGTTATGTCAACCATGTTTATGTTAATACAGGATAGAACTGTAATATCATCGCACTCATGGATCGTACCGTCGTACTTAGAGGTGTATCGTCATGATTAATCTTAGTATCATCCTGCTTGACGGGTTGATTATTCGCAGTTTTTCATTTCAACAACAAATTGGGTTATTCAACACGAGGAACGAGTAAATGGCGCAGACGGTCACAGATAACCTTCAGTAAGATCTTGCATTATACATGATCATACTGAATACGGTCTGATCCTAAACTGACAAGAACTTATCATATCTTAATGTTCATTACCTCTTCTCCATCGTCAGTGGCACTCTACCTTCAAGAGCAGGACACCATGTTGCTCCTGTCCTTTCTTCTTTTTAGCACTGCTTTGTGGTGCTACTTCTCCCAAGGTCTCCTTCAGCATAAATTCGTCTCCAAGCCCACCTCTAGAAATAACTCATCTCTCTTGGTCCTCTCTATCAGCAGCTTACATTTGATCCTCATCTAGTAGGAATTCATCTCTCATGGCCTCCTCCAGCAGGAACTCCTTGTGACATCGTCATTGCCGTCTCGTACTGGAGTTCTAGTCTAGCCAGGGAAGGCCACCCATCAGCTTTCAACGTTCTTTACATAATAATTTACTTCATAACGAACTTATTCTTTTGACTGTGTGTCTCCACTTAGTGCATACAAGCGGCAGCGATGGGACTATCTTCTAAAACAGACCCAGTTAAATGATTCTGCATAAAACATCGTTCCACTCCACCGTTTCATGTTATCACTCGCCTCTCAACCACCTATGCCCAGAGATCACTTGTCATTGTGTCTTTTTACGAATAAGACACAGCGAGTTTTGAAGTCGAGTTAGCTCCTCTCCCACTGGGATCTGCCTCTCGCTAGGACAACCTCCTTGAGTTTCCTGCGCTGGCAAATATTCTGTGGTGCTCGACACATTCCACTTTTTTACCTTAATCTCCATCAGTGTCGACCACAGAAGCATTTCTTCTTATCTTGATCTCACCAGAACCTATCATTCTCCTGCATCAGTCTCGCGTCGTTCTTCAAGTCGATTTGCCTACTCTGGTAACACCTCTGTGCAGTCCGGCCGTATCTCATACGAATCTGCTCATATTTAAGCTAGCTCCCTTATCTTCCTCACATAAAAAAAACAGAAACAGCTCCCGCAGTTATATTTCCTTCATGTAATGTTCACTGATGGGGACTGTTAATCTCCCAGTTTCATTAGTGTTGACTTTATCTAAAACAGGTCAAGTAAATATCCTTCTTCATCTGTGCTGCATAAATCACCTGTTGTTTGTTATGTTTAATAAGTTGCCTTATGTCAATGTGTTACTTAAACTTGTGTTCTGCGATTACTGGGGATTTAAGATTCCTGCCCTGAACGAAATCACTCCACTCTCACGGTGTAGAAATTTACACTTCAGTTGTCAACCTGGCTCGCTGTCGTAGCTGACAATCAACCTCACACTGACCCAAGTAAACAATTCAGGTTAGAGGCCACAGAGAACCACTTTTAAACCTGACCAAAGCAGGCCCGCCCTCTCTGGTCTCATGCTCACAATTAGATGCTGTAGAAAACCCAAAAGGCCATTGTCATCTACGAGGATACCACTTCCCTCCACCAGTACCAACCATATCATGGCCAGCACCTGACCATTAGCAGCAGCCATCACCTGCTCACACATCTGGGGTAGCTCATCTTCCACCTCTCTATTAAGAGTAGAAATATAAGCTTTCCATTTCACCAATTCTTCTAGCATCACCTCTTCTCAAACTTCCCTTTCTGTACGCCGCGATGTTGGTGTCCTCTCTCTGTTCTGTATGTATTATTTTCGACACTGTTCTCGTGAACAGTTTGCATTTCTTCCCATCCTTGGCATGTGTCTGACTGCTGCTTGCCACAGCTTCTCTGTGGAGACTGGCTGTAATGATGCCTGCTTCTTCCCTCGAAAAAATAAGCTGTGGATCACTCTTCCTTCTTTTGTCTTTCCCTCTTCATGTAACCTTTCTTCTTTTCATATTCAGATCTGCATACACTTGCGGAGCCTGTCATTAATTTATACTCTCTTTTGCCTTCACTTCTTTTTTTCACCCGAGAATGCCTTGAATGGGGCTTGTTTTGCCTAGGCCATGTTGGTCGCCATGAAAAGAAACTTAGAGAGACAAGCATGGTAACGGCGTTTGAAGTCTCAGCCACGTAACTTCAGACCACAAGAGCCCTTGGAGCCTCTCCTCGTCAACAAGCTGGAGTTTTCTCATGACGTCCTCCAGCAGGAACTCATCTCACATGGCTTCCTCTGCAGGAGTTCCGTGTGACATCGTCAAGGCCATCTACTACCGTAAAGTTAGTCCAGTCAGGTCCTTCCCAACAGACCTGATGTTTTAGTCTACGTACTTCATATACTTAATAAAAGATATTTTCTCATACTAAAATGTTTGTGCTCTCCTCAGGAAAAGGAAAGGAGGTTCATGACTGCACGACGCTTGGGTATACTGGTGTGACTTTTGACCAAACCTTTCATAAAGTCTGAGAACAGAGAGGCAAATCATTGAGAGTCAACAGTATAATAACCACAGCTTGAATTATGGTAAAGAATTATCTAAAACATATTTTAAGAAAGCATAATAAAGGTGCACCCCTGATTATTGAACACACACACACACACACACACACACACGTTACAGACCAAGGGTCAGTTCGAATCCTGGCGTGGGATCGGCCAACACCCAACCAAGATGTTCATCCTCCCCTCGGGGCTGGTCGATATAAGGGTACCTGGTTTAAGCTGGGTTTTGTGTGAGTGTGTGTGTGTGTGTGTGTGTGTGTGTGTGTGTGTGTGTGTGTGTGTGTGTGTGTGTGTGTACATACATACTTAGGGGTAGAAGCTAAAAGACGAGGTAATGTAGCACGGTCTCCCAGTAAAACACATATAGTAATTCCACGGGGTTCCTAATTACACATATATAGTAACCACATGGGCTTCAGTTGTGCAGTGGTCTTGGTGCTAACTGTATGTCAGCATGGGCCTCCCTGGGGTCAGGCTCGTTTGCCTTTGAATATTAGGCGCAACAGTCGGTCCACAACCATTCCAGCTGTTCATCCATCCCTCTGGGCTGGTGACCAACTAGTTACCTGTCTTAGGCTGGTGTGTGTGTATGTGTATGTAAGTGTGTGTGTATATGTGTGTGTGTGTGTGTGTGTGTGTGTGTGTGTGTGTGTGTGTGTGTGTGTGTGTTCACAGGAATAAAGACATGGTACACATAAACGAGATTAAGAGATGAGGCAACACCAGTATGAAACTCTGTCCCTGTAGCACGCAATGGCAATCATGCATATGCATGATGACGTCGACCATGAACAATCTTTGAATCATTAAAAGATAGAGCAACCAGAGGTCATAACAACGAACGAAGTCAGTTGTTATCAGGAAAGATGTAAAGAATGATCGTTACAGGACCATGCCTTCCACCCTCCTCCCTAACACAACAATGTGCATATCATTTATATATATACATATCATTATCATTATTATTTTGCTTTGTCGCTGTCTCCCGCGTTAGCGAGGTAGCGCAAGGATACAGACGAAAGAATGGCCCAACCCACCCACATACACATGTATATAAATACATGTCCACACACGCAAATATACATACCTATACATCTCAATGTACACATATATATACACACACAGACATATACATATATACACATATACATAATTCATACTGTCTGCCTTTATTTATTCCCATCGCCACCTTGCCACACATGGAATAACAACCCCTCCCCCCTCATGTGTGCGAGGTAGCGCTAGGAAAAGACAACAAAGGCCCCATTCCTTCACACTCAGTCTCTAGCTGTCATGTAATAATGCACCGAAACCACAGCTCCCTTTCCACATCCAGGCCCCACACAACTTTCCATAGTTTACCCCAGACGCTTCACATGTACCGGTGTCAACAACGTCGACACCGGTATACCACATCGTTCCAATTCACTCTATTCCTTGCACGCCTTTCAACCTCCTGCATGTTCGGGCCCCGATCACTCAAAATCTTTTTCACTTCATCTTTCCACCTCCAATTTGGTCTCCCACTTCTCCTTCGTTCCCTCCACCTCTGACACATATATCCTCTTTGTCAATCTGTCCTCACTCATTCTCTCGATGTGACCAAACCATTTCAAAACACCCTCTTCTGCTCTTTCAACCACACTCTTTTTATTACCACACATCTCTCTTACCCTATTATTATTTACTCGATCAAACCACCTCACACCACATATTGACCGTAAACATCTCATTTCTAGCACATCCACTCTCCTCCGCACATCTCTATCTATAGCCCACGCCTCGCAACCATATAACATTGTTGGAACCACTATTCCTTCAAACATACCCACTTTTGCTTTCCGAGATAATGTTCTCGACTTCCACACATTCTTCAACGCTCCCAGAACTTTCGCTCCCTCCCCCACCCTATGATTCACTTCCGCTTCCTTGGTTCCACCCGCTGCCAAATCCACCCCCAGATATCTAGAACTCTTCACTTCCTCCAGTTTTTCTTCATTCAAACTTACTTCCCAATTGACTTGTCCCTCAAGCCTACTGTGCCTAATGACCTTGCTCTTATTCACGTTTACTCTCAGCTTTCTACTTTCATACACTTTACCAGACTCAGTCACCAGCTTCTGCAGTTTCTCACACGAATCAGCCACCAGCGCTGTATCATCAGCGAACAACAACTGACTCACTTCCCAAGCTCTCTCCTCAACAACAGACTGCAACTTGCCCCTCTATTCCAAAACTCTTCATTCACCTCCTCTACAACCCCATCATAAACTAATTAACAACGATGGGGACAAAGGTGAGTGCTCAAATTACAGAGGTATAAGCTTGTTGAGCATTCCTGGTAAATTATATGGGAGGGTATTGATGAGGGCGAAGGCATGTACAGAGCGTCAGATTGGGGAAGAGCAGTGTGGTTCAGAAGTGGTAGAGGATGTGTGGATCAGGTGTTTGCTTTGAGGAATGCACATGAGAAATACTTAGAGAATCAAAAGAATCTTTATGTGTATTTATGGATCTGGAGAAAGTATATGATTGGGTTCATAGAGATGCCTTGAAATATGTGGTGTGGGAAGAATTCTACTAAAAGTAGTGAAAAGTTTTTATCAAGTGTAGGGCGTGTGTGCAAGTACGAAGAGAGGAAAGTGAGTAATTTCTTGTGAAGGTTCGTGTGCGGCATTGGTGTGTGATGTCACCATGTCTGTTAGAGATTTTTGTGGAAGAATTGGTGAGAGAGATGAATGCAATGGTTTTGGAGAGAGGGGTGAATATGCACTCTGATGGGGGTGATGGGGCCTGACAAGTGAGCCAGTTGTTGTTCGCTGATGACAGCAGCGGTGGCAAATTCGAGTAAGAACCTGTAGATTTTAGCAAATTTGGAGTTTGTAAGATCATGCGAAAGAAGGAAATTGAGAGTTAATGTGAATAAAAAGAAGGTTATCAGTTTAGCAGGCAGAAGAACAGGTTAGGTGGGACTTGAGCTTGAGAGGAAAACTTTTAGAGGAAGTGAAGTGTTTTTCAACACCTGGGAGTACATACTACAGTGAATTGAACCATGGAATCATGAGTCCTGGTTTTAACTATGAACAATTTCAAAAGGATCCTGCAGGTTGCGCTACTTCGATAAGCAGGGAAATGTAGACTCTTTGGAATGAGAAATTCTTTGACGAGATTGTACTGCTAGTGACCCCGTCTCGCTCTGTCACTGAAATTTGAATGTATTAAAAGGAACAGATCGTGGGATGTCTGATCAATACCTAGCGGAGGCGAGGTTGAAGATTTGTGGATTTTTTTTAATAGAGGAAATGACATGAGTGAGAACCGTGTGCTGAAGTATGTGAGCTTGGAATAGAGACTTTTGTGATGAAACGCCAAGAGGATTAGGTGTGCATTAGCAGAAGGTGAGAGTAAATGAAGCGAGAGGAGTGGTAGAGGATGTGTGGATCAGGTGTTTGCTTTGAGGAATGCACATGAGAAATACTTAGAGAATCAAAAGAATCTTTATGTGTATTTATGGATCTGGAGAAAGTATATGATTGGGTTCATAGAGATGCCTTGAAATATGTGGTGTGGGAAGAATTCTACTAAAAGTAGTGAAAAGTTTTTATCAAGTGTAGGGCGTGTGTGCAAGTACGAAGAGAGGAAAGTGAGTAATTTCTTGTGAAGGTTCGTGTGCGGCATTGGTGTGTGATGTCACCATGTCTGTTAGAGATTTTTGTGGAAGAATTGGTGAGAGAGATGAATGCAATGGTTTTGGAGAGAGGGGTGAATATGCACTCTGATGGGGGTGATGGGGCCTGACAAGTGAGCCAGTTGTTGTTCGCTGATGACACAGCGCTGGTGGCTGAATTCATGTGAGAAACTGCAGAAGCTGATGCTTAGTTTGAGAGAACGTGTGAATATTGTGAGAGCAAATGTGAACAAAATAAGCTTATAGGCAAAGCAGAGGGGTGTGTTCAATGGGTGTGAACTATAATGTAGAAAATTTGGAAGAAGTGAAGTGTTTTAGATACCTGGGAATAAACAAGGCAGTGAATAGAACCACGGAAGCGGAAGTGAGTCACTGGGTACGTTAGGGGCAAAATTTCAGGGAGAATTGATGGTTATGGAAAAAGAGATGGAGGTTGAGATAAGGGTATGTTTGAAGGATATTTGATAATGAGGTGGCATACATTAGGGGGTTTGGGTCGGGGAAGTATGCGAAGTGAGAGAGTCATGGAGAAGGGTTTGGTGAAGAGAAAAGAGTTGATGAAAGTCAGTGATAAAATGAAATGTGGCAAGGCGGTACTTCAGCTGAATTTCTTAAGCAAGATGAAGTGCCTGAATATTGGTGGAGTGCATGTATAACGCCATTGCATAAACACAAGGGGGACAAAAGTGATCATAATTGTTCAACCTACAGAGGTATAAGTTTGTTGAGTGTGCCTGGGAACTTGTCTGGAAAAGTGGTGATTGAGAGGATGAAAGCATGTATAGGACATAAAAATATGGAGGAAAAACGTGATTTCAGGAGTGGTAGAGGATGTGTGGATCAGGCTTTTGCTTTAAAGAATATGATGTTTGCTTTGAAGAATATGTGTGAGAAATACTTAGAGAATCAAAAGAATCTTTATGTGTATTTATGGATCTGGAGAAAGTATATGATTGGGTTCATAGAGATGCCTTGAAATATGTGGTGTGGGAAGAATTCTACTAAAAGTAGTGAAAAGTTTTTATCAAGTGTAGGGCGTGTGTGCGAGTACGAAGAGAGGAAAGTGAGTAATTTCTTGTGAAGGTTCGTGTGCGGCATTGGTGTGTGATGTCACCATGTCTGTTAGAGATTTTTGTGGAAGAATTGGTGAGAGAGATGAATGCAATAGTTTTGGAGAGAGGGGTGAATATGCACTCTGATGGGGGTGATGGGGCCTGACAAGTGAGCCAGTTGTTGTTCGCTGATGACAGCAGCGGTGGCAAATTCGAGTAAGAACCTGTAGATTTTAGCAAATTTGGAGTTTGTAAGATCATGCGAAAGAAGGAAATTGAGAGTTAATGTGAATAAAAAGAAGGTTATCAGGTTTAGCAGGCAGAAGAACAGGTTAGGTGGGACTTGAGCTTGAGAGGAAAACTTTTAGAGGAAGTGAAGTGTTTTCAACACCTGGGAGTACATACTACAGTGAATTGAACCATGGAATCATGAGTCCTGGTTTTAACTATGAACAATTTCAAAAGGATCCTGCAGGTTGCGCTACTTCGATAAGCAGGGAAATGTAGACTCCTTTGGAATGAGAAATTCTTTGACGAGATTGTACTGCTAGTGTCCCCGTCTCGCTCTGTCACTGAAATTTGAATGTATTAAAAGGAACAGATCGTGGGATGTCTGATCAATACCTAGCGGAGGCGAGGTTGAAGATTTGTGGATTTTTTTAATAGAGGAAATGACATGAGTGAGAACCGTGTGCTGAACGTATGTGAGCTTGGAATAGAGACTTTTGTGATGAAACGCCAAGAGGATTAGGTGTGCATTAGCAGAAGGTGAGAGTAAATGAAGCGAGAGGAGTGGTAGAGGATGTGTGGATCAGGTGTTTGCTTTGAGGAATGCACATGAGAAATACTTAGAGAATCAAAAGAATCTTTATGTGTATTTATGGATCTGGAGAAAGTATATGATTGGGTTCATAGAGATGCCTTGAAATATGTGGTGTGGGAAGAATTCTACTAAAAGTAGTGAAAAGTTTTTATCAAGTGTAGGGCGTGTGTGCAAGTACGAAGAGAGGAAAGTGAGTAATTTCTTGTGAAGGTTCGTGTGCGGCAGGGGTGTGTGATGTCACCATGTCTGTTAGAGATTTTTGTGGAAGAATTGGTGAGAGAGATGAATGCAATGGTTTTGGAGAGAGGGGTGAATATGCACTCTGATGGGGGTGATGGGGCCTGACAAGTGAGCCAGTTGTTGTTCGCTGATGACAGCAGCGGTGGCAAATTCGAGTAAGAACCTGTAGATTTTAGCAAATTTGGAGTTTGTAAGATCATGCGAAAGAAGGAAATTGAGAGTTAATGTGAATAAAAAGAAGGTTATAGGTTTAGCAGGCAGAAGAACAGGTTAGGTGGGACTTGAGCTTGAGAGGAAAACTTTTAGAGGAAGTGAAGTGTTTTAGATACCTGGGAATAAACAAGGCAGTGAATAGAACCACGGAAGCGGAAGTGAGTCACTGGGTACTTTAGGGGGCAAAATTTCAGGGAGAATTGATGGTTATGGAAAAAGAGATGGAGAGGATGAGAAAGGGTATGTTTGAAGGATATTTGATAATGAGGTGGCATACATTAGGGGGTTTGGGTCGGGGAAGTATGCGAAGTGAGAGAGTCATGGAGAAGGGTTTGGTGAAGAGAAAAGAGTTGATGAAAGTCAGTGATAAAATGAAATGTGGCAAGGCGGTACTTCAGCTGAATTTTCTAAGCAAAGATGAAGTGCCTGAATATTGGTGGAGTGCATGTATAACGCCATTGCATAAACACAAGGGGGACAAAAATTATCATAATTGTTCAACCTACAGAGGTATAAGTTTGTTGAGTGTGCCTGGGACTTGTCTGGAAAAGTGGTGATTGAGAGGATGAAAGCATGTATAGGACATAAAATATGAAGGAAAAACGTGATTTCATGAGTGGTAGAGGATGTGTGGATCAGGTGTTTGCTTTGAGGAATGCACATGAGAAATACTTAGAGAATCAAAAGAATCTTTATGTGTATTTATGGATCTGGAGAAAGTATATGATTGGGTTCATAGAGATGCCTTGAAATATGTGGTGTGGGAAGAATTCTACTAAAAGTAGTGAAAAGTTTTTATCAAGTGTAGGGCGTGTGTGCAAGTACGAAGAGAGGAAAGTGAGTAATTTCTTGTGAAGGTTCGTGTGCGGCATTGGTGTGTGATGTCACCATGTCTGTTAGAGATTTTTGTGGAAGAATTGGAGAGGGAGATGAATGCAATGGTTTTGGAGAGAGGGGTGAATATGCACTCTGATGGGGGTGATGGGGCCTGACAAGTGAGCCAGTTGTTGTTCGCTGATGACAGCAGCGGTGGCAAATTCGAGTAAGAACCTGTAGATTTTAGCAAATTTGGAGTTTGTAAGATCATGCGAAAGAAGGAAATTGAGAGTTAATGTGAATAAAAAGAAGGTTATAGGTTTAGCAGGCAGAAGAACAGGTTAGGTGGGACTTGAGCTTGAGAGGAAAACTTTTAGAGGAAGTGAAGTGTTTTAGATACCTGGGAATAAACAAGGCAGTGAATAGAACCACGGAAGCGGAAGTGAGTCACTGGGTACGTTAGGGGCAAAATTTCAGGGAGAATTGATGGTTATGGAAAAAGAGATGGAGGTTGAGATAAGGGTATGTTTGAAGGATATTTGATAATGAGGTGGCATACATTAGGGGGTTTGGGTCGGGGAAGTATGCGAAGTGAGAGAGTCATGGAGAAGGGTTTGGTGAAGAGAAAAGAGTTGATGAAAGTCAGTGATAAAATGAAATGTGGCAAGGCGGTACTTCAGCTGAATTTTCTAAGCAAAGATGAAGTGCCTGAATATTGGTGGAGTGCATGTATAACGCCATTGCATAAACACAAGGGGGACAAAAGTGATCATAATTGTTCAACCTACAGAGGTATAAGTTTGTTGAGTGTGCCTGGGACTTGTCTGGTAAAAGTGGTGATTGAGAGGATGAAAGCATGTATAGGACATAAAATATGAAGGAAAAACGTGATTTCATGAGTGGTAGAGGATGTGTGGATCAGGTGTTTGCTTTGAGGAATGCACATGAGAAATACTTAGAGAATCAAAAGAATCTTTATGTGTATTTATGGATCTGGAGAAAGTATATGATTGGGTTCATAGAGATGCCTTGAAATATGTGGTGTGGGAAGAATTCTACTAAAAGTAGTGAAAAGTTTTTATCAAGTGTAGGGCGTGTGTGCAAGTACGAAGAGAGGAAAGTGAGTAATTTCTTGTGAAGGTTCGTGTGCGGCATTGGTGTGTGATGTCACCATGTCTGTTAGAGATTTTTGTGGAAGAATTGGTGAGAGAGATGAATGCAATGGTTTTGGAGAGAGGGGTGAATATGCACTCTGATGGGGGTGATGGGGCCTGACAAGTGAGCCAGTTGTTGTTCGCTGATGACACAGCGCTGGTGGCTGAATTCATGTGAGAAACTGCAGAAGCTGATGCTTAGTTTGAAAGAACGTGTGAATTGTGAGAGCAAATGTGAACAAAATAAGCTTATAGGCAAAGCAGAGGGGTGTGTCAAATGGGGTGTGAACTATAATGTAGAAAATTTGGAAGAAGTGAAGTGTTTTAGATACCTGGGAATAAACAAGGCAGTGAATAGAACCACGGAAACGGAAGTGAGTCACTGGGTACGTTAGGGGGCAAAATTTCAGGGAGAATTGATGGTTATGGAAAAAGAGATGGAAGGATGAGAAAGGGTATGTTTGAAGGTACAGCAGTCCTAACGTTGTTGTATAAATGTAAGGCATAAACTATAGATGAGATTGTGTTGAGAACTGTGGATATATTGGTATTGAAAGGTCTGGGGGCAATATGTGGTGTATGGTAACTTGATAACTTGATCGGGTAAGAGGGAGAGGGGTGGTAATAAGAAGAGTGTGGTTAAGAAAGCTGAAGAGGGTGTGTTAAAGTGGTCTATACATATAGAGAGAATGAGTGAGCAGAGGTTGACGAAATGGATAAATGTGTCAAAAGTAAAAGGAAAAGGAGAAAGGAGAGAACAGTCTAGAGACGAAAGGGTAGAGTGGAAAAGATTTTGAGTTATTCGGTTCTGAACATGAATGGAATACAGTGAATTGGAGAGCCCTATATAGTATACAGTGGGCGACGTGCTGTCAATAAACTAAACCAAGGCATATGAAACAGCCGTGGAACACATGGAAAGGTTTGTGAGGCTTGGTTGTGGACAGGCGGCCGTCGTTACGATGAAGTACACGACAGCTAGAGATTAGATGTGCGAGAATGAAACCTTTTCTTCGTTTTATTCTCATTTTCCTTATTTTTAGATATGCTTTTATCCTGTCAATGTGAACCATCGCTGCTGCTAATTTCCTCTCTGAACATTAACATTTCCGGGGTGATATCCTTCCGCCTCTCCCTAGCTCTGCCAAGTGAGAGGTGAGATGCTATTTTGCATCTTTCTTCATCCATCCCCCTTTAATATCCCAATTATCTAAACTCTGTTGTATCAGTTTCTATCATTAGTGGTATTGCATTTAACTTCCTTTTTCTTAATTTCGTATTCTATTCAGCTTTCTTTTGTCCAGGATGATTGTAATGGGTTTCCTATCTGTTACTGTCAGTCTGCCTACATCAGTGATGGCTACAGTCCATGTTTCACCTCACCCAGTAGGGTACTGGGTTTGAGTCTTTTAAAATCTTTTGTAATGTGTTTTCTTCTTCAGTAAAGTAAATAACATATCTGACAGTACAAATTCATATTTTTTTCAGTTACTCCTGTTTGGAAACCGCCACACCTTACCAACCAACCAACCAACCAAACCCCCATAATCCGAGTTAGAAGTATTTCAACTTTGTTGTTTGTATCTGTTAATTTGCTCTCACATTCAAAATTTGGTGATCTTTCCCAAAAACCATAACCTCAGACATGTTCTTTTTCAATCCACCCAAATGCAGTACTCTCCTCCTCATATGCGTATCTTCCTGATGAGATATTCTATTCGTTTCACAGTTGCAAATATCACTTGAATGTGGCGATATATATATATATATATATATATATATATATATATATATATATATATATATATATATATATATATATATATATATATATATATATATATATATATATTCAGGGCTGAGGTCAAATGCGTATTTGCTTTTATCTTTGTATTTCATGTTCAGTCCTTTTCCGTATTTGAATTTGGATTTATTTAACAATCTCAGAGGACGTGTATTTGTATTCTGTTTGTTTATAATCATTGTTTTTCCCGTTTTTGTTCAAATTCACATGACGAATACAATTCAACAAGTCAGCAGTTTGGGCCAGGAGAACAGGTTAGAATGCCCTCAAAGCTCTCACACCCAAGCTGATCCCATTGCACCGTGACATCGGTCATTAACTGGACCCCTTCCTCCCTTGCTGAGCTTCTAGGGGACGGTAAACCTGTACCTCTGATTTACTCCAGTTAATCCCACTGTAAATGAGAAACTCTGAGATGTCATCAAAAAGACGATTAACAACAATCAACCAGCAGGTCATGCTGTTATACGTCGAGATGAAACAGGAGCTACGTATACTTATTCTAAGGTTCATTTTTGGGGCGTGATCTAGCGAGAAAGCAATCATAAACCTGGCAAGCCTGACTGAAACACAAGGATGGCTGTCCCCTACTCCCTCTATTCTGCGGCGAACGTCAGTTCAACAAAGATTGACTAGATGACCGATGAGTTCATTCAAATACTTGCTCCATCTGGAACTGCCACTAACTTTGCCTAGGCCCAGGACAAAGTCCCTTACAGCATCGTCCTGCCATGCATCAGGGGACTACGTGCAGAGATTCCTGGATTTCAGGAAAAAATAGCCGGAAGTTGGTGATCATCATGACTTCTGCTCTTGACAGTGTCTACAACTGTTGACTGTGTCCAGTATTCATCGATCCTCGATGGATATTCAGGTGGGCCACATTTAAGGAAGCTAACAGCTTTAGCTTGACCTTGGTGACCCGAGTTGGAGCAAGTCTACCAAACAACCCTGAATCTGCTTCTTCACCGCCTGCTCCTCCTACCCAGAGCACAAACTCTTCAACTGTGGGGTAAGAAATCTACTGCTATCTTGTCTTCCACTACCAGTGGACCCTCTGTGTCTGAAGTACTCCTGTTAGAGAAGTACCTCTCTCGGTACTGTGCTACTGAAACGGATGGTCCACTTCAACACCGTAAAGACATTACACACTCGGCTGAGTTAGCATGCCAGTATTCATCCATCCAAGCTTCTTCATCCCCTGTAGGATGACAGTTTAGTGTTGCAGCAAATATTTTTCGTCCAGAGAGATGCATCCTACTAATTAATAAAGGGCTTTGAAAATCTATTGCTCGTAAATTGTAGCCAGTAACTTTTTTTTCATAGTTGTTAACGAAATGATATTTACTATTGCTCACTTCCAATTACTTTTAACTGGAATGCTCCTGAAACTCGAGACCTTCAATACCTGAGGAGGGAAGATATAACAGATGTCACAACTAACTCATCTGAAAACTAGTATTTGTGTTTGTATTTGTATTAGACAAATTTGTATTTATATTTGTCCAACAAAAAAGCTGCAGGTGCGCATTTATATTTCTATTTGGCAATTCCAAAATTTCCATATTTCTATCTGTGTTTGCAGTTGGCCCCACTATATATATATATATATATATATATATATATATATATATATATATATATATATATATATATATATATATATAGCGACAAAGTCTAAAAAAAAAAAAAAAAAAAAAAAAAAAAATACATATATATATATATGTATATATATATATATATATCTTTTTTTTTTGTGCTTTGTCGCTGTCTCCCGCGTTTGCGAGGTAGCGCAAGGAAACAGACGAAAGAAATGGCCCAACCCACCCCCATACACATGTATATACATACGTCCACACAAGCAAATATACATACCTACACAGCTTTCCATGGTTTACCCCAGACGCTTCACATGCCTTGATTCAATCCACTGACAGCAAGTCAACCCCGGTATACCACATCGCTCCAATTCACTCTATTCCTTGCCCTCCTTTCACCCTCCTGCATGTTCAGGCCCCGATTACACAAAATCTTTTTCACTCCATCTTTCCACCTCCAATTTGGTCTCCCTCTTCTCCTCGTTCCCTCCACCTCGGACACATATATCCTCTTGGTCAATCTTTCCTCACTCATTCTCTCCATGTGACCAAACCATTTCAAAACACCCTCTTCTGCTCTCTCAACCACGCTCTTTTTATTTCCACACATCTCTCTTACCCTTACGTTACCTACTCGATCAAACCACCTCACACCACACATTGTCCTCAAACATCTCATTTCCAGCACATCCATCCTCCTGCGCACAACTCTATCCATAGCCCACGCCTCGCAACCATACAACATTGTTGGAACCACTATTCCTTCAAACATACCCATTTTTGCTTGCCGAGATAATGTTCTCGACTTCCACACATTCTTCAAGGCTCCCAGAATTTTCGCCCCCTCCCCCACCCTATGATCCACTTCCGCTTCCATGGTTCCATCCGCTGCCAGATCCACTCCCAGATATCTAAAACACTTCACTTCCTCCAGTTTTTCTCCATTCAAACTCACCTCCCAATTGACTTGACCCTCAGCCCTACTCTACCTAATAACCTTGCTTTTATTCACATTTACTCTTAACTTTCTTCTTTCACACACTTTACCAAACTCAGTCACCAGCTTCTGCAGTTTCTCATATGAATCAGCCACCAGCGCTGTATCATCAGCGAACAACAACTGACTCACTTCCCAAGCTCTCTCATCCCCAACAGACTTCATACTTGCCCCTCTTTCCAAAACTCTTGCATTCACCTCCCTAACAACCCCATCCATAAACAAATTAAACAACCATGGAGACATCCCACACCCCTGCCGCAAAACTACATTCACTGAGAACCAATCACTTTCCTCTCTTCCTACACGTACACATGCCTTACATCCTCGATAAAAACTTTTCACTGCTTCTAACAACTTGCCTCCCACACCATATATTCTTAATACCTTCCACAGAGCATCTCTATCAACTCTATCATATGCCTTCTCCAGATCCATAAATGCTACATACAAATCCATTTGCTTTTCTAAGTATTTCTCACATACATTCTTCAAAGCAAACACCTGATCCACTCATCCTCTACCACTTCTGAAACCACACTGCTCTTCCCCAATCTGATGCTCTGTACATGCCTTCACCCTCTCAATCAATACCCTCCCATATAATTTGCCAGGAATACTCAAAAAACTTATACCTCTGTAATTTGAGCACTCACTCTTATCCCCTTTGCCTTTGTAAAATGGCACTATGCACGCATTCCGCCAATCCTCAGGCACCTCACCATGAGTCATACATACATTAAATAACCTTACCAACCAGTCAACAATACAGTCACCCCCTTTTTTAATAAATTCCACTGCAATACCATCCAAACCTGCTGCCTTGCCGGATTTCATCTTCCGCAAAGCTTTTACTACCTCCTCTCTGTTTACCAACTCATCTTCCCTAACCCTCGCACTTTGCACACCACCTCGACCAAAACACCCTATATCTGCCACTCTATCATCAAACACATTCAACAAACCTTCAAAATACTCACTCCATCTCCTTCTCACATCACCACTACTTGTTATCACCTCCCCATTTGCGCCCTTCACTGAAGTTCCCATTTGCTCCCTTGTCTTACGCACTTTATTTACCTCCTTCCAGAACATCTTTTTATTCTCCCTAAAATTTAATGATACTCTCTCACCCCAACTCTCATTTGCCCTTTCTTTCACCTCTTGCACCTTTCTCTTGACCTCCTGTCTCTTTCTTTTATACGTCTCCCACTCAATTTCATTTTTTCCCTGCAAAAATCGTCCAAATGCCTCTCTCTTCTCTTTCACTAATACTCTTACTTCTTCATCCCACCACTCACTAAACTTTCTAATCAACCCACCTCCCACTCTTCTCATGCCACAAGCATCTTTTGCGCAATCCATCACTGATTCCCTAAATACATCCCATTCCTCCCCCACTCCCCTTACTTCCATTGTTCTCACCTTTTTCCATTCTGTACTCAGTCTCTCCTGGTACTTCCTCACACAAGTCTCCTTCCCAAGCTCACTTACTCTCACCACCCTCTTCACCCCAACATTCACTCTTCTTTTCTGAAAACCCATACAAATCTTCACCTTAGCCTCCACAAGATAATGATCAGACATCCCTCCAGTTGCACCTCTCAGCACATTAACATCCAAAAGTCTCTCTTTCGCGCGCCTGTCAATTAACACGTAATCCAATAACGCTCTCTGGCCATCTCTCCTATTTACATAAGTATACTTATGTATATCTCGCTTTTTAAACCAGGTATTCCCAATCATCAGTCCTTTTTCAGCACATAAATCTACAAGCTCTTCACCATTTCCATTTACAACACTGAACACTCCATGTATACTAAGTATTCCCTCAACTGCCACATTACTCACCTTTGCATTCAAATCACCCAACACTATAACCCGGTCTCGTGCATCAAAACCACTAACACACTCATTCAGTTGCTCCCAAAACACTTGCCTCTATGATCTTTCTTCTCATGCCCAGGTGCATATGCACCAATAATCACCCATCTCTCTCCATCAACTTTCAGTTTTACCCATATCAATCGAGAATTTACTTTCTTACATTCTATCACATACTTCCACAACTCCTGTTTCAGGAGTACTGCTACTCCTTCCCTTGCTCTTGTCCTCTCACTAACGCCTGACTTTACTCCCAAGACATTCCCAAACCACTCTTCCCCTTTACCCTTGAGCTTCGTTTGCTTTGTCGCTGTCTCCCGCGTTTGCGAGATAGCGCAAGGAAACAGACGAAAGAAATGGCCCAACCCACCCCCATACACATGTTTATACATACACGTCCACACACACAAATGTACATACCCATACATCTCAATGTACACATATATATATACACACACAGACATATACATATATACACATGCACACAAATCACACTGTCTGCCTTTATTCATTCCCATCGCCACCTCGCCACACATGGAATAACATCGCCCTCCCCCTCATGTGTGCGAGGTAGCGCTAGGAAAAGACAACAAAGGCCCCATTCGTTCACACTCAGTCTCTAGCTGTCATGCAATAATGCCTGAAACCACAGCTCCCTTTCCACATCCAGGCCCCACAGAACCTTCCATGGTTCACTCCAGACGCTTCACACGCCCTGATTCAATCCATTGACAGCACGTCGACCCCGGTATACCACATCGATCCAATTCACTCTATTCCTTGCCCGCCTTTCACCCTCCTGCATGTTCAGGCCCCGATCACTCAAAATCTTTTTCACTCCATCTTTCCACTTCCAATTTGGTCTCCCACTTCTCCTCGATCCCTCCACCTCCGACACATATATCCTCTTGGTCAATCTTTCCTCACTCATTCTCTCCATATGTCCATATATATATATATATATATATATATATATATATATATATATATATATATATATATATATATATATATATATATATATATATATATATATATATATATATATATATATATATATATATATATATATATATATATATATATGTATATACATACATATATACATATATTAAACATACATATATATATATATATATATAAATTAAACATTTCCTTTTTCCATAGCCAGAGGTTGAACCATTATGTGACATTCATTTTTTCATTTCATTTCAAGCTAGAAGTTTCAGTTTTCTAAATTGTTTCTTACATTTTTCACATGTATATATATGTATGTGTGTGTGTGTGTATGTGTCCGTGTGTGTGTGTATGTGTGTGTATGTGTATATATATATATGTATATTATCCCTGGGGATAGGGGTGAAAGAATACTTCCCACGCATTCTTCGCGTGTCGTAGTAAGCGAATAGAGGGGACGGGGGCGGGGGGCCAGAAATCCTCCCCTCCTTGTATTTTTTTAACTTTCTAAAATGAGAAACAGAAGAAGGAGTCACGCGGGGAGTGCTCATCCTCCTCGAACGCTCAGATTGGGGTGCCTAAATGTGTGTGGATGTAACCAAGATGTGAAAAAAGGAGAGATAGGTAGTATGTTTGAGGAAAGGAACCTGGATGTTTTGGCTCTGAGTGAAACGAAGCTCAAGGGTAAAGGGGAAGAGTGGTTTGGGAATGTCTTGGGAGTAAAGTCAGGGGTTAGTGAGAGGACAAGAGCAAGGGAAGGAGTAGCAGTACTCCTGAAACAGGAGTTGTGGAAGTATGTGATAGAATGTAAGAAAGTAGATTCTCGATTAATATGGGTAAAACTGAAAGTTGATGGAGAGAGATGGGTGATTATTGGTGCATATGCACCTGGGCATGAGAAGAAAGATCATGAGAGGCAAGTGTTTTGGAAGCAACTGAATGAGTGTGTTAGTGGTTTTGATGCACGAGACCGGGTTATAGTGTTGGGTGATTTGAATGCAAAGGTGAGTAATGTGGCAGTTGAGGGAATAATTGGTATACATGGGGTGTTCAGTGTTGTAAACGGAAATGGTGAAGAGCTTGTAGATTTATGTGCTGAAAAAGGACTGATGATTGGAATACCTGGTTTAAAAAGCGAGATATATATAAGTATACTTATATAAGTAGGAGAGATGGCCAGAGAGCGTTATTGGATTACGTGTTAATTGACAGGCGCGCGAAAGAGAGACTTTTGGATGTTAATGTGCTGAGAGGTGCAACTGGAGGGATGTCTGATCATTATCTTGTGGAGGCTAAGGTGAAGATTTGTATGGGTTTTCAGAAAAGAAGAGTGAATGTTGGGGTGAAGAGGGTGGTGAGAGTAAGTGAGCTTGGGAAGGAGACTTGTGTGAGGAAGTACCAGGAGAGACTGAGTACAGAATGGAAAAAGGTGAGAACAATGGAAGTAAGGGGAGTGGGGGAGGAATGGGATGTATTTAGGGAATCAGTGATGGATTGCGCAAAAGATGCTTGTGGCATGAGAAGAGTGGGAGGTGGGATGATTAGAAAGTTTAGTGAGTGGTGGGATGAAGAAGTAAGAGTATTAGTGAAAGAGAAGAGAGAGGCATTTGGACGATTTTTGCAGGGAAAAAATGAAATTGAGTGGGAGACGTATAAAAGAAAGAGACAGGAGGTCAAGAGAAAGGTGCAAGAGGTGAAAGAAAGGGCAAATGAGAGTTGGGGTGAGAGAGTATCATTAAATTTTAGGGAGAATAAAAAGATATTCTGGAAGGAGGTAAATAAAGTGCGTAAGACAAGGGAGCAAATGGGAACTTCAGTGAAGGGCGCAAATGGGGAGGTGATAACAAGTAGTGGTGATGTGAGAAAGAGATGGAGTGAGTATTTTGAAGGTTTGTTGAATGTGTTTGATGATAGAGTGGCAGATATAGTGTGTTTTGGTCGAGGTGGTGTGCAAAGTGCGAGGGTTAGGGAAAATGATTTGGTAAACAGAGAAGAGGTAGTAAAAGCTTTGCGGAAGATGAAATCCGGCAAGGCAGCAGGTTTGGATGGTATTGCAGTAGAATTTATTAAAAAAGGGGGTGACTGTATTGTTGACTGGTTGGTAAGGTTATTTAATGTATGTATGACTCATGGTGAGGTGCCTGAGGATTGGCGGAATGCGTGCATAGTGCCATTGTACAAAGGCAAAGGGGATAAGAGTGAGTGCTCAAATTACAGAGGTATAAGTTTGTTGAGTATTCCTGGTAAATTGTATGGGAGGGTATTGATTGAGAGGGTGAAGGCATGTACAGAGCATCAGATTGGGGAAGAGCAGTGTGGTTTCAGAAGTGGTAGAGGATGGGTGGATCAGGTGTTTGCTTTGAAGAATGTATGTGAGAAATACTTAGAAAAGCAAATGGATTTGTATGTAGCATTTATGGATCTGGAGAAGGTATATGATAGAGTTGATAGAGATGCTCTGTGGAAGGTATTAAGAATATATGGTGTGGGAGGCAAGTTGTTAGAAGCAGTGAAAACTTTTTATCGAGGATGTAAGGCATGTGTACGTGTAGGAAGAGAGGAAAGTGATTGGTTCTCAGTGAATGTAGGTTTGCGGCAGGGGTGTGTGCTGTCTCCATGGTTGTTTAATTTGTTTATGGATGGGGTTGTTAGGGAGGTGAATGCAAGAGTTTTGGAAAGAGGGGCAAGTATGAAGTCTGTTGGGGATGAGAGAGCTTGGGAAGTGAGTCAGTTGTTGTTCGCTGATGATATAGCGCTGGTGGCTGATTCATGTGAGAAACTGCAGAAGCTGGTGACTGAGTTTGGTAAAGTGTGTGAAAGAAGAAAGTTAAGAGTAAATGTGAATAAGAGCAAGGTTATTAGGTACAGTAGGGTTGAGGGTCAAGTCAATTGGGAGGTGAGTTTGAATGGAGAAAAACTGGAGGAACTGAAGTGTTTTAGATATCTGGGAGTGGATCTGGCAGCGGAGGGAACCATGGAAGCGGAAGTGGATCATAGGGTGGGGGAGGGGGCGAAAATTCTGGGAGCCTTGAAGAATGTGTGGAAGTCGAGAACATTATCTCGGAAAGCAAAAATGGGTATGTTTGAAGGAATAGTGGTTCCAACAATGTTGTATGGTTGCGAGGCGTGGGCTATGGATAGAGTTGTGCGCAGGAGGATGGATGTGCTGGAAATGAGATGTTTGAGGACAATGTGTGGTGTGAAGTGGTTTGATCGAGTAAGTGACGTAAAGGTAAGAGAGATGTGTGGAAATAAAAAAGAGCGTGGTTGAGAGAGCAGAAGAGGGTGTTTTGAAATGGTTTGGTCACATGGAGAGAATGAGTGAGGAAAGATTGACCAAGAGGATATATGTGTCGGAGGTGGAGGGAACGAGGAGAAGAGGGAGACCAAATTGGAGGTGGAAAGATGGAGTGAAAAAGAATTTGTGTGATCGGGGCCTGAACATGCAGGAGGGTGAAAGGAGGGCAAGGAATAGAGTGAATTGGAGCGATGTGGTAAACCGGGGTTGACGTGCTGTCAGTGGATTGAATCAAGGCATGTGAAGCGTCTGGGGTAAACCATGGAAAGCTGTGTAGGTATGTATATTTGCGTGTGTGGACGTATGTATATACATGTGTATGGGGGTGGGTTGGGCCATTTCTTTCGTCTGTTTCCTTGCGCTACCTCGCAAACGCGGGAGACAGCGGAAAAAAAAAAAAAAAAAAGTATATATATATATATATATATATATATATATATATATATATATATATATATATATATATATATATATATATATATATATATATATATATATATATATATATATATATATATATATATATATATATATATATTCACTTATCATATTTAATCGCCGTCTCCCGCGTTAGCGAGAAAGCGCAAGGAAACAGACGAAAGGATGCCCCAACCTCATACATAAGAATATACATAAACGCCCACACACTCAAATATACATACCTATATATTTCATCGTATACATACATATACATACAGATACATGTACATGTACTAAAAAGGCTACGTCCGTTCACACTCAGTCTCCAGCTGTCATGTGTAATACACCGAAACCACATCTCCCTTTCCACATCTAGGCCCCACAAAACTTTCTATGATTTACACAAGACGCTTCACATGCCCTGGTTCTATCCGCTGACAGCCCTGGTACACCACATCGTTTCAGTTCACTTTATACCTTGCACGCCTTTCACTCTTCCGTACGCTCAGGTCTCGATCGCTCATAAACTTTCACTCTATCCCTCCACTTCCAATTTGGTCTCCCGTTTCTCCTCGTTCCCTGTGCCTGTGACACATACATCCTCTTTGTCAATCTATCCTCAATCATTCTCTCCATGTGATCAAAGCATTTCAACACACCCCTTCTGCTGTCTCATCCACAGTCTTTCTACCATCACACATCTCTCTTACCCTTTCTTTACTTAATCAAACCACCTCACACCACATATTGTTCTAAAACATCTCATTTCCAACACATCCACCCTCCTCCGCACAACCCAATCTATAGTCTATGCCTCGTAACCATATAACATGGTTGGAACCACTATTCCTTTGAACATACTCATTTTTGCTCTCCGAGATAACGTTCTCGCCTTCCACACATTCTTCAACGCTCCCAGAACCCTTGCCCCTCCCCCACACTTCCGCTTCCATGGTTACATCCGCTGCTAAATCCACTCCCAGATATCTAAGACAACTTCACTTAGTCCAGTTTTTCTCCATGCAAACTCACTTTCCAATTAACTTATCGCTCGACCCTACTGAACCTAATAACCTTGCTATTATTCACATTTACTCTCAACCTTCTTCTTTCACACACTTTACCAAACTTAGTCACCAACTTCTGCAGTTTCTCACCCGAATCAGCAACCAGCGCTGTATCATCAGCGAACAAGTAACTCACTTCCCAAGCTCTCTCATCCACATCAGACTGCATACTTGCCCCTCTCTCCAAATACTCTTGCATTCACCTCCCTAACAACCCCATCCACAAACAAATTAAACAAACGTGGAAGCATCACACACCCCTGCCGCAAACCGACATTCACAGGGAACCAATCACATGCCTTACATCCTTGATGAAAAATGTTCACTGCTTCTGGCAACTTACCTCCCACACCATATATTCTTAATACCTTCCACAAAGCTTCTCTATCAACACCATCATAAGCTGCTTACAGATTCATTAGTTTTTCTAAGTATTTCTCAGATACATTATTCAAAGCAAACACCTCATCCAAACATCCTCTACCATTTCTGAAACGACATTGCTCTTCCCTAATCTGATGCTCTATACATGCCTTTAAACTCTCAATCAATACCCTCGCATATAATTTCCCAGGAACACTCAACAAATTTATACCTTTGTGATTTGAACACTCACCTTTATCCCCTTCGCCTTCGTGCATGCATTCCGCCAATCCTCAGGCACTTCACCATGAACTATGCATACATTGAATATTCATACGAACCAGTCAACAACACAGTCAATCCTTTTTTAATAGATTCCACTGCATTACCATCCAAACCCGCCGCCTTGCCGGATTTCATATTCCGCAAAGCTTTCACTAACTCTTCTCTGTTCACAAAACCATTCTCCCTGACCCTCTCACTTCGAACACCACCTCGAACAAAACACTCTCTCATCAAACACAATCAACATTCCTTCAAAATACTCATCATGTATCCTCATCACTTGACCACTACTTGTTATTACCTCTCCATTAGCCTCCTTCACCGATGTTCCCATTTGTTCACTTGTCTTACACACTTTATTTACCTCCTTCCAAAATGTCTTTGTATTGTCCCTAAAATTTAATGATACTCTCTCACCCTAACTCTCATTTGCCTTCTTTTTCACCTCTTGCACCTTTATCTTGACCTCCTGCCTCTTTCTTTTATACATCTCCCAGTCATTTGCACTACTACCCTGCAATAACCGTCCAAACGCCTCCCTCTTCTCTTTCACTAACAAATCTTACTTCTTCATCCCACCACTCACTACCCTTTCTAATCTGCCCACCTCCCACGCTTCTCATGTCAAAAGCATCTTTTGCGCAAGCCATCACTGCTTCCCTGAATAAATCCCATTCCTCCCCCACTCCCCTTACGTCCTTTGTTCTCACCTTTTGCCATCCTGCACTCAATTTCTCCTAGCACTTTCTCACACAAGTCTCCTTTCCAAGCTCACTTACTCTCACCACTCTCTTCACCCCGACATTCTCTCTTCTTCTCTGAAAACTTCTACAAATCTTCACCTTCGCCTCCACAATTTTGCGCGTGATCAAGATATCCTTGTGAGTCCACGGGGAAAATGAAACACGATAAGTTCCCAAGTGCACTTTCGTGTAATAATCACTTAATCAGGAGAGACACAAGAGAGAAATATAACAGTCATTTGATATACATCGAAGAGAGGAATCTAGGACGCCATTTGGTAAACATGCGATTGTCCAAGACAGACAACGACCGTTCATAAACTTATCATTATACAAATTTTATCAATAATAAAGTTATCTGATTTGTATTGACCATCACTAATAATAAGATAATAATTCTTTGTGTATTCAATAATAGAAGCTTCAATGATATTACTCGTGCTAATAGAGTTAGAGTTAATAATTGAGATGGCATTACTCCAGTCAATTCAATGATCATAGTTTTTAACGTGATTAAACAAGGCATTTGATTCTTGTCCCGTTCTTATACTATATTTATGTTGCTTAAGTATAACAGAAAGATCCTTACCAGTCTGCCCAACATAAAATTTATCACAATTTCCACAAGGCACTTTATAGATGCATCTACAAGAATTTTCTGGTGAATTCCTGATTAAGATATTCTTTATAGTATTATTGTTGCTGAAGGCAACATTTACATTAAAGGATTTAAGCAACATGGGAAGTAAAGTAAAAGTATTATCAAAAGGGAGAACTAAAAGATTCTTGGTGTCAATGGGAGGTTTGGGCTCAACTCTATAAGATGATTTCTTTGATAACTTAAGGGATTTATCAATGAAAGATCTAGGGTACTTTAACTTAGATCCAATGGAATATATCTTCTCAATAAACTCTTGACTGCAAATACCTAATGCCCTAAGGAACATAGATTGAAATGATGATAATTTAACTCTGTCATGTTGAGATGAGTAATAATAGATATATGAGCATACGTTGGTAGGTTTTCTGTATATGCTAAAATTAAACTTGTTCCTTGTCTATGGATCATGCAATCTAAAAATGGTAACATACCATTATTTTCATTTTCTACAGTAAATTTGATGGAAGGTACTAAATTGTCAGGCAAGGGGAGAAATATTTCTAAATTTTCATTTGTTTGTCAAACGCAAAGAACATCATCTCCATACATAAACACTGCATTAGAAGGTAAGATATCCTTTAGTAATTTTGTTTCAAAAAATTCCATATAAAGATTACTTAGTACAGGTGAAGAGGGTTACCCATTGCCATGTCAAATTTTTGAGCATAATAATCTCCATTGTATTGAAATACACAGTCTTTTGTACACAATTTTATTAGTTTAATGAAGACAGATTTTGAAACAGGTAAATGAATATCATCCATGACTTTAAATTAATATTCTAAAAGGTCATCAACTGGAACTTTAGTGAAAAGTGAGGAAACATCAAAGCTAACTAGTTTGAAATCATAATCAATATTGATATTGTTTAGCTCGTTGACTGAATCTACATTGTTCATGATATTAGAATTTGATACCTTACCCACATATATGGAAAGGGAGCTGTGGTGTCTGTGCATTACACATGAAAGCTAGAGACAATGTGAACGAATGTGACCTTTATTGTCTTTTCCTAGCGCTACCTTGCAGGTACACCGAGGATGGGGTGTCATTTAATGTGTGGCGGGGTGGCGACGTGAATGGATGGAGGCAGTAAGTATGGATATGTACGTGTGTATAGATGTATATGTCTGTGTATGTATATGTATGTATACGTTGAAATGTATAGGTGCGTGTGCGGGAGTTTACGTATATACCTGTGTATTTTGGTGGTTCGGGCCATACTTTTGTCTGTTTCCCTGCGCTACCTGGCTAAGGCGGAGGCCAGCGAATATGTATAATTATATATATATATATGTATATATATATATATATATATATATATATATATCTCATACAAACCTCCAACAGCCAGGATCGAACCCGGGACCCCTGTACAAAAGTCGGGAATGCTAACGGCTAAGCTATGGGCCTGGCTGAGAGGAAATAACTATTCGAATACTATGTATTCGAATACCCTTCGTCTTACGTTGGTGAGCAACGGGGTCTGCACCTTTGCACTTTATTCGTATTCATATGCCTCCGCGTTGTACAGTTAGGTTCGGTAAAATGCTATCTGCTGGTTTTTTGCGCCTCTTGGGAAATGACCGGTGTAGACCCCGTTGCTCACCAACGTGAGACGAAGGGTATTCGAGTACATAGTATTCGAATAGTTATTTCCTATCAGCCAGTTGGTAACATGACCAGGGCTCTGCCAAGCGGTTAGCATTCCCGCCTCTTGCACAGGGGTCCCGAGTTCGATACTGGCTGTTGGAGGTTTGTATGTTCTATGAATGTGCGCGTTTCTATGCATATATATATATATATATATATATATATATATATATATATATATATATATATATATATATAGATATACCACTTAGCTCCCTTCACTAATGGGGGAGGTGATGATGGGAGATGGAGTGAGTATTTTGAAGGTTTGTTGATTGTGTTTGATGATCGAGTGGAAGATATTGGTTGTTTTGGTCGAGGTGGTGTGCAAAGTGAGAGGGTTAGGGAAAATGATTTGGTAAACAGATAAGAGGTAGTAAAAACTTTGCAGAAGATGAAAGCCGGCAAACCAGTGGGCTTGGATGGTATTGCAGTGGAATTTATTGAAAAAGGGGGTGACTGTATTGATGACTGGTTGGTAAGATTAGTTAATGTATGTATGACTCATGGTGAGGTGCCTGAGGATTGGCGGAATGCTTGCATAGTGCCATTGTACAAAGGCAAAGGGGATAAAAGTGAATGCTCAAATTGCAGAGATATAAGTTTGTTGAGTAATCCTGAGACATTATATGGGAGGGTATTGATTGAGAGGGTGAAGGCATGTACAGAGCATCAGATTGGGGAAGAGCAGTGTGGTTTCAGAAGTGGTAGAGGATGTGTGGATCAGGTGCTTGCTTTGAAGAATGTATGTGAGAAATACTTAGAAAAGCAAATGGATTTGTATGTAGCATTTATGCATCAGGTGAAGGCACATGATAGAGTTGATAGAGATGCTCTGTGGAAGGTATTAAGAATATATGGTGTGGGAGGCAAGTTGTTAGAAGCAGTGAAAAGTTTTTATCGAGGATGTAAGGCATGTGTACGTGTAGGAAGAGAGTAAAGTGATTGGTCTCAGTGAATATAGGTTTGCGGCAGGGGTGTGTGATATCTCTATGATAGTTTAATTTGTTTATGGATGGGGTTGTTAGGGAGGTAAATGCAAGAGTTTTGAGACGAGGGGCAAGTATGCAGTCTGTGGTGGATGAGAGAGCTTGGGAAGTGAGTCAGTTGCTGTTCGCTGATGATACAGCGCTGGTTGTTGACTTGGGTGAGAAACTGCAGAAGCTGGTGACTGAGTTTGGTAAATTATGTGAAAGAAGAAAGCTGAGAGTAAATGTAAATAAGAGCATGTAAATAAGTTTAGGTACAGTAGGGTTGAGGGACAAGTCAATTGGGAGGTAAGTTTGAATGGAGAAAACTTGAGGAAGTAAAGTGTTTTAGATACCAGGGAGTGGATTTGGCAGCGGATGGAGCCATGAAAGTGGAAGTGAATGATAGGATGGGTGAGGGGGCGAAAGTTCTGGGAATGTTGAAGAATGTGTGGAAGTCGAGAATGTTATCTTGGAGAGCAGAAATGGGTATGTTTGAAGGAATAGTGGTTCCAACAATGATATATGGTTGCGAGGCGTGGGCTGTAGATAGAGTTGTGCGGAAGAGGGTGGATGTGCTGGAAATGAGATGTTTGAGGACAATATGTGGTGTGAGGTGGTTTGATCTAGTAAGTAATGAAAGGGTAAGAGAGATGTGTGGCAATAAAAAGAGTGAGGCTGAGAGAGCAGAAGAGGGTGTTTTGAAATAGTTTGGTCACATCGAGAGAATGAGTGAGGAAAGATCGACAAAGAGGATATATGTGTCAGAAGTGGAGGGAACGAGGAGAGGATGGAGACCAAATTGGAGGTGGAAAGATTGAGTGAAAAAGGTCTTGAGTGATCGGGGCCTGAACTTGCAGGAGGGTGAAAGGCGAGCAAGGAATAGAGTGAATTGGAACGTTGTGCTATACCGGGGTCGAGGTGCTGAATCTGGATTGAACCAGGGCATGTGAAGCATCTGGAGTAAACAATGGGGGGTTTTGTGGGGTCTGGATGTGGAAAGGTTTGTGTGGTTTCGGTGCATTATACATGATAGCTAGAGACTGAGTGTGAACGAATATGGCCTTTGTTGTCTTTTCCTAGCGCTACCTCGCGCACTTGCGGGGGGAAGGGGGTTGTTGTTTCATGTGTGGCGGGGTACCGACGGCAATGAATAAGGGCAGACAGTATGAGTTATGTACATGTGTATATATGTATATGTCTCTGTGTGTATATATATGTATACGTTGAGACGTATAGGTATGTATATGTGCGTGTGCGGACGTGTATGTATATACATGTGGATGTGGGTGGTTTGGGCCCTTCTTTCGTCTGTTTCCTTGCACTAACTCGCTAACGCGGGAGACAGCGACAAAGTATAATATATATATAATATATATATATATATATATATATATATATATATATATATATATATATATATATATATATATATATATATATATATATATGTGCAAGCATGGGGCCTTTGTTGTCTTTCCTAGCGCTACCTCGCACACATGAGGGGGGAGGGGGATGCTATTCCATGTGTGGCGAGGTGGAGATAGGAATGAATAAAGGCAGACAGTGTGAATTGTGTGCATGTGTATATATGTATATGTCTGTGAGTGTATATATATGTGTACATTCAGATGTATGGGTATGTATATTTGCGTGTGGGGACGTGTATGTATATACATGTGTATGGGGAAGGGATGGGCCATTTCTTTCGTCTGTTTCCTTGCGCTACCTCGCAAACGAGGGAGACAGCGACAAAGCAAATAATGTATATATATATATGTATATATATATATATATATATATATATATATATATATATATATATATATATATATATATATATATATATATATATATATATATATATATATATATATATATTCCTATGAGTCCACGGGGAAAATGAAACACATTAAGTTCCCAAGTGCACTTTCGTGTAATAATCACATCATCAGGGGAGACACAAGAGAGAAATATAAGTCAGTTGATATACATCTAAGAGACGAAGCTAGGACGCCATTTGGTAAACGTGTGATTGTCCAAAACATACAACGAGCGTTCATAAACTTATCATTTTACAAATTTTATCAATGACAAAGTTATCTAATTTGTATAGACCATCACTAATATTAAGACTATAAATCTTTGTGCATCTCATAATAGAAGATTGAATGATATTTCTCTTGGTAATAGAGTTAGAGTTAATAACTGAAATGGTGTTACTCCAGTCAATACAATGATCATAGTTTTTAACGTGATTAAACAAGGCATTTGATTCTTGTCCCGTTCTTATACTGTATTAATGTTGCTTAAGTCTAACAAAAAGATCGTTACCAGACTGACCAACATAAAATTTATCACATCTTCCACGAGGCACTTTATTAATGTATCGAAGAGAATTTTCTGGTGAATTACTGATTAAGGTATTCTTTATAGTATTATTGTTGCTAAAGGCAACATTTACATTAAAGGATTTAAGCAACATGGGACGCAAAGTGAAATTATTATATATATAAATATATATATATATGCTTGTGGCATGAGAAGATTGGGAGGTGGGTTGATTAGAAAGGGTAGTGAGTGGTGGGATGAAGAAGTAAGAGTATTAGTGAAAGAGAAGAGAGAGGCATTTGGACGATTTTTGCAGGAAAAAATGCAATTGAGTGGGAGATGTATAAAAGAAAGAGACAGGAGGTCAAGAGAAAGGTGCAAGAGGTGAAAAAAGGGCGAATGAGAGTTGGGGTGAGAGAGTATCATTAAATTTTAGGGAGAATAAAAAGATGTTCTGGAAGGAGGTAAATAAAGTGCGTAAGACAAGGGAGCAAATGGGAACTTCAGTGAAGGGAGCAAATGGGGAGGTGATAACAAGTAGTGGTGATGTGAGAAGGAGATGGAGTGAGTATTTTGAAGGTTTGCTGAATGTGTTTGATGACAGAGTGGCAGATATAGGGTGTTTTGGTCGAGGTGGTGTGCAAAGTGAGAGGGTTAGGGAAAATGATTTGGTAAACAGAGAAGAGGTAGTAAAAGCTTTGCGGAAGATGAAAGCCGGCAAGGCAGCAGGTTTGGATGGTATTGCAGTGGAATTTATTAAGAAAGGGGGTGACTGTATTGTTGACTGGTTGGTAAGGTTATTTAATGTATGTATGACTCATGGTGAGGTGCCCGAGGATTGGCGGAATGCGTGCATAGTGCCATTGTACAAAGGCAAAGGGGATAAGAGTGAGTGCTCAAATTACAGAGGTATAAGTTTGTTGAGTATTCCTGGTAAATTATATGGGAGGATATTGATTGAGAGCGTGAAGGCATGTACAGAGCATCAGATTGGGGAAGAGCAGTGTGGTTTCAGAAGTGGTAGAGGATGTGTGGATCAGGTGTTTGCTTTGAAGAATGTATGTGAGAAATACTTAGAAAAGCAAATGGATTTGTATGTAGCATTTATGGATCTGGAGAAGGCATATGATAGAGTTGATAGAGATGCTCTGTGGAAGGTATTAAGAATATATGGTGTGGGAGGCAAGTTGTTAGAAGCAGTGAAAAGTTTTTATCGAGGATGTAAGGCATGTGTACGTGTAGGAAGAGAGGAAAGTGATTGGTTCTCAGTGAAAGTAGGTTTGCGGCAGGGGTGTGTGATGTCTCCATGGTTGTTTAATTTGTTTATGGATGGGGTTGTTAGAGAGGTGAATGCAAGAGTTTTGGAAAGAGGGGCAAGTATGAAGTCTGTTGGGGATGAGAGAGCTTGGGAAGTGAGTCAGTTGTTGTTCGCTGATGATACAGCGCTGGTGGCTAATTCATGTGAGAAACTGCAGAAGCTGATGACTGAGTTTGGTAAAGTGTGTGAAAGAAGAAAGTTAAGAGTAAATGTGAATAAGAGCAAGGTTATTAGGTACAGTAGGGTTGAGGGTCAAGTCAATTGGGAGGTGAGTTTGAATGGAGAAAAACTGGAGGAAGTGAAGTGTTTTAGATATCTGGGAGTGGATCTGGCAGCGGATGGAACCATGGAAGCGGAAGTGGATCATAGGGTGGGGGAGGGGGCGAAAATTTTGGGAGCCTTGAAGAATGTGTGGAAGTCGAGAACATTATCTCGGAAAGCAAAAATGGGTATGTTTGAAGGAATAGTAGTTCCAACAATGTTGTATGGTTGCGAGGCGTGGGCTATGGATAGAGTTGTGCGCAGGAGGTTGGATGTGCTGGAAATGAGATGTATGAGGACAATGTGTGGTGTGAGGTGGTTTGATCGAGTAAGTAACGTAAGGATAAGAGAGATGTGTGGAAATTAAAAGAGCGTGGTTGAGAGAGCAAAAGAGGGTGTTTTGAAATGGTTTGGGCACATGGAGAGAATGAGTGAGGAAAGATTGACCAAGAGGATATATGTGTCGGAGGTGGAGGGAACGAGGAGAAGAGGGAGACCAAATTGGAGGTGGAAAGATGGAGTGAAAAAGATTTTGTGTGATCGGGGCCTGAACATGCAGGAGGGTGAAAGGAGGGCAAGGAATAGAGTGAATTGGAGCGATGTGGTATACCGGGGTTGACGTGCTGTCAGCGGATTGAATCAGGGCATGTGAGGCATCTGGGGTAAACCATGGAAAGCTGTGTAGGTATGTATTTTTGCGTGTGTGGACGTATGTATATACATGTGTATGGGGGTGGGTTGGGCCATTTCTTTCGTCTGTTTCCTTGCGCTACCTCGCAAACGCAGGAGACAGCGACAAAGCAAAAAAAAAGAAAAAAAAAATATATATATATTTATTTTCCAATTTCTCTCATATCCATTCCCTTGCTCTCATGTGTAATGCATCGAAACGACAACTCGGTTACACAGACCATTTCTTGGTTTCCTCCCGCTGTTCTTTATGCAATGGTTTAGTCCATGGATAGCACATCTACTCCTCTATATATTGTCTCTTCCAATCATTATATTCGGTGCACTCCTTACACTCCCCTGCAGGTTTAGGTACTTAATATCAAGAAGCTTTTTCGTTGCATTTTCCAATTCCTTCTACCAATTTTCCTTGTCTCCTCCAATTTTGAGACCTTTTATTTTCATCAACCTCTCCACATTCATTCTTCATATGTCCGAACCATTTCTGCACACCCTATTCAGGTCTCTCAACTACATCATTTCGATTACCACAAATCTTTCTTACCCAGTCATTTCTTACTCGATCAACCTTCCCCACTCCACATATCGCCCGCAAACATTTCATTTTCATACATAAATGGTCTTTTGTACATTCTTTTATAAAGCCCATGCCTTGTATCCATACAAAATTGGCTGAGTGAGTGTACCTTCAAACTGTCTATCTTCTCCCTTCCAAAGAGTGCCCTCTCTTTCCGCACAATCCTCGGTGCTCCAGGAACTTTGCCCCCTCACCCACCCTATGTATGATTCACTCTACCCTCCGAAATTCTAATTGCTGTTATATCCGCTGCCAAGTATCTAATAAAAGCATTCCATTTTACTCCATATTTTTTTCATTTAATCTCATACCCAAGTAACCTGTCTCTCTCCAGTGCAAAGTCCAATAACCTTGCTTTTATTCACATTCACTCTCAGCTCCCAAACTGAGACACCAATTCTTCCAGTTTCTCAATCGAATCTTTCAACAGCGCAGCGTCATCAACAAACAATATTTGCGTCATCTTATTATTCGTACCTCTGGCAGCCTGCTGTCCTCCCCATCTTCCTAACACCCTCGCATTTACTTTCTTCATCATCCATAAATTGACTGAACAGTCATAGTAACATCACACACCCCTGTTACAGACTCCCCAGCACCTGAAATAACTCAACCTCCTCTCTACTACTCGCCCACACGTCTTACGGTCTAGATGAAAACCCGTCACTGCTTTAACTGCTTTCCTCCCACACCCATACATTCGTATCGCCTTCCACAAACATCATATACTTCATGCGTCCCAGAACCATAAACTTCACATGTATATCCCTCTGTTTCCCTAAGTATTTCCTTACACATTTCTAAAAGCAAAAACGTGATCTTTACAGCCTCTACTACTCCTGAAACCACATTATTCCACCTCGTTCTGATGCTCTGTGCCTGCTACCACCTTTTCAAGCACCGCTCTTCCATGCAATTTATAAGGTACACTCAGCAAACGTATACCCCTGTAATTCGAACATTCACCTTGCCTTTATACAGTAACACTTTACAGGCATTCCACTAATTCTCAGGCACCTCATCATGATCCATACATACAATGACAATCCTAATTAGACATTCACCAACGCAGTCACCTTAAGAAATTCAACAGCAATACCACTCACTCCAACCACCTTGCCAGATTTCATCTTAGTTAAGCTTTCATCGCCTCTTCTCTTCACCAAACCACATTTCATAACTCTCTCACTTAGAATACCTAACCTAACCTACACATTGAACATTTATCACCCTAACATTGAAATACATTAACAATCCTTCAAAGCACTCACTCCACCGTTTTAAATCGTCTTTTCCTGTTACTAATACCCATTAGTCCTCTTCACCGATGTTCCCATAAGTTCTCTTGTTTTCTTACAGTATTAACCTCCAACCAAAACGCTTTCTTTGCTCCCTGAAATTTGTTGATACTCGATCATCTCATGTGCTGTCTTGTTAAGCTCCTGCACCTTCCCTTTGATCTCATGTCACTTTTTCTTACATATTTCCCACTCATCACACTCTTTCTCGACCTTTCTTTACCGCTGGCAACTTGTCATCCAAACACCCCTTACTGTGCTTTTTTACCTTTCTACTTCACCTACTATCGCACATGTAAGCATTGCTTCCCTATATACCTCCTATTTCTTAACCATTCTCTTAGACTCATCTACTTTCATCTTTTGCCATTCTACAATAATCCTCTCCTCATATCCTTTCACAGAAGCCTCTTTTCAAGTACACCTACTGTCACCACCTGTTATCACCCATATCATCATTTCCTCTTTTCTGAAAGCATCTACAAAGCTTCACCTTCCCCTTCACCAATAAGGCTCCAGTCATGAGCAAAAGTTCTTGTCGAGCCCAGCCCCTAAACAAAGCATTGAATGAGTGAAAGAGATAATTGTAAAATGGAAGATTCTAATTAAGGGAGCAGACATCATGGTGGCTTAAACTCAAGCGATCAATGGCCACACAGTGATCGTGTGATGAAGTATTATGCCAAGGTGGTCTACCTCCTGGCGAATGCACACAAATAACCAGACCTCGAGACCAAAACTTCAAGTAACAACTGTATTAAAAGGAGGGAAAACCAGGGCAAATGGGGGTAGGTTTTGAGGTTATAATGCAAGAGCTGATGGGTGAGATAGCTTCAGATTTAATTCTGTCAAGTATTCTGAGGCAAAATCGCCCCAGATATATAAGCACTGCTCTATAAAAGGATGAATCAACATTCAATATAATCGGAGCAACTTTCCAGACGAGAATTATCGTTAGAATCGATCAGAACGCCCAGTATCTTAGAGAAAGAATGAGTTATTTCGATAGTGTAAAAAAGGCAGCAGTGATGAGATGAGAGGTACAATGTGTTCAGGAAATGATGTCACTATTTTCCCTAAATTTTCAATCAGAAAGTGGTATCTGGCAAGTAAAAGGCTCGCATTGTTTTCTCTTTTATTTTTCCGAAGTGAACGCAATTTTATGAAATAGTAACAGAAGTTAATTGATAAATGCTGCAGCAATTTCCATTCGAATATTGCAATACAAATCATGTAGTTAAAATTTAAGTATATTTTCAAACGAAAAATTTGACGTACCAGAAATTATCGCTCAGGGTATTCAGGAATAATTTGTGTACTTAAAATCGGATGACAAAATGAACAGGTATACATCTGTTCTGCGAAAATTAAATGAATATTGGATACAAAATCTGAAATAAAGTAATAATCACGACACGTTTATGACATACGCATTTATGAAATATATTTTCCTTGTTCACTTACTCGGAGAACGGTGACGAAAGACGAGAGATCAAATATTAAATGAGTAATTGCTAACTTCTATGAAGTCTTATTCAGTTAATAATCATCTACGACAACAAACGCCTTTCATATCGTTCTGTAAGTCAGACAACTTCTTAACAAGGAGGTGAGCCAGAGGCATTATGTTCCACACCTGGAAGTGGTACTGGTTTGTGGTGCTGCCTCATCTGAGGCTGACTCTCCTTTCTCTTCCTCTTTACAGTTTCTTGGTCGTTAAGGCTTGCAAGCGGAATATAACACTTTACTTTTACTCTTCATCTGGAAGCCTTTTCCCTTTACTATAAAAAGGAACGCCATAATAGAAAAAAAAAAAAGATTAGGAAGTGAAAAATTCGTTTTTGGATTCTTTACTCCACCACCGTCCTACAGCGGCGTCCAGCACACTGGCTAATGATTACTCGGTACTACCTCGATTCCCACCCACACACTACCTCTCAGATGTAATTGCCAGATACCGCTGTTTGGAGAGAGCAGACTGAAACAATGGCATTACCATATTCAGAAATGGGGGTCTGCATTGTTGATGGCTTCCCTATGAGCGCATTCGATTATTTGCTCAAGAAAACACATCGTTCATAGAGGAAGAAGTGCTAGAAACGGGATAAAACCGTGAGGGGCACTGGTACTGGTAGGAAATTGGTTACGATGATAGACCGGCTGGAATGGAAATTAAATGTGAGAGTACTGGGTGAGGGAGAACAAAACCTGATGCCTCAGCGTGTCTGACACTACTAGCATAGCAAGGGCTAAAGTTCTGGATTCCCCAAAGTCTCTCAGAGTGGATGACCAGCCATCAGCATGTAACGAAAACACGTCACCAGAGAAAGGATTGAGATTTAGGATAACGAAGAATTTAAGAACTGGTAAGTGATCAAAGATGTTGCAGATAACAGAAATCAAAACAATAGGACAAGTAAAAACATATGGAGATACTCATATTCATGAATGGTGATGCAATTGAAATAAAAAAGTTAATGCATGAGTGGAATCATGAAATAATGCTTTCAGTATATGAGTGAGCGAAGTACTAAAAATTTTGTTGTGGCTGATATTGCATAATGTTTGTGAGCCGCTCGAGTACAGCTTTTATCAAAGGTCATGTGCGAACACTTATATACAGCACTACAGATAGCATGTTGAATCGAACTTTTGAGATTCTTTTATCTAAAACTAAGAATGTTTTTCTTGTGGTTCCGCTGGACCCCGTCTCTTAATAGACCAGGGCGGGATTATTACTAAAGCTATATGAAAGAGAATTTACCCAGGATTTACTGAGAGAGATGTCGATCATATCTTTCTGGAAGGAAAGGAGATATAAGTCAATATAAGAATAAGGGTGTCGGAGTAGAATGAGGTGACCCTAACAACCTGTTTGATCATCAGGAACAACAGCTGCTGTAGCCTTGCCGGCTGACAGCCCAGATGTGACGGCGGTGTGATATGGCAAAGAGAGCGAGAGCTGAGGACAGGAGGCGGGGAGGGCTGAGAACTGGATGAGGGGAGGTGTTGAAGACGGGAGACAGGAGATGGGAAAGGGTGATGAGAGGAGGTGTTGAAGACGGGAGACAGGAGATGGGAAATGGTGATGAGAGGAGGTGTGGGGTTCTGGGGACAGAAGGGGAGGGACGAAGACGGGAGACTGGGAAGGTTGAAGACGAGAGACGGAGGGCTGAAGGCTGAGGGTAGGGAAGGGTGGGATGGGTGGGTGGGTGGGTGGGGGGGTGGAGGGGGTTGAAGATGGGAGGTGGGAAGATCTGAGAAGAGAAAGGATAGGACTAAAGACGTTAGGCGAGGTAGGCCTACCGTATGTTTCCCTACTCTTTCGTCACTCATCCATTAGTTTCTGTTCTCCTCCACTATCACAAACTGCCTCATCACTGTTTGAATTCCTGGATAGTCCTTGAGGCGAGGAGTGCTATGAGCAAGAGATGGGAAGGGTTGAAGACGGGAGAAAGAGAGGGTTGAGGACGGAAGGGGGAGATACGTTAAGGTGGGAAGTGAAGAGGAGAAATAAGAAATCAAAAAGAAAAGTAGGGTGAGGAGGATCCTTGGTAGGTGTTATATATATATGACGGGGTGAAACATTTGATCAGATATTGGAAGGAGGAGAGGGACCGCTGATGTTTACTAACGGTCCCGCCTCCAGATGGCTCAGTTTCCGTAATAGTTCCAGGGAAGAGGGAAAGGGTCGTTTGAAACCAATCCCCAGAAAGCGGAGTGGCAAATGGAAATTTAGATTTCAGAAGCATGCTATCAAGTGAAAAGTGACCCCATCCACAATACGGTGTAGATGAATCCAGTGGGACAGATATCTAGTAGGGTCTACCCTAGTACATCATTGCAGGGAGTTATGCTTACGAGAATACCAACATCTACTCATGAACACACTTGTTTATCAGTAAGTTTCAGTCACTTTACAGTATTCGAATGTCCTGGTTTAGTTTAATTAATCAATGAGATTCTCGGTAATCTTTATCTGAATTTCATCGCGTTCTGCTCATATTTGCTTATCAGTATGCATGGCTATGAAAACAACAGAATCTGTCACACTGGGATTTTCTTATCAACAAATACCATGGGCAGGAGGGCAGCAACTCCTGCTGTACGCCAAGGCAAGGGGGCAGCAACAGCTGTCATACACCATGGGCAGGAGGGTAGCAATTACAACTGGCACACTTCTTGTCTGATCAGTGAGACTAAAGAGCATGTATGACCTGATGTGTGATCTAGACATTCTTACGATGACTTACAGTCAATCTTCAACATATATGATAACGCAAGTTCACTCTTACAAGATGACCATTTTTGGTGAAGATGCTTATCAAAAGTGACAAAAAAAATGTTGCCATGAAGATTTCTAACATTGTCCATATGCTGTCTGGTACAAAAGGAAGGTATACTACTGTGTGCCAAACGACAACAAATCAAAGATTAAGCTACACGATATCAGAGGTTCCAACACTATAACTCTGATCCACGATACTGTCTCCGACTCGGCCATATAACATCCGAACTGATGCTATGACTCAACAACCGTTGCGAGTGAACCAATTAGATGTAAATCAAAAATCACTTTCCAAGTCGCTCTCTCTCTCTCCTCTGCTCAGGCCAGGAATATGCTGAGACAGACAAAGAACCAATCGTCTCATAAATTTTGCCGCCAATAACATCATTTTTCTTTCTCATGCGATTCATCAGCTCAGCGGCTCGGTCTCGACACATTCTTGGCCGTCTCGTGATATTCGAGCCAAAATATTCACTTCCCAAGACGAGATTAAGATAGATTTTTCATTATTTACTGAAATGACGACAAAAAGCTCTGTGCACATATATCATTGATTCTGAATGGAAAGATGCGTATATAACAATGCCTTAACGGCCTTGGGCGCTGTCTAACAACGTAGGGACTAGAGAGGATCGTCTTGTACTGGTTCATACCAACTCATATAATCATATAACTATAATTCTCTACTGACTATAGTGTCGCAGCCTCAACTTACAATTTGACACTTCGAGCCCGGGGAACTAAGACTCAGTTTTGTATATAGCGAGGATAGAAAGAACGGGGTGTAAACATTCCTAGAGCAGATTGGTGGTTGTATAAGTCAGCGAATATCTTGCTCCAGCGCCTGGATCCTCAGGCCTGGCACCGTGCCACACACACACACACACACACCGACACGGAGAGAGGAAGAATGAAAACGAATACCAGAACCTGATTCTGTAAGAATGCTTTAAGATAATGAAGAATGACATGAAGCTATTTAAAGCTACAGGAAAGTACCGGACAGGAAAACTTATGATACAATAACTATCACAACACAATGTGGCGTGGGGTCAAGAGGAATCCCTCTGGTTGTGGCTGAGGATAGTGAGGAACCCACCTGGTTTATGGTGGTGGGTGGTAAGGAACCCACCTAACTGTGGCGGTGGGTTGTGAGGAACCGGCCTGATTGTGGCTGGTGGGTTGTGAGGAACCGGTCTGATTGTGGCGGTGGGTTGTGAGGAACCGGTCTGATTGTGGTGGTGGGTTGTGAGGAACCGGCCTGATTGTGGTGGTGGGTTGTGAGGAACCGGCCTGATTGTGGTGGTGGGTTGTGAGGAACCGGCCTGATTGTGGTGGTGTGTTGTGAGGAACCGGTCTGATTGTGGTGGTGGGTTGTGAGGAACCGGTCTGATTGTGGCAGTGGGTTGTGAGGAACCGGCCTGATTGTGGCGGTGGGTTGTGAGGAACCCGTCTGATTGTGGCGGCGGTGGTGAGAAGCTTGTCTAGTTTTGGCTGTGGATAGTGAACAAACCGTGTGGTTATGGCGGTGGGTGGTTAGAAACCCGTCTGATTGTTGCGGTGGGTGGTGAAGAACCCGCCTAGTTGTGGCGGTGGTGACAACTTTAGTTATGACAGCGGGCGGCGAGAAATCTCTTTGCTTACGGCGGTGGGTGATGAGGAACCTGTATGGTTGTGGCTGTGAACATCCTTGTGGTTGTAACTATACTAGTGAGGAACCAGTCAGTTTTGGCGGCAGATAGTGAATAACCCATCTGGGTCAGGAAGTGGAAAAATAATTTTAATGTTAAGCATAACTTAGTAAAAGAAACCATGAACACACTTGGTAGCATATCTTGGAAGTTATCTCCGTGAAAGTCTATAACATCATTCACTGGTACTTTAGTGATTAAAGGAACCAAGTCTAAACTCAGTAATTTTTTCCTTTCGATAAATGAGACATCTAAACTTGTCCATAAAATTTTCATAATGATGAAAATGTGACTGAGAGTTTTCATAAATATGGAGACAATAGGCCACTTAATCATTTAGCCAAGTTATGGGAATAGGATAATTAGGAACTTTAGGGAAGAGAGGGATTGATAACTTGGAACTGTTCCAAGAACTCCATATTTTTTTCTATTTCTGACAATATCTGGAACTTTCTTATCAAATTCAGCAGCTAATGGCTTAAGGGGATTCTCATTCAACTTTTTTGATGACCTGTTTTCCGACAAGTCTCTTACCTTTTCCATGTAGTCACATATATCTAACATTACATCCTCACCTCCTTTGTCTGCTATAGCGATAATGATATTAAAATTCCCTTGAGTCTAATTGGAGATACTTGTTAGTGTATAGGTAGACCACACTTGCCTTTAAAGTACTCAACAGTAGCTTGCAATAGACTTCACTCAGTACATAAGAAATATTTACTGTTGTTGTTTCCTGCAGTAATTTTACCAAAACCAACGATATGATACAAAGCATTACCCGGTTTGATACCAAAGTTAAGTCCTAGACGAAGCAATTCTGTTTATGCTGTCTCCAATGAAATTTTTTTGTGTGACAGTATTTGCTTACTGCATAACCTTAATGAGTTCTTGATCAAGTCTGGTTCTGTGCAGGGCAGTAAAATAGTCACTTCCAAGAAGTCATTTGATTATGAAAATCATTGCCCAGGGAAAATACTTTTAACCTTCTTAAAGCAACCGATGTGGTACAGGCAAATAGCATGTCCCAATCAAGGCCTCCTCGATGGAGGAAGAATACTGCAGAGAATGAAAGAAGAAATTGATCAGGGCTCCACAAATGTTTGTAGCCCTGACTCGTTAAAGCAGAAAGGCTGTATGAGGCTGGGAAAGACGAAAGAAAGAAAAGAATTCAATAGGTCAACTGTTCCAGGGAAGAAGGAGGTATCATAACAGCCAATCTTCACACAAAAGCAATGAAAAGCAGCAGCCAAACGCGTCGCGGGTCTAAACCTTAGTGGGTGGGAACACATGCAGACATTCTACGAAGAACAACGGCTGAAATACACTTGTAGAGTAGAGAAAGCAGCTCATCCCGGCGTATGAAAAGGGAAGGCTGAAGAGAGGTGATGTCGGGAGAATTAATGAGACGGAAGGCTTTTGATTCCACTCTTGTTAATAGGGGTGGAAGATGAGCCACCCTAGACGTGTGACTAGTATTCCATACTTATGTGGAAAAAGTCTTCTAGATGTGCAATAGTTGCTTTTGGGAAGCAGAATTTGTGATGCTTATTATGTAGGGTTTCCAGGACAGACTGGAGGATGTAAGTATGCCTGACATGTTGAATTGCGGTGTTTTGATATTGACAAGAGGGAAACAAATGATCCTTAGAAAGAAATACAGATGGAAAAGTTGCATCTTAGCACCATTGAATTTTGCAATTTTACTACTTTCCAATCCAAAACGCTATACAGGTCCGAAACGAGAGATGAAATACAATCAATACGAGAGAGGGCGAGTATTGAATGGAGGAGAGGAAATGTGAGTAGCTGTATGTAAAGTAGAACCATCAGCATTATAGTGAATAAGTTTAGAATAAGAAAATAGATCATTTATTGAGAGATGAAAGACAGTAGGTAATGAAACAGAAGTCTGAGGAACACCAATATTGATAGGATAAGGGGAGAAAGTCTTTCCATCCGCGACTACTGCGATAGAACGGCCTGAGAGGAAACTTTGCGTTAGAGAACAGATAGAAGCAGTGAAACCAAAAGAAGGAAATCTAGAAAGCAAACTCTTATGCCACAACCTGTCATGTGTTTTGGAGAAGTCAAAAGCTTCGAAATGAGGACTAGAGGCAAGTCATATAGGAGAGGAAATCACCAATGGACTTAACACTGCAAAATCCACACTGGTGATCTAATGAAGGGAATAGGATTCTAATTATTTGAGAAAGTGAGAGTTGAGGAGACATTCGAAGGCTGGAGAGACTAGAAGTGATATCAATGAGACGACAGTTGGAGGGGTTAGAGTGGTGCCTTTACTTAGGGATGGGCTGAAAACATGGCGAGCTTCCAAGTGAGAAGAGGTCTGGGTTTTTAGACTACGACGAAAAATGCCAGTAAGGATTGGTGCTATCTCTGAGGCACACACCCTTTCGAACAAGAGATGGTATGCCATCTGACCCATACGCCTTGTCCACCTGGATCTAAAAGAATTCATGGAAGTCTCTCCGGGGGAAGAAGATAGATAGCATGGGTTCAGATGGAAGATATGGAGAACAAGTTCACAATTTGAATCACCCACACTTAAGTTAGAGGAAAACAAGTTGCAAAAAACAAAGGCTTTATCAGTTAGCGAGATAGTAACAGACTGATCAGGTCGGAAAAGAGATGTAAAGGTTGAAACACAGCGGTTGTTGGAGATGCTTTTGATTAAGGACCAAAAAGATTTTTCAGTAGAAGTCAGATCAGCATACCATATTTATCTGAAAAATCGTTGGTCTCTTCGAAGAACAGCTTTGTAATGATTCTGAGCAGAAATTAAAGCTGGGGTTTGTTTCTGGAGAAGGAAAGAGTTCGATGGTCCCATACGCACCGTCTCTGGTACGACAGGCATCAGCTCAGTAGCAGTTATATAGCTATTAAGGAAAATGATATTCAGAGATGGGATGCAGACCCCTGAATCAGCCAAGATAACCTCTGCTGTGGTTTCAAGCACAATACGAGGCATCCCGGCCAGAGAAGCAAAGCAGGTCAGTAAATAACACTGAGCTCTCCCAAAGTGCCAAAGTTGGCGCCTCGAAGATGAGCGTGCCCAATTACAAGGTATAGAGATAATACTGTAGTCAAAGGACCTTAAGAGGCAGAAACGGTGTACGTGTAGCTGGAGGGTTCTGAGGTAAAAAAGAAGTCAAGCTTGTAAGAAAAGTGGGTCAGGATGGTCAATAACTCGGGTACAATACTTCATTAATTGTTCCAGGTCGTTAAGGAGGGAAAAGGAAAAACCTTGGGCTCACCAGGATCGTCCCAGCTAAAGCCTAACTAATCCTTGTGGTGTAAATTGATATTCCCTGTATAAAGGTTCTCCGCACATGGGTGAGAAAAAGCAGGTCTTCGTGATAAGAAGCTGAAAAGACGAAGAGTTGTATGTAGTTGAAGGAATAGGGGAACGGGGGAGAAGCATGAAAAGCAAGGTAAAGGAAGGTAGAGAGATTTTGAGCTGGATGGCATCAAAGTTAGGAGACTCAAGGTCCACTAGGCGAACAATAGGTGTTTTTGTATTACAGTTGGCACAAACTCCTCCCTTTGAGGGGAAACGTTAGGACATATTATACTTGGAAATTTGACAGTGCAAAGGAGAATCAGCCTTGGACAGTAGGATATTTGAGAAAAGTGAAAGACCACAAGAGGAGGTAATTAAATGGTGCTCGACAGAGAGATCAGAATTAGAACCACGAATGTTGCAGAAATGGATGGGTAAAGAGTCAAGCCTTGGAGCTGTTGCTATGGAAGTTGGATGGCTCCCAGGCGTATGATGGCAGTCAAGTGGGTCCGGGATCCGCCCAACTCCTCTCGACCGTTGGCGCTGCTCCGAATCGGCGCCGGAGATTCCAGTGATGATTGTACCACCATAAATCATAGTTTGTAAAGTTAGGAAAATGGAAGAGATAAGGATGTGTGCAAATTATGTGTTGCCAATTGTTATTATGAGAAAAGAATGTGTGGTATTAGGGTTGGATGCCAGAAACTCCTCCTTGACCCCTCCTCTCCCATCATATATAAACTCTCAGTCAACCTCTCCTGACCCATTCTCTTCATATTTTCAGACCACTTCACTTCATCCTCTTTAGTTCTCATAAAAACAGGCTGGGATATCTGAATGAGTTTGGATGTAACCAAGATGAGAAGAATGAAAATATAGGCAGTATGTTTGAGAAAAGGAACTTGGATGTTTTAGCCATAAGTGCAACAAAATTCGAGGGTAAGGGGAAAGAATAGTTTGGGAATGTTTAAGAGGTAAAGCCAGGGATTAGTGTAAGGGCGAGAGCTAAGGAAGGGATAGCACAACTGCTGAAGTAGAAGTTGTTGGAATGTGTGAAAGAGTGTAAGGAAGTGAGCTACAGACTTGTAGGTAAAAATTAAAGTAAATTGAGAGAGGAATTATTATTAGTGCTTATGTAACAGGTCATTAGAAAATTAATGAAGAAAAGCAAGTATTTTGATATCAGCTGTGTTAGAATTTTTGATGCAAGAGACCAAGTATTAGTCATGGCTTATTTGAATAAGAAATTAATAATGTGGTAGTTGAGAGCATGATTAGGAGGAAGCATGGTGTACTCAGTAAAGTGAATGGAAATGGTGAGCAGATTGAGGAGTTGTGAGTTGAAATAGGACTGATGATTGGAAATTGATTGACTTTAGGTTTAAATAGATGGCCACATTCAAGTGTACGGCATTATTGGATTATATATATTTGACAGAATATATGAGAGAAGCGTGGTAGTATGAGAAGTAGGCATGAGAGAGTTGAAGGTGTGCTGAAATGGTTTGGACATTCGAAGAGGATGAGTGAGGAAAGGATGCCGATTTGGTATTCATGAGACGACGTGCTATCAGTGGGCTGAGCCAAGGCATATGTGACGGTCGGGGAAAAAACATGGAAAGGTCTGCAGAGCCAGGATGTGGATTAGGGGCTGTGGTTTTGGTACATTATATAGAACAAATAGAGAATGGATGTGAGTGAATAAGGTCATTTCTTCGTCTATTCCTGGAGGTATCTTGCTATCCCTAATGAGAGGTTAGTGTTTCGGGGGGCAGCTGAGTGAAGTGTTAGCAGTTTTGATGCAATAGAACGGGTATTGGTGATGGGTGTTTCTAGTGCAAGGGTAAGTAATGTAGCAATTCAGGGTACAGTTGGTTGTGCATGGGGTATTCAGTGAGGTGAGTGGAAATTTTGAGCAACTTTTGGAGTTGTGTGCTGAAAAAAGACTGATAATTGGAATTACCTGGTGTTAATAGAGGGACTCTTTAACTTCCTGCCACGAGGCTTTTCTCTATACATCCAAGTGCTGAAATCGTCTGTGCAAGGGAATTTAATGTCAATCACAGATATTGGTAAGGTTTTAACCGTGACGATCTTGGTGAACCTAATGCCGTTTTATTTTTTCTCCTTGACAATCTGGAACAATTGAATAAACACCCTACGCGAGTCACTGACAGTCAAAAGCACTCTTCTAACAAATTTGACCTCCTTTTTTCATCCCTAAACCCTCCCACTATAACTTCTAACTGGACACGCCCATCCGCTACTCCCTCCTCGAAACGCCAACATTTAAACTTTGAGTGACCTCATTGGTTATCCCTCTATAGCTTCTTTATACTGACTTTCCTTTGGGTGGATGCTGCTTCTCTGGTCCGGATGCCTTGTGTTGTGCTGAACGCGTAGCAGCGGTTTTCTTAACTGGAATGGACACCTACAGCTAATCTTATTTTGGATCTTTTTCTCAATCGAGATTATATTGCTACTGTTCTGATGCCTGTCGCATCAGGGTCGGTGCATATCGAATCATAGAACCCTCTCTTTGCTAGAAACCCTCTTCATTGCTGCTGGTGATCCTTACAAAATTGTTCTTTGAAGACCCCAATACACTTTCATAAAAAGAAAGTGCCTTTGCTTGACTTCTTTTATTGACAGCTCTTTTGGTCCTTAACCAAAAGATCTCTAACTATATCTATCATTCAACCTTCCCTCTCTTTTCTCTACCTGATCAATCAATTACTAACTCTCTGATTAATAAAACCGCTGTTTATGGCACCTTGTTTTCCTTTAACTCAATTTTGGATGATGCAGATTCTAATTCTAATCCTCAATCCTAATCTCCTACATCTGAACCAATGCCATATCCTATATTCTCCCCAAGTAGTGTCTTCCAGGTCCTCTCCCAGGTCTAGGTGGACAAAGCATAAGGGTCAGAAAGCATACCTCCTCGAGTTCTGAGGGAGTGTTCCTCTGAGCTAACACCAATCCTTGCTCGTCTATTTCACCATTGTCTAAAAACTCAGACTTCCCTTTCCATCTGGAAACGCGCCTTGGTGCAGCTCATTTCTTAGAAGGGACACTGCTCTAACCCCTCAACTATCGTCCCAGTGTACTCACTTCTGCTATAGCCAGTCTTTAAAACTCCCCTAACCTCTCACTTCCTCACGCACCTAGAATAACTTTCCCCTCTTCCAGATCACTAGAATGGAATTCATAGTGCTAGGTCTAGTGGTGATGTTCTCTCTTATGTGACTCACCCCTAGTCTTCCTCTCTTAGGGAGTCTGTTGTAGCCCTCGACATCTCCAGGGCATATGACGGGGTGCAAGGTATGGAATTCAGGTGAGGATCTGCGGAGGAAGGTGGATGTGATGGAAATAAGATATTTGAGGACAATGTATCGTGTACGGTGGTTTGATCAAGTGAGTAATATAAGGGTATGATAGAGGTGTTGTAATTTGAAGAGTGTAGTTGAGAGATCTGAAGAAAGTGTGCCAAAATGGTTTGGACACATGGAAAAAATGAGTGAAGAAAGGCTGATAAAGAGGGAGAATGTCTCAAAAGTGGTTGGACAAGAAGGTGGTGAACAAATTGGAGATGGAAAGATGGAATGAAAACTATTTTGAGTGATCGAGGAGAGATCATTCAGGACGGTGAAAGGCGTGTACGGAATACAGTGAATTGGAACACAGGAAGCGACGTGCTGTTAAAGGACTGAACCAAAGCATGTGAAGCGGCCGGCTGAGGGAAACCATGGAAAGGTCTGTGAGGCCTGGTTTTGGGTAGGGGGCTATGGTTTTGGTATATTGCA
>NC_092243.1:19562072-19569572 GCF_036320965.1 Panulirus ornatus | reverse complement strand
TTGCTCTTATTCACATTTACTATCAACTTCCTTGTTTCACACAATTTACCAAACTTAGTTATCAACTTATGCAGTTTCGCACCCGAATCAGCCACCAGCGCTGTATCATCAGCGAATAAGAACTGACTAACTTCCTAAGCCCCTCATACACAACAGACTGCTTACTTGCCCCTCTCTCCAAAACTCTTGCATTCACATCCCTAACCATCCCATCTATAAACAAATTAAACAACCATGGAGACATCACACACCCCTGCCGTAAACCGACATTCAATGGGAACCATTCACTTTTCTGTATTCCTAATCGTACGTATGCCTTACATTCTTGGTAAAAACTTTTCACTGCTTCTAGCAACTTACCTCCCACACCATATACTCTTAAATCCTTCCATAAAATATCTCTATCAACCCTATCATATGGCTTCCCCAGATCCATAAAAGCTATATACAAATCTATCTCTTTTTCTAAGTATTTCTTACTTACAGTCTTCAAAACAAACACCTGATCCACACATCCTTTACCACTTATGAAACCACACTGCTCTTCCCCAATCTGATGCTGTGTACATTCCTTTACCCTTTCAATCAAATACCCTGCCATATAATTTCCGAGGAATACTCGACAAAATTATGCCTCTGTGATTTGAACACTCACCTTTATCCCCTTTGCCTTTGTACAATGGTACTCTGCATGCATTCCTCCAGTCCTCAGGCAGTTCGCCACGAACCATACATTGAATATCCTTACGAACCAGTCAACAACACAGTCACCTACTATTTTGATAAATTTCACTGCATTACCATCTAAACCCGCCGCCTTGCCGGCTTTCATCTCCTACAAAGCTTCACTACCACCTCGACCAAAACATCCTATTTCTGCCACCCTATCATCAAACACATTCAACAAACCTTCAAAATACTGACTCCACCTCCTTCCCACTTCACCACTACTTGTTATTATCTCCCCATTAGCTCCCTTCACCGATGTTCCCATTTCTTCTCTTGTCTTACGCACTTTATTTACCTTCTTCCAAAAAAATCTTTTTATTTTCCCTAAAATTTAATACTCTCTTACCCCAATAGTCGGCTGACTATTATCCCAGGAGATCTAACATTTTACTTGACTATTGCTCTGTCCATGTTGTTGATGCTACTACAGGGAGGCTGCGTGTATTTTCTTTGCCGGTGTTGTTGCTTGTTCTTGCTACTACAGCACCGTCTGCGCTGCTACTGCTGCTGCTGCAGGATGTGCATAGTTTCCTATTGTAGGTCATCATATCTAAGACTGTCTTAGGGTAGAAAATTATGACCAAGTTTTTCCTTTAAGATATGTGATTACATCTATGGCTACATCCTGGGTCAAATCACCATGACCTTGGCTGTGCCTGGGATAGGTCCTCCTGACCAAGGCTATGCAGAAGAATAGGTTACTTGGGCCAAGGCTGTGTCCTGAGATAGGTTGCCATGTCCACAACTGTCTTCCGACCAAGGTTAACGCCTGCGATAAGTCACAATGACCAAGGCAATACCTAGGACTGGGTCACCATATTCAAGGTTCTTTCCCAGATAGGTTATCTTGCTACGTTCATGATACCGTGATGTGTATGAGTACATTATCATCATAAGAATATCTTACGAAGGTCTGATTCATGGCGAATGAGGCAGTTGAGAAGTTGGGAAGGCAAAGGGCAATTGTACTAGCAGATTCGGGCTTTTTGGACTCTCGTTTGCTCGTTCCCGCACAGGACTATCACAGTTTCCCTGAACACCACCATACCCTCCCTCCCTAAACATCTTAAACTTCCTCACCTCACCATCATCATTCCCTTTCCATAGGTACTACAACTTCATCATCACAACCATTCTTTTCCCTTTTCCCATAACACCCTCTTTCACTCCCACTACACTCTTCCTTCCCGGTCACCACATCCTTAACGGGGGAGTGGCATTGTTTAGTAGTTCCAACCACTCCTACCAGCCGTTCACTCTCTTTATGCTTACTATAATGCCAGGTCAACTTACCCGCTCAACGGAATAATATCTTCCCAGAAATGTATCACCCCAACGGTCATTCATTTATATACTTCCAAGAAACTGGATGAATACTGGCAGCTGTATTTGTGAATTAGTTGTCGTGCATATGTCAACGTCCTGGTTGTGTGTGTGGGTGTGTGTGTGCATGTGTGCAAACATATTCATTTATTTATTTATTTTGCTTTGTCTCTGTCTCCCGCGTTTGCAAGGTAGCGCAAGGAAAATGAAGAAAGGATGGCCCAACCCACCCACATACATATGTATATACATACACATAAAGACACGCAAATATACATACCTATACATCTCAACGTATACACATATATACAGACACAGACATATACATATATACACATGCACATAATTCATATTGTCTGCCTTTATTCATTCACATCGCCACCCTGCCACACGAAAATAACCACCCCTCCCCCCAAATGTGCACGAGGTAGCGCTAAGAAAAGACAACAAAGGCCACATTCGTTCACACTCAGTCTCTAGCTGTCATGTAATAATGCCCGAAATCACAGCTCCCTTTCCACATCCAGGCCCCACAGAACTTTCCATGGTTTACCCCAGACGCTTCACATGCCTTGGTTCAATCCATTTACAGCACGTCGACCTCGGTATACCACATCGATCCAATTCACTCTATTCCTTGTACGCCTTTCACCCTCCTGCATGTTAAGGGCCCGATCGCTCAAAGTCTTTTTCACTCCATCTTTCCACCTCCAATTAGGTATCCCACTTCTCGTTCCCTCCACCTCTGACTATTATATCCTCTTGGTCAATATTTCCTCACTCATTCTCTCTAAGTGACCAAACCATTTCTAAACACCCTATTCTGCTCTCTCAACCACACTTTTTTTTTTTATTTCCACACATCTCTCTTACATTTTCATTACTTACTTGATCAAACCACCTTACACCACATATTGTACTCAAACATCTCATTTCAAGCACATCCACCCTCATCCGCACAACGCTATCCATAGCCCACGCCTCGCAACAATATAACATTGTTCGAGCCACTATTCCATCAAACATACCCATTTTTGCTTTCCGAGATAATGTTCTCGACTTCCACACATTCTTCATCGCTCCCAGAACTTTCGCCCACTCCCCCACCCTCTGATTCACTTCCGCTTCCATGGTTCCATCCGCTGCCAAATACACTCCCAGATATCTAAAACACTTTACTTCCTTCAGTTTTTCTTCATTCAAACTTACTTCCCAATTGACTTAACCCTCAACCCTACTGTACCTAATAACCTTGCTCTTATTCACATTTACTCTCAGCTTTCTTCTTTCACACACTTTACCAAACTCAGTCACCAGCTTCTGCAGTTTCTCAGACGAATCAGCCACCAGCGCTGCATCATCAGCGAACAACAACTGACTCACTTCCCAAGCTCTCTCATCCACAACAGACTGCATACTTGCCACTCTTTCCAAAACTCTTGCGTTCACCTCCCTAACAACCCCATCCATAAACAAATTAAACAACCATGGAGACATCACACACCCCTGCCGCAAACCTACATTCACTACATTTCTCTCTTCCTACACGTACACATGCCTCACATCCTCGATAAAAACTTTTCACTGCTTCCAACAACTTGCCTCCCACACCATATATTCTTAATACCTTGCACAGAGCATCTCTATCAACTCTATCATATGCCTTCTCCAGATTCATAAATGCTACATACAAATCCATTTGCTTTTCTATGTATTTCTCACATACATTCTTCAAAGGAAACATCTGATCCACACATTCTCTACCACTTCTGAAACCACACTGCTCTTCCCCAATCTGATGCTCTGTACATGCCTTCACACTCTCAATCAATACCCTCCCATATAATTTACCAGGAATACTCAACAAACTTATACCTCTGTAATTTGAGCACTCACTTTTATCCCCTTTGCCTTTGTACAATGGCACTATGCAAGCATTCCGCCAATCCTCAGGCACTTCACCATGTGTCACACATACATTAAATAACCTTACCAACCAGTCAACAATACAGTCAACACTTGTTTAATAAATTCCACTGCAATACCATCCGAAACCGCTGCCTTGCCGGCTTTCATCTTCCGCAAAATTTTTACTATCTCTTCTCTGTTTACCAAATCATTTTCCCTAATCCTCTCACTTTACACACCACCTCGACCAAAACACCCTATATCTGCCACTCTATCATCAAACACATTTAACAAACCTTCAAAATACTCACTCCATCTCCTCACATCATTATTACTTGTTATCACCTCCCCATTGCCCCCTTCACTGAAGTTCCCATTTGTTCCCTTATCTTACGCACTTTATTTACCTCCTTCCAAAACATCTTTTTATTCTCCCTAAAATCTAATGATACTCTCTCACCCCAACTCTCATTTGCTCTCTTTTTCAACTCTTGCACCCTTCTCTTGACCTCCTGCCTCTTTCTTTTATACATCTCCCACTCATTTGCACTATTTCCCTGCAAAAATCGTTCAAATGCCTCTCTCTTCTCTTTCACTAATAATCTTACTTCTTCATCCCACCACTCAATACCCTTTCCAATCTGCCCACCTCCCACGCTTCTCATGCCACAAGCATCTTTGCACAAGCCATCACTGATTCCTTAAATACATCCTATTCCTCCCCCACTCCCTTTACGTCCTTTGGTCTCACCTTTTTCCATTCTGTACTCAGTCTCGTCCTAGTACTTCCTCACATAAGTGTCCTTCCAAAGTTCACTTACTCTCACCATTCTTTTAACCCCAAAATTCTCTCTTCTTTTCTGAAAACCTCTACAAATCTTCACCTTCGCCTGCACAAGATAATGATCAGACATCCCTCAGTTGCACCTCTCAGCACATTAACATCCAAAAGTCTCTCTTTCACGCGCCTATGAATTAACACGTAATCCAATAACGCTACCTGGCCATCTCTCCTACTTACATACGCATACTTATGTGTATCTTTCTTTTTAAACCAGTTATTCCCAATCACCAGTCCTTTTTCAGCACATAAATCTACAAGCTCCTCACCATTTCCATTTACAAGACTGAACATCCAATGTACACCAATTATTCCTTCAACTGCCACATTACTCACCTTTGCATTCAAATCACCTATCACTATAACCCGGTCTCGTGCATCAAAACTACTAACACGCTCACTCACCTGCTCCCAAAACATTTGCCTCTCATGATCTTTCTTCTCATGCCCAGGTGCATATGCACCAATAATCACCCATCTCTCTCCATCCACTTTCAGATTTACCCACATCAATCTAGAGTTTACTTTCTTACACTCTAACGCATACTACCACCACTCCTGTTTCTGGAGTAATGCTACCCCTTCCCTTGCTCTCGTCCTCTCACTAACCCCTGACTTTACTCCAAAGACATTCCCAAACCAATCTTTCCCTTTACCCTTGAGCTTCGTTTCACTCAGAGCCAAAACATCCAGGTTCCTTCCTTCAAGCATACTACCTATCTCTCCTTTTTTCTCATCTTAGTTAGAATTCACACACATTTAGACACCCCAACCTGAGACTTCGAGAAGGATGAGCACTTCCCGCGTGAATCCTTCTTCTGTTTCCCTTTTTAGAAAGTTTAGATACGATATATATATATATATATATATATATATATATATATATATATATATATATATATATATATATATATATATATATATATATATTTTTTTTTTTTTTTTTTTTTTTTTTTTTTTTTTTATACTTTGTCGCTGTCTCCCGCGTTTGCGAGGTAGCGCAAGGAAACAGACGAAAGAAATGGCCCAACCCCCCCCCATACACATGTACATACACACGTCCACACACGCAAATATACATACCTACACAGCTTTCCATGGTTTACCCCAGACGCTTCACATGCCTTGATTCAATCCACTGACAGCACGTCAACCCCTGTATACCACATCGCTCCAATTCACTCTATTCCTTGCCCTCCTTTCACCCTCCTGCATGTTCAGGCCCCGATCACACAAAATCCTTTTCACTCCATCTTTCCACCTCCAATTTGGTCTCCCTCTTCTCCTCGTTCCCTCCACCTCCGACACATATATCCTCTTGGTCAATCTTTCCTCACTCATCCTCTCCATGTGCCCAAACCATTTCAAAACACCCTCTTCTGCTCTCTCAACCACGCTCTTTTTATTTCCACACATCTCTCTTACCCTTACGTTACTTACTCGGTCAAACCACCCCACACCACACATTGTCCTCAAACATCTCATTTCCAGCACATCCATCCTCCTGCGCACAACTCTATCCATAGCCCACGCCTCGCAACCATACAACATTGTTGGAACTACTATTCCTTCAAACATACCCATTTTTGCTTTCCGGGATAATGTTCTCGACTTCCACACATTTTTCAAGGCTCCCAAAATTTTCGCCCCCTCCCCCACCCTATGATCCACTTCCGCTTCCATGGTTCCATCCGCTGACAGATCCACTCCCAGATATCTAAAACACTTCACTTCCTCCAGCCTCTCACCATTCAAACTCACCTCCCAATTGACTTGACCCTCAACCCTACTGTACCTAATAACCTTGCTCTTATTGACATTTACTCTTAACTTTCTTCTTCCACACACTTTACCAAACTCCGTCACCAGCTTCTGCAGTTTCTCACATGAATCCGCCACCAGCGCTGTATCATCAGCGAACAACAACTGACTCACTTCCCAAGCTCTCTCATCCCCAACAGACTTCATACTTGCCCCTCTTTCCAAAACTCTTGCATTTACCTCCCTAACAACCCCATCCATAAACAAATTAAACAACCATGGAGACATCACACACCCCTGCCGCAAACCTACATTCACTGAGAACCAATCACTTTCCTCTCTTCCCACACGTACACATGCCTTACATCCTCGATAAAAACTTTTCACTGCTTCTAACAACTTGCCTCCCACACCATATATTCTTAATACCTTCCACAGAGCATCTCTATCAACTCTATCATATGCCTTCTCCAGATCCATAAATGCTACATACAAATCCATTTGCTTTTCTAAGTATTTCTCACATACATTCTTCAAAGCAAACACCTGATCCACACATCCTCTACCACTTCTGAAACCACACTGCTCTTCCCCAATCTGATGCTCTGTACATGCCTTCACCCTCTCAATCAATACCCTCCCATATAATTTACCAGGAATACTCAACAAACTTATACCTCTGTAATTTGAGCACTCACTCTTATCCCCTTTGCCTTTGTACAATGGCACTATGCAAGCATTCCGCCAATCCTCAGGCACCTCACCATGAGTCATACATACATTAAATAACCTTACCAACCAGTCAACAATACAGTCACCCCCTTTTTTAATAAATTCCACTGCAATACCATCCAAACCTGCTGCCTTGCCGGCTTTCATCTTCCGCAAAGCTTTTACTACCTCTTCTCTGTTTATATTTATTTTATTTATTATACTTT
>NC_092243.1:19342072-19557072 GCF_036320965.1 Panulirus ornatus | reverse complement strand
TACCCTTTCTAATCAACCCACCTCCCACTCTTCTCATGCCACAAGCATCTTTTGCGCAATCCATCACTTATTCCCTAAATACATCCCATTCCTCCCCCACTCCCCTTACTTCCATTGTTCTCACCTTTTTCCATTCTGTACTCAGTCTCTCCTGGTACTTCCTCACACAAGTCTCCTTCCCAAGCTCACTTACTCTCACCACCCTCTTCACCCCAACATTCACTCTTCTTTTCTGAAAACCCATACAAATCTTTACCTTAGCCTCCACAAGATAATGATCAGACATCCCTCCAGTTGCACCTCTCAGCACATTAACATCCAAAAGTCTCTCTTTCGCGCGCCTGTCAATTAACACGTAATCCAATAACGCTCTCTGGTCATCTCTCCTACTTACATACGTATACTTATGTATATTTCGCTTTTTAAACCAGGTATTCCCAATCACCAGTCCTTATTCAGCACATAAATCTACAAGCTCTTCACCATTTCCATTTACAACACTGAACACCCCATGTATACCAGTTATTCCCTCAACTTCCACATTACTCACCTTTGCATTCAAATCACCCATCACTATAACCCGGTCTCGTGCATCAAAACCACTAACACACTCATTCAGCTGCTCCCAAAACACTTGCGTCTCATGATCTTTCTTCTCATGCCCAGGTGCATATGCACCAATAATCACCTATCTCTCTCCATCAACTTTCAGTTTTACCCATATATATATATATATATATATATATATATATATATATATATATATATATATATATATATATATATATATATATATATATATATATATATATATATATATATATATATGTGGATGTGTGGATCAGGTGTTTGCTTTGAAGAATGTATGTGAGAAATACTTAGAAAAGCAAATGGATTTGTATGTAGCATTTATGGATCTGGAGAAGGCATATGATAGAGTTGATAGAGATGCTCTGTGGAAGGTATTAAGAATATATGGTGTGGGAGGAAAGTTGTTAGAAGCAGTGAAAAGTTTTTATCGAGGATGTAAGGCATGTGTACGTGTAGGAAGAGAGGAAAGTGATTGGTTCTCAGTGAATGTAGGTTTGCGGCAGGGGTGTGTGATGTCTCCATGGTTGTTTAATTTGTTTATGGATGGGGTTGTTAGGGAGGTAAATGCAAGAGTTTTGGAAAGAAGGGCAAGTATGAAGTCTGTTGGGGATGAGAGAGCTTGGGAAGTGAGTCAGTTGTTGTTCGCTGATGATACAGCGCTGGTGGCTGATTCATGTGAGAAACGGCAGAAGCTGGTGACTGAGTTTGGTAAAGTGTGTGGAAGAAGAAAGTTAAGAGTAAATGTGAATAAGAGCAAGGTTATTAGGTACAGTAGGGTTGAGGGTCAAGTCAATTGGAAGGTGAGTTTGAATGGAGAAAAACTGGAGGAAGTGAAATGTTTTAGATATCTGGGAGTGGATCTGGCAGCGGATGGAACCTTGGAAGCGGAAGTGGATCATAGGGTGGGGGAGGGGGCGAGAATTCTGGGGGCCTTGAAGAATGTGTGGAAGTCGAGAACATTATCTCGGAAAGCAAAAATGGGTATGTTTGAAGGATTAGTGGTTCCAACAATGTTGTATGGTTGCGAGGCGTGGGCTATGGATAGAGTTGTGCGCAGGAGGATGGATGTGCTGGAAATGAGATGTTTGAGGACAATGTGTGGTGTGAGGTGGTTTGATCGAGTGAGTAACGTTAGGGTAAGAGAGATGTGTGGAAATAAAAAGAGCGTGGTTGAGAGAGCAGAAGAGGGTGTTTTGAAGTGGTTTGGGCACATGGAGAGAATGAGTGAGGAAAGATTGACCAAGAGGATATATGTGTTGGAGGTGGAGGGAACGAGGAGAAGAGGGAGACCAAATTGGAGGTGGAAAGATGGAGTGAAAAAGATTTTGTGTGATCGGGGCCTGAAGATGCAGGAGGGTGAAAGGAGGGCAAGGAATAGAGTGAATTGGAGCGATGTGGTATACCGGGGTTGACGTGCTGTCAGTGCATTGAATCAAGGCATGTGAAGCGTCTGGGGTAAACCATGGAAAGCTGTGTAGGTATGTATATTTGCGTGTGTGGACGTATGTATATACATGTGTTTGGGGTGGGGGGGGGCATTTCTTTCGTCTGTTTCCTTGCGCTTCCTCGCAAACGCGGGAGGCAGCGACAAAGTATAATAGAAATAATATAAATATATATATGGAAGTAAGGGGAGTGGGGGAGGAATGGGATGTATTTAGGGAATCAGTGATGGATTGCGCAAAAGATGCTTGTCGTATGAGAAGAGTGGGAGGTGGGTTGATTAGAAAGGGTAGTGAGTGGTGGGATGAAGAAGTAAGAGTATTAGTGAAAGAGAAGAGAGAGGCTTTTGGACGATTTTTGCAGGGAAAAAATGCAATTGAGTGGGAGACGTATAAAAGAAAGAGACAGGAGGTCAAGAGAAAGGTGCAAGAGGTGAAAAAAAGGGCAAATGAGAGTTGGGGTGAGAGAGTATCATTAAATTTTAGGGAGAATAAAAGGATGTTCTGGAAGGAGGTAAACAAAGTGCGTAAGACAAGGGAGCGAATGGGAACTTCAGTGAAGGGCGCAAATGGGGAGGTGATAACAAGTAGTGGTGATGTGAGAAGGAGATGGAGTGAGTATTTTGAAGGTTTGTTGAATGTGTTTGATGATAGAGTGGTAGATATATATATATATATATATATATATATATATATATATATATATATATATATATATATATATATATATATATATATATATATATATATATATATATATTGGAAAGGATCACAATTTTCCCCGTGATCAAGATATTCCTATGAGTCCACGGGGAAAATGAAACACGAAAAGTTCCCAAGTGCACTTTCGTGTAATAATCACATCATCAGGGGAGACACAACAGAGAAGTATAACAGTCAGTTGATATACATCGAAGAGACGAAGCTAGGACGCCATTTGGTAAACATGTGATTGTCCAAAACATTCAACGAGCGTTCATAAACTTATCATTTTACAAATCTTATCAACAATAAAGTTATCTAATTTGTACAGACCATCACTAATATTAAGATTATAATTCTTTGTGTATTTAATAATAGAAGATTCAATGATATTTCTCTTGGTAATAGAGTTAGAATTAACAACTGAGATGGCGTTACTCCAGTCAACACAATGATCATAGTTTTTAACATGATTAAACAAGGCATTTGATTCTTGTCCCGTTCTTATACTATATTTATGTTGCTTAAGTCTAACAGAAAGATCCTTACCAGTCTGACCAACATAAAATTTATCACAGTTTCCACAAGGCTCTTTATAGATGCAACCAAGTGAATTTTCTGGTGAATTCCTGATTAAGATATTCTTTATAGTATTATTGTTGCTAAAGGCAACAGTCACATTAAAGGATTTAAGCAACATGGGAAACAAAGTGAAATTATTATCAAAAGGGAGAACTAAAAGATTCTTGGTGTCAATGGGAGGTTTGGGCTCAACTCTATAAAATGATTTTTTGCTAACTTAAGTGATTTATCAATGAAAGATCTAGGGTATTTAACTTAGATCCAATAGAATATATCTTCTCAAACTCATCATCAATAAACTCTGGACTGCAAACACGTAATGCCCTAAGGAACATAGATTGAAATGATGATAATTTAAGTATGTCATGTTGAGATGAGTAATAATGGATACATTAGCATACATTGGTGGGTTTTTGTATATGCTAAACTTAAACTTGTTTCCCTGTCTATGAATCATGCAATCTAAAAATGGTAACATACCATTATTTTCATTTTCTACAGTAAATTTGATGGAAGGTACTAAATTGTTAGGTAAGGGGAGAAATATTTGTAAATTTTCATTTGTTGGCCAAACACAAAGAACATCATCTACATACCTAAACCAAATTGCATTAGAAGGTAAGATATCCTTTAGTAATTTTGTTTAAAAGAATTCCATGTAAAGATTACTTAGTACAGGTGAAAGAGGGTTACCCATTGCCATACCAATTTTTTGAGCATAATAATCTCCATTAAATTGAAATACACAGTCTTTTATACACAATTTTATCAGTACAATGAAATTAGACTTTGAAACAGGTAAATGAATATCATCCAAGGCATCAAATAGATATTCTAAAAGGTCATCAACTGGAACTTTAGTGAAAAGTGATGAAACATCAAAGCTAACTAGTTTGAAATCAAAATTGATATTGATATTGTTTAGCTTGTTGACTAAATCTACATTGTTCATGATATTAGAATTTGATACCTTACCCACTAAAGGGCTCAATAAAGAAACTAACCATTTTGATAATTTATATGTGATGGATCCTACTGAACTCACTATAGGTCTTGCTGGAAAATTTTGTTTATGTGTTTTGATAAGTCCATACATGTATGGCAATGAAGGGGACAAAGATGACAAATTTTTGATAAGAGAAATGTTACCTTTCAACAACAACTTCATTTCTTTATTGAAGTGAGAATTAACTTCTTCTAAGGGATTTTTACTAAGTTTAGAATATGTTTTGTTATCATTTAGAAGAGCATTCATTTTAGATAAATAGTTACTTTTGTCTAAAATTACAACAGTGTTAGCCTTATCTGCTTTAGTAATATGTATATCCTTGTCTTTTTTTAAGGTTTTAATAGCTCTTATGAATCTTTTAGGGCAATTAGCTTCCACTGGTTTTGACAAACTGGCATACACTAAACCCTTGCAAATATTAACATCATCATTACTTAAATTACTGTATTTTTCTAAATTACAAAAAGACTTTGTGACATCAACACAGCTGGCTTCTCTGTTAGAGCACACAAAACTTAATCCATAGCCTAATGCACACAAGGAATCTTTATCTAGTTGTTTATTAGACAGGTTTACCACGAAAGATGGGTTTGTGTTCTTGGTCCAGTCGCTGTTTTCAATAAGATGGTCCAACTTACGATTTAGTGACACTTGTAGCCTATTGCGTTCTTTCCTTAATTTATCATAGCAATAGTCCAACTACCGGTTCTTCCTGTGTGTCGGTATTGTCATTTGAAAGGCACGTTTCTTCTCTCTTGAAATGCGAAAAGCCTCCTCCATTTCAAGTTTCTTTAATTCAATATTTTCCTTTAAAATAATATTTTGAAATTCGTCAAATGGTCGACCAGACAGCTGCAACAAACGTTGAGGTAGGACAGATCTATCGAGGTAGCGCTAGGAAATGACAACAAAGGCCAAATTCGTTCACACTCAGTCTCTATCTGTCATGTATGATACACCGAAATCACAGCTCCCTTTCCTCATCCAGGCCCCACAAACCTTCCGTGGTTTACCCCAGACGCTTCTCATGCCCTAGTTCAATCCATTGACAGCACGTCGACCCCGGTATACCATATAGTTCCAATTCACTCTATTCCTTGTGCGCCTTTTCACCCTCCTGCATGTTCAGGCCCCGATCGCTCAAAGTGTTTTTCACTCCATCTTTCCACCTCCAATTTGGTCTCCCACTTCTCGTTCCCTCCACCTCTGACACATATATCCTCTTCGTCAATCTTTCCGCACTCATTCTCTTCAAGTGACCAAACCATTTCTAAACACCCACTTCTGCTCAGCCACACTTTTTTTATTACCACACATCTCTCTTATCCTTTCATTACTTACTCAATCAAACCACCTCACACCACATTTTGTCCTCAAACATCTCATTTCCAACACATCCACCTTCCTCCGCACAACTGTATCTTTAGCCAACGCCTCGCAACCATATAACATCGTTGGAACCACTATTCCCCACCCTGTGACTCACTTCCGCTTCCATGGTTCCATCCGCTGCCAAATCCACTCCCAGATATCTAAAACACTTCACTTCCTCCAGTTTTTCTCCTTTAAAACTTACCCCCCATTTGACTTGTCCCTCAACCCTACTGTACCTATAAACCTTGCTCTTATTCACATTTACTCTCAGCTTTCGTCTTTCACACACTTTACCAAACTCAGTCACCAGTGTTGTATATATATATATATATATATATATATATATATATATATATATATATATATATATATATATATATATATATATATATATATATATATATATTATCCCTGGGGATAGGGGAGAAAGAATACTTCCCACGTATTTCCTGCGTGTCGTAGAAGGCGACTAAAAGGGAAGGGAGCGGGGGCTGGAAATCCTCCCCTTTCGTTTTTTTTTAATTTTCCAAAAGAAGGAACAGAGAAGGGGGCCAGGTGAGGATATTCCCTCAAAGGCCCAGTCCTCTGTTCTTAACGCTACCTCGCTAATGCGGGAAATGGCGAATAGTATGAAAGAAAAGAAAAGATATATATATATATATATATATATATATATATATATATATATATATGTGTGTGTGTGTGTGTGTGTGTGTGTGGACAGAGGCGCCTTTCTAAAGTACAGATAGATGGAAAACACTTTTATGATGTGTGGCATATTTGTAGTGAGGCCTTCCACACCATTTTCCATCACACTTCTCCCTCCCTCCTCCTTCTCCATCTCTGGCAACATGGCAACTTTCCTCATGCAGGTCTCAGAACAGAACAATTATAACCGGATATGAACACGCTGATGTTAACCGCCTCGTTAACCATCATACTGCTGAATTACGTCTATTACCTGGCAGTAATGAGAGGAATTATGTATGGAGATTCACAGCTTCATTCCGGACGTGCCTTGCCTGACTGAGTGGGATCAGAGGTCACCAGAGTCACAGGATTCAGTTATCATATATGGATGGGTTTCGATACTGATCCCTTGAAGCACAGCCAGGGACCCGCAAGTCTGAAAGCCAATATGATAGAGTAATCTCATCCGGCCCGAGAAGTTGTGTAGATAAGTGTGTGACAATCAGTTGATGCTGAGGATATCTGAATGACTGATGACAAGTGAGGTGGCACAAACACTGTCACTGCCGCACTAACTGGTGGTGTCTGACTGTTGACAGATTAAGGGGCTTGGCAGGAGGGTCAGTGTAATTGCCTCTTTGTAAATAACAGTTTGTGCTTGGGGGAAGGAGACTGACACCCGCAGAGCAACATCTCTGAACTTCTTAAACTCCTGCATGCTGTCGCATTGATCTCATTCATCCACTATTATTCAACAAAAGTAGTTTTTTACATCCTTTGTGACAAGTCTCATTCTAATTTCATGTTCTGGCCTCTTCTTGTTGTATCCCAGCATCTTTTGAAGAACTGTTGGCTATCTAAACCTTCAAGATAATTCAAAACCTTCAACGTAGTGATCAGATCACCCCTCAGTCTTCTCTCTTCCATGGTGGTCAGATTCAAATCCTCTAGCCTTTCCTTGTAACTCAGCTTTCTACCTGGTGCAGGACTCTAGAGGTATGCTCCACCTGGTGCAGGACTCTAGGGGATGCTCTACCTAGATCGGGCACCGTACATAAGAGACAGGTATCACATGTAGAACAATGGGCACCATATCTAGAATAACCGGCTATATACATGGTACAACCGGCACCATACTTAGAAGAGCCGGAGCCATAACTAGAACAGCTGACACCGTCTCCAGAACAATTGGGACTGTAACAAAATCAACGCACTATGCCAAGAACAGCTGACATCACACTTAAAAGAAATGACTCCATACCTAACGCAACCTGCATCATACCTAAAACAACCTGCATCATACCTAAAACAACCTGCATCATACCTAAAACAACTGCCATTGCATAAAAGAACATGCATCATACCTAGACTAACAAGGACCATACTTCAAACAATAGGCACCATATCTAGAACAAGTGGCATCATACCTAGAAAAACCAGTACCGTGCCCAGAACAACTGGCACTGTACCTAGAACAACGGCACCATTCCTAGAACAAACGGCACTATTTCTAGAACAACCGGCATAATGTTTAAAACAACCGGTCCCATAACTAGAAAAAGCAGTACCGCACTTAGAACAGCTGGTACCATACCAAGACCAAATGACATTGCATCTAGAACAGCCGGCATCGCGCTAAGGATACCTAGCACCAAACCTAGAACAATGAACACCGTATTTTAAACAACCGGCACCAAACCTAGAACAGCTAGCACTAGAATAATCGACACTACCTGGAACAACCAGAACCATATTGAGAAGAAAAGAAGCATCGTTCACAAGATGCCGACGAACCTACTGCAATGAAACAGCGCCTTGGTTAGAAAAACAAAGAATCATGGAAGACAAAGGCGACTGAAGGAACCATAGAAGGTCGAGTGCTTTATCAAGGATTGACAAGCTCAGGTGTTGTATCATGGCTAAAGAATAGTGCTAGTACACCGCTAGAAACAGCGCACATGCGAATATAAAATGCCACAAATACCAGACAATTATATCCAACTGGAGAACCGGAATGATAAGAATATCATAACGACAGTATTATCTATTTCATGAGATACACAAAATTCTACACACGATGAACAATCTAATCCATCACCCTAGCCTAGGGCCTAGAGTGCCCTAGACTCAATGTCTCCCAGTACTGTGACGTGCATATGGAAAAAAATATCCACGTTCTCTCAAGGCCTCGTGACCCCCATAGCAACCTTTCGTGACCCCTAGGTTGGAGACCCCTGCCTTACATACAACAGCCAGCATCATATCTAAGAACAACCGGCAACGTACCTAGAACAACCAACACCATCTGTTCTTGATGCTGTGATCTAACCTTCAAACATCCTAACCTTATAATTACTCTATAGATATAAGGAGTCGAAGCTCACGGACGGTGCGTTAAGTTGTTTAAACCAACCCTGGATATAACCAGACAGTTTCATATCAAGAGAATAAAGGTTTCAGAAAATACTGTCTGGTACGTGTCGGCTTTTCTTCAATTGTAGTCAAGTCTTTTGTCATCAACCCTTTGAGAACAGGGGGTATGATCTTTGAACACGATGGTACAGCCCTTGTAAATATTAGACTCAAGTACGATGACGTATTCATTAAGGGGCAGGTTTAAAGGCCAGGTCTTCAGACGGGACGGCTATCTGACAGCTTACGAACCTTATCCTTGTTTACGGACGACGGTAGTCTGTCTTCACCCAAACTATATCTTATCAACACGTGACATATATTGTGAGTAATCAAATGTCGATTGTATTGTTTCTGGTTGGCCGTCTATCTACCTGTCTATCTATCTATCTATATGATTAAAATCTGAAACGGAATTGCGGATTTTCTTTATAATCATTAGAAACGTGTACGACTAAAGAGCACAATCGACTATGTCCAGCAGAGGCCATCATGACTAACTGTGGTGGTCTGTGCCGGAGGTAAAGACCAGGGTCCACTATGACTAGTGGCCAAACCTGCCACCACTGAGTTGGGATATGGGGAAGGGAGGGCCTTGAAGGGGGCTTGGAGGGTTCATGGAAAGGGCGGGTAGTGCAAGCAGAGGGTGATCAGAAGGGGAGAGATCCGCACCGAGGTTAAGTGTTCGGGGAGGAGGGTCGTGTAGGAGTTGAGGGTCTTAGGGAAGGAGGACCGTTCCAGGGGTGGGGATCTCGCGGAGAAGATGACAGTGCAGGATGGGGGGGGGGGGGGGGGTGCCGTGCTAGGGACTGAGAATTGGGTGGAGGGGAGACCAGTGTAAGGGGTAGTGGTGAGGTGAAGGGAAGGTTGTCCACTCGACGGAGTCGAGAATAAGAGAGCCTTCACGGGGTGGGGTTGGGAGGAAGGGAGGTCCGTGTAGTGGGTGGGGTTCAAGGGAAGGAAAGGCCGTGCAGAGGGTCGTGGTAGTAGAGGGCAGCACGGGGCTGGGGATTAGGGAAGGGGAAAGTATTGCAAGGATAATGGGCTGGGGAGAGAGGGGGGACGAGCAGGAGACGGAAAACGGGAGAGGGTAGGGCCGTGCAGGGGGTGGAGGACAGGGGAAGGGGAGGGAAGGGTTGGAGGAAAGGATCGTATAATGGAGGAAGTGTTTTCCTTGACTATATCCGGCCACCAAATTGCCCAAAATGGTCGAAGCTTTGAAGCCTCATGTGATGGATGCTTCGAAGCAAGAATCAAGGTTAGCCGAAGAGCAGTTCCTACAATGGTGACAAAGTTGCTATATTGTCATTATTGGCCTCAATTCGTTTCTTGTAATTAGAAGTCAGACATAAAACAACGGAACAATTACTAAAGATAGTTTGAAAACGCTAATAAGTGTCAACCGTTAAAAACGAGATACTAAGAGAGAATCTTATCGCCTCAAACACCGAATTGTAGTCTTTTCTGTCAGGCTTACCGCCCCAGCTGGTATATGCTGCATCCATCAGAATACCCCAGGAACAATAGCTCTCTCTCTCTTTGTCATCTAATCATTTGCTTTTCCATTGTGTAGTTTGCTTTGAAGTTTAGTATAACTCTGAATAAACCTAAATTATATACAACACAACACAATGGCATAAGATATGAGGAAAAGTTTGTAATAAAAGATGGAAATGCATTTGTTATAAAGCAACGGGTTTCACTTTAAAAGTCTGTAAGCTCTTGAATTCATGTGGCTACAGCGTCGAACAATATGCACAGCTGCGGATTAGGGGTTCAGGGATATGCCTGGTCCGCGGTGTACTGAGCCCTCTGTCATGAGAGACAGACAAAGCAAGGAACACTGGTCGAAGCTGTATTGAGCTCTCTCTCTCTCTCTCTCTCTCTCTCTCTCTCTCTCTCTCTCTCTCTCTCTCTCTCTCTCTCTCTCTCTCTCTCTAGACAGGCAAACAGAATCTGAAACATAGCCCACTGTTTCGACAGGAAGAAACAGTCCGGGATACGCCTGGTCAGAACTGCGACGAACCCTCTGCCTCGACAAACGGAAACGGGTTCAGGCACACGCCTTCTCGAAATGTAACGAGACCTCTGTTTGGACAGTCAAAGTGTTGAACACTTTTGTCGAAGCTGTACCAAGGCTTCATTCTCAACAGGCAGGGACAGAGAGTTCGGTGCAGATTCGACCAGGTGTGTATCGGGAACAGGGGTAGGAGCCTGTCTGAGGACTGCACACTGCCATTGGTGTTTTTCCCAATCATCCAGGGACAGACTCAAGGCCTTCCGCCCCCTCGCAGGCCATCTGATGGAAACAGATATTTCGCAATTGTAGGGTTTCGGTTTACCTCAATACTTAAAATACTACTACACTCATACATCCACTCTTCATACATAGTTCTATCCTTTCTATCTTCCTCGACATAGCTCTAACTTCTTTTTGTGCTTATCAGTCCTTTCTCACGAAAGCAGAAGCCCATTTACTCTTAACTTACCTATTCATCTCACTTTGAAATATAGCAAGCAAATAGCGAAAGTTTTTAGATCCCTGTCTCATATAATGGTTCAATTTTTCCTGCTTAGTGATAAGGTCAGGACATCCTCAGGTCCTCTGACTTTTCTATCGACACTTCCTTTTCCAGCAAGCTTTACGAAGAGCATATGTTTTGCTGCTGAAAGTTTTTTGCCTCGTCAGTGGGCTGCAAACTGAGATGAGTACGAAGGGATCGGAAAACAGAATTATATCATTTTCTTGCGGTTTCCTTATAACGACCATCAAATTCCTGGGAAAAACGTGACAGAACAGGAGATTGAAGTTCATTTACCCATCAGATCTTAAGGACACTGCTATCAAACCCCTTCGGAATCATTTTAGAAGAGTAATGGTAGAGAGAAGCTGCACCTCCCTCCTCAGAAAATTGTCAGACTTTTCTGATAATGTTATCATGGACTGGGATCTTCAGAAACTTGTATTAGATTCTCCCAGACGTTTCTTGAAGCCGATCCACTTCCTAGTCATCACTCCTCACTGGGAGTGCCTGCAATTAACAGAGGAAAAGATCCAAAAGACTACAGGAACAGTTCCGCATGCAATCTGCTCAAGCAACAGAGCGAAAATGCAACATGCACAAACCTCTGAGGATTGGAGTGTTTCAGGATTCTATACAGGTCGAGCTGCATATCCTGAATATCCTTATCGTAGCTAGCAGGAGGGACGAGTTCGTAAGTGATGTGGAACGGTTTATCTAAGGGTCCTTGGGAGTCTATTGGAGGTTTCTTGAGAGCGCTGTGATGAAGGGAGGGAAAGAAATATAGAAAAAAGTTTGGAGCGAAATGCAGTTTCGGGCTTAACCATGGCACATCATGGTCAGACAGGGAATTAATACGTTTCTCATGGATGTCTGCACGTACATTTACTGAAACCCTATTTCACACATTTCGTTGTCTGTGAAGAAACACAGCGACCATTTCTCTTCAAGTATCAAAATAGATACGACTTCAAAAAGAACATATGTTTACATATAGATGAACAATAGGACAGCTGCTCGAGCCGGTTATCTGCCACCCTAAACGTGCTCATGGGTGTGCATTTATTCAACTGTTGTAATTGTGGAATTTATAAAAATGTATATATAATCAAGAATTAACGTAGACACAGCGGGGCTATAACCAATTTGCAGGGAAAAAGGGTCAGTTGCTGTTCGCTGATGATACAACGCTGGTGGCAGATCCAAGTGAGAAACTGCAGAAGTTGGTAACTGAGTTTGAAAAAGTGCGTAAAAGGAGAAAGTTGAGAGTAAATGTGAATAAGAGCAAGATTATGTTCAGAAGGGTAGAAGGACAAGTTAATTGGGATGTAAGTTTGAATGGAGAAAGGTTGGAGAAAGTGAAATGTTTTAGATACCTGGGAGAGGAATTGGCAGCGAAAGGAACCATGGAAACGGAAGTGAGTCACAGGGTGGGGAGGGGACGAAGATTCTGGAAGCGATGAAGAATGGGTGGAAGGAGAGAACATTATCTCGGAGAGCAAAAATGGGTATGTTTGAAGGAATAGTAGTTCCAACAATATCATATGGTTGAGAGGCATGGGCTATAGATAGGGTTGTGCGAAGAAGGATGGATGTGATGGAAATGAAATATTTAAGGATAACATGTGCTGTGAGGTGGTTTGATCGAGTAAGTAATGAAAGGGCAAAAGAGATGTATGGTAATAAAAAGAGCGTGGTTTAGTGAGCAGAAGAGGGTGTGTTGAAATGCTTTGGACATATGGAGAGAATGAGTAAGGAAAAGTTGACAAAGAGGATATATGTGTCATAGGTGGAAGGAACAAGGAGAAGTGGGAGACGAAATTGGAGGTAGAAGGATGGAGTGATAAAGATTTTGAGCGATCGGGGCTTGAATATACAAGAGGGTGAGAGCCGTGCAAGGAATTAAGTGAATTGGAACGATGTGGTATACTGGGGTCGACGCGCTCTCAGTGGACTGAACCAAGGCATGTGAAACGTCTGGAGTAAACCATGGAAAGGCCTGTGGGTCCTGGATGTTGGCAGGGAGCTGTGGTTTCGGTGCATTGCACATGACAGTTGGAGACTGAGTGTGAACGAATGTGGCCATTTTTTTCTCTGTTTTCCTAGCGCTACCTCACTGAAGCGTGGGCCAGCTGTTTCCTGTGGGATGGGATGGCGCCAGCAAAAACAGACAAAAAAAAAATGCCATATTCGTTCACGGTCTCTAGCTGTCTTGTGTAATGTAACAGAACCATAGCTCTATCCACATTCAAGGCCCACAGGTCTTTCCATGGTTCACTTCAGACGTATTACATGCCCATTTTATCGACCAAACCCACGAGGTGGATGAACAACAGTGAACCGACTGCCTCAACCAGGACTCGAACCTCCGCCTGTATACGTCACGGTTAGGTAAGCATAACATAGATAATCACAATTTTCTTTTCATCCCTTTTCATTATACTTTGTCGCTGTCTCCCGCGTTAGCGAGGTAGCGCAAGGAAACAGACGAAAGAATGGCCAAATCCACCTACATACACATGTATATACATAACCACAAATATAATCTCAAAAATAAAATATATATTGCAAATCATCTGGTCTTATCTATAGGACTGGGTCGCGAAGGTGTGTTTATAAGACAAACGTGTTAATTACGTTGCTGTGAAGTTGTGCACAACATGGAAACTTGAAGAGCCTCATCTCTCAGCAGCCAGAGACATGACAGCCTGAAGAACTGAGGAAATAATTCAAGAAAGAAAATATTTTCCGAAATAATAATGAAACTCCTTGGGAAGTCGAGGACAACGAAGACAGTTTTGTAAAAAGATTCAGTTTGATTCTTTTTCATGTAAGTCTGTAAGTCCTCCAAAGATCTCTGGTCTCTGGAAAAATATGTCCAATTGTTTCCTGTGGCATGGCCTACCAACCTCCTGAACTCCGTCATGTCACATGGAGAGCTGCAAAACAACTTCCCAGCCATTCAGACAAGTTCCTGGTATAAAGTAAGTCATACCCCAAGTACATCTCTATACAGTCTCTTACATCAACATCTGTCAGTCTTCTCGGACACCATCAGCACCTAGGTCACAGTAGTGAGACAATTTTACGAAAGACAGTCACTCGGTCTTACTGAATATAGTCAGTAGACCTTAGGGAACCCATCTAGACATTTTGGAATGCCGTCACGCACAGTTAACGGCACAATATCTCATAGACTATAGAAAAAACAACCTTATATAAGGTCGGCCAACTTTATGAACAGACTTAAGAAAAATCGTCAGCAAACATTATGGAGGCAGTCAGCCAGCCTTACAGACACAGTCAACCATTCTTACGATAAGCCTCAGCCTTCTATATGAGCAGAAGCATTCTTATGCAACATCAGCAAATACTATGCATCCTCCTGGAAGACTGTCAGCCAACCTTATAGAAAGCTACCAAGAAAACTATAACACTGAATACCAACTTCACTGAAAGCTTTAACACTCTCTGGAAATATCGTCAGTCTGCAAATTATGATACCAGCAAACGGCTGCGACTTAATAAACCATGGCCGACCATTTGAAGACTCGATAAACTCTATCAGCTAAACAGCTTCCCATAACTCCGTCAAGAAACTGGGCCATTTCATGAATATCAGCAAGAACACTGTTAGAGAAACGAGAACATTGATGCCTCCTTGAAAGACCTTACGTTACAGTCTCCATACAATCTTAAAGTGTCATCCATACATTCGAAATACCTTTAACAAGACTGAAACACAGTTTCCATGCAATCTTAGAATAACCTTCTAGAACCGCTTTGCAGCACACTGTGACACTGAAAACAGCTTACTTGAACTTCGTCTACTCCTGGAGCAGAATTACACGTTTTGACCCAAAGTAGATGAGCTCTAATGCAGTGCTAAGAGAAACAAACGTAGAAGTATTGGCGAACATAAGGAACCCTCCAGAAGCAGTGTCACATACCCTTCCAACGCCTCTCGAACACCGTCAAGCAATCCTTTCGAAACATAATGAATAATTTCCTTAAACATGGTGACAAGTCTTGAAAGATTGTCAGACATCTTCCGAGCACATCACAAAAGATCTCTCTGGAACACCGCCAAATGTACCTAGAGACGATCATAAAACAAACCTCCGAAACACCATAAGAAAATCTTCAGGAGCATTAACAAAGACATCTCTGGAACGACAACAAAAAATTCTCGGAGATAAAACGTAACGAGGATGGGACACCCAACAGCGGGTGGCCAAGATTACGATGTACCGGCGTCAAGGACCAGCCAAGTTTCCTGGATCTAATGGCTACTCGAAGGGGGACTTGAGAAAAAAAGATGACAGGTAATTGTGGACAAGATGTGTTATTTGTTTATGTAGTGGAGGATAGAACGAGAAACGTGTGCAAATACTGGGACTTGAAATGTGGGTTTAGAGAGGAAGGCTTGAAGTGACATAGGAAGTGGATTTAGGAGAGAAGTGCGTTGAGAAGTGAGATTGCTCACATTCGAAGGATCTCAGACTAAAAACGACTAAAATACTCCTCAGACTAATGGATTCCCCAAACTTGTAAATGACCAAAGTCAAGTGCCGTCAAAGAATACGTGGGGAATAAAGAACTGATAGGGTGAAGAAAAATTCAACTATACGAAATAAAACAAAGATCTGATCGGGTATGAAATACTTCGTAATCTTTTGCGTATATATATATATATATATATATATATATATATATATATATATATATATATATATATATATATATATATATATATGTATTTTCTTTTTTTTTAAACTATTCGCCATTTCCCGCATTAGCGAGGTAGCGTTAAGAACAGAGGACTGGGCCTTTTTTGAAATATCCTCACCTGGCCCCCTCTGTTCCTTCTTTTGGAAAATTAAAAAAAAAAAAAAAACGAGAGGGAAGGATTTCCAGCCACCCGCTCTCTCCCCTTTTAGTCGCCTTCTACGACACGCAGGGAATACGTGGGAAGTATTCTTAATCCCCTATCCCCAGGGTTAATATATATATATATATATATATATATATATATATATATATATATATATATATATATATATATATTTATTTATTTATTTATTTTGTTTTGTCGCAGTCTCCCGCGTTTGCGAGGTAGCGCAAGGAAACAGACGAAAGAAATAGGCCAACCCACCCCGAGACACATATATATACATACACGTCCACACACGCAAATATACATACCCATACATCTCAATGTACACATATATATACACACACAGACACGTACATATATACACATGCACACAATTCACACTGTCTGCCTTTATTCATTCCCATCGCCACCTCGCCACATATGGAATAACATCCCCCTCCCTCCTCATGTGTGCGAGGTAGCGCTAGGAACAGACAACAGAGGCCCCATTCGTTCACACTCAGTATCTAGCTGTCATGCAATAATGCCCGAAACCACTCTTACGACCTTCAACAAAGCAATTCTATGAACCCTATCACATGCCTTCTCCAGACACATAAGCGCTACATACAACTCCAACTGCTTTCTAAGTATTTTTCGCATACGTTCTTCAAAGCAAACACCTGATCCACACATACTCAACCAGTTCTGAAAGCACACTGCTCTTCCCAAATCTGATGCTCTGTACATACTTTCACCCTCTCAGTCAATACACTCCCATACAATTTCTCAGGAATTCTCAACAAACTTATGCCTCTATAGTTTGAACACTCACCTTTATCCCCTTTGCCTTTGTGCAATTGCATTTTGCCTGCATTCCGTCAATCCTCAGGTACTTCACCATGATCCATACAAACACTGAATATCCTTACCAACCAATCAATAACACAGTCACCTACTTTCTTAGTGAATTCTAATGCAATACCATCCAAACCCTCCGCCTTGCCGGATTTCATCTTCTGTAAAGCTTTCACTATCTATTCTACCCTAACCAAGCCACTCTCCCTGACCCTCTCACTTCGAAAACCATCCGACCAAAAAAACCTTCATCTGCCACTCTATTATCAAACACATTTAAAAAACCTTCAAAATACTCACTCCATCTCCTTTTCACTTCATCACTACCTGTTATCACTCTCCCCCCCCCCTCCCCCCTTGTTCCCTTCACCAATGTTCCCATTTGTTCTCGTCTTACGCCTCATTTGCCCTGTTTCTCAACCCTTGTCCCTTCCTCTTGACCTCCTTCAGCTTTTTTTTACACATCTCCCAGTCCTTTGTACCCCTTCCTTATAAGTATAGTCCAAACGCCTCTCTTTTCTCTTTTACTGAAAACTTTACATCTTCATCCCACCACTCACTACCGTTTCCAATCTGCCCACCTCCCACCTTTCTCATGCCGCATGCATCTTTTGCACATGCCAGCACTGCTTCCCTAGACCCATTCCAATCCTCATCCACTCCCCTCACGTCATTTTTTCTCATCTTTTGCATTTTTACACTCAATCTCTCCTTATACTTTCTCACATGTCTCTTCTCCAAGCCTACTTACTCTCACCACTCTCTTTTCCCCAACATTCTCTTTTCTTTTCTGAAAATCTCATACAAATCTTCACCTTCACCTCCACAAGATAGTGATCAGACATCCCCTCTTAGCACATTAACATCCAAAAGCCTTTCTTTTACACTCCTTTCAATTAACACGTAATCCAGTAATACCCTCTGACCATCTTTCCTTCTTACAAACGTATACTTATGTGTATCTCTCCTTTTAAACCAGGTATTCTCAATCACCAGTCTTTTTTCAGGACACGAATCCACAAGCTCGTCACCATTTCCATTCACTACAATGAGTACCCCATGTACACCAATTGTACCCTCAACTGCCACATCACTCACCACATTTGAATCATCCATCACTATAACCCGGTCTCGTGCATCAAAACTGCTAACACACTCACTTAGCTGCTCCCAAAACCCTTGCCTCTCATGATCTTTCTTCTCATGACCAGGTGCATAGGCACCAACGATCACCCAACTATTTCCCTCCACTTTCACTTTACCCACATCAATTTAGAACTTGCTTTCTTGCATTCTATCACACACTCCCACTACTCCTGCTTCAGGAGTAGTGATACTCCTTCCTTAGCTCTTGTCCTCTCATCAACCCTTGACTTTACTCCCAAGACTTTTCCCAACCATTCTTCCCCTTTACCATTGAGCTTCGTTTCACTCGGAGCCAGAACACCTAGATTTCTTTCCTCAAACTACATATCTCTTCTTTCTTCTCATCTTGGTTATATCCACATACATTCAGACACCCCAGTCTAAGCCTTTGAGGAGGATGAGCATTCCCCGCTTGAGTCCTTCTTCTGTTTCCCCTTTCAGAATCTGAAATGATGTGGATATCTTTAACGAATATTCTTAAGAATATATAAATTTATTTTTTTGTAAACAATTCAGAGTTGTTTATGAAGTTTTCTTGACAACATGTTGGTCTTTTATACTAGGATGATATAAAGGTTTACCGCAGTTACAAGTTTTGTTATAACCAGTCCAGTATGATTAATCTGTTAAAGAAAATATGAAGGAAGGAGTAAAGTGTTAGATATAAGAATGTACAGCAAACGTCTATATCTCGGGATATTGTAATGGGGTGATTGTATACGTGTGTTCAGAATGCATGTTATCAGTGTAATGTATGAATTTTGCCTAATCCACCTAGAATTACCCTAGGCACGCGCACTGTAGAATAGGTATGCGATGTTGATCCGTTGCTGTGCGGGATACATGCGGAAGTACTGGCATAGGACACCTGCCGCCAAATCCACTGATGGGTTTCCATTACATCACACACACACACACACACACACACACACACACACACACTACAGATTACGTATTGCAACCATGTGCAATATCACTTTATTATGTTGGACATGCACGTCGAGGAGGTGTTTCTTAGTCTGCAGGGAAGTGTTAGAGTGGCAGTAATATGTCGAATCCTTCATCCATGTGGGTCCAATCTATCTATATGTTTACATTAAACAACAGGCATTTTCTATGGTTTTCGGTGAATCTCTGCATTTCCTTACCCTTATGATAAGGTATTTCAAAACGGGAGACATTCATTATATCATTTCACTTGAACATATTTCCACCAGCTACCAATCTTTATTACCAAGTTCTTGGGTAGTGCCTTTTCTTATACCTGGATTTGGCCAGCCTTTAAAGTCTGAACAGCAATTAACCTCTTTACATTTACAGTTTACTTTATAATAGAGACTTACAGATCAATTTCGTAATTCTTTGATACCTGTAATGGATGTGTACGGGTGAACAGAAAGTGTTTTCAGCTGTGTCTGTTTAAGTGTAATATGAATGTGCAAACACTGAGGTGATATTCATATGCAAACGGTAGGAGGATCAACGGGTGATATGGCTTAAAAGTGTTGGAGAATCGCTCACACGTACAGCAGTAGGACCACCCAGCACTCTCTCCTGTCATCTTCCAGCGTCAAGCGACGCGGCTTCTCCCACTAATCACAAAGCAAAACAAAAGACAAGTGGAGGGGGAGCCCTGGAGGGCGGAGCCTGAATGGGCAGCCACTCCTGATGACGAGGCGGCCACCAGGACAAAGCCCTCCAGTTGAGTCTCGAGTGTTACCTTTTCCCCTGCAGAGCCGAGGCACCGTAGTCATGGCAACCATCCGTACCTGCAAGAGGGAAAAATGCGTTAAACATTCATACATAACAATGTGTTATGCTCGGGTGTCGTGGTCACATGAATACACACAAGTGGAACTGGTGACAGACAGATCATGATGATAACTTGACCAAGGATACATTATGATAACCCAGGTGACGGGGACACGGTGAGGGGATACTGGTAAGGGAAGATAGGGAAAAGGTTTGACAGAGAGAACTGATGAAAATACCGAGAAGAGAGCACTGAACATTTACCTGCCCACCCACTGTGGAAATCACAGATCCGGGTGGTGCTGAAGCGGCAGTAAGAGATTTATATAGCCCTAGTCCTGCACTGAAACTTATTTACAGGAACACTACATAGACACCAAAGGTAACCAAAAGGTTTCTTAACCAGTTAGCAAATTATCATACTGACCGTGACTCCGTTATAGTGGGGGATTCCCATTCCAGTAGCTCCGGGCGTGGTCTGTACCTAAACTTGCTTGATTACGCCTTGATAAGATTCGATAAGAAACCTACTCGCGACTTGAACGTATCAGACTTAATTCTAGCTTCAAATGAGGATCTTGTAAGAAATGTTGAAGCTGGGGAAAAGTTTGGTATAAATGATCACCGGCAATTTACCGTCGGGGTAACTATTAACACAACAAAAAATCGTGGGAAAAAATTCGACATATTCTGTAAAAATCGTAATGATTTTCTCACTACTTTTGACATCTAAAGCTAGGATGATATCGTCAGCTACTACGGTATAAACATAGGATGGAAAATCTTCAGTAAAACAATCATTGTGATCGACAGAACACATACTAATGGACAGCAGACTTCCAGTTTCCAAAAGTAATCCAAAATGGTGGAACAGTGAGATTAACAGCTGCCTATTGTTTACGAAAGATGCAATATTGCTTAGAAAGACTAAGGAATTATACATCAAAGTGAACGTTAACACGAAGCACATATTGCTGAAAATAGTGAAAGAAACCCTAAGAGATTTCATTGTTATATCAGAATCAGGAGAGAGATTATCCAGTCATTTGCTCCATTTATTGCGAAAAACGATTAAACCATGGCAAAGATCTCAAAGGGCTCTCTCTCTCTCTCTCTCTCTCTCTCTCTCTCTCTCTCTCTCTCTCTCTCTCTCTCTCTCTCTCTCTCTCTCTCTCTCTCTCTCTCTCTCTCTCTCTCTCTTCTCTCTTACCATTAAAGATACAACTTATATCCCACATCAAGTCTCCTTGTTAAGTGAGGAAAACGTTGAACTTAATGGCGTACAAGTTAAAGATATCCTATCAGCATCAAATGGAATAAAAGTAGATAAAACAGCAGGTCACGATTAATGTCATCCAAGGACAACGAGAGGGAATATATTGAGATAATTGCGCCTATGAATGCTCTTTTCAGTTAGTCTACGGGTATGGGGAAAGTCAAAGAGAACTGTAATTTTGCCAGTGTAACACCAATATTCAAGATAGAAAATAAAAACCTTCGAGGAAAATATCGCCTAACTAACTCAACGTCTAAAATTGGTAAAGAGATGGAAACCATCAGTCAAGGCAAGATTGTACGTCACTGAGAGGATGACCACTTGATAAAGATCTTACTTAGTATAGTTCTAAACCATGTGTCAGGTCCGACAAATCTGCTTAATTTTGTAACATTTATCAACTTATGCAATGAAAGTAAACCAGCTGATGTCATATACACAGATCTTCAACTGTGTGGATATTCAGTGTATACTTGGTAAAACTCTACATCAAGATTACTATCAAAAATTAAGTCACATATTACAGATGTAGCTATAAATAAAGAGTAGGCATAAATAAAGAGTCGCGTTTAATGTAACAAGTGGTGTGCCTCAGGGATTAGTCTTGGGGCCAGTTTTAAAATTTTGAAGATGTTTAGAGGGTAAATAAATATACAACAGAAAATGAACGTTTTATTCTTCAAGTCGTAGCAGGATTACTGTTAGACTGGGCTCTCAAGTGGAAAATGAATCGTAATATCGATGGTCGCAAAGTTTTACACATCGGTTAGTAACAACAAAAAGGCAAACTACTACATAAGTTTTTTGTGTCACAAATGATAAATGAGGAAGAATGCTTGTGTGCAATAATTTCTTATTACTGAAAGTCAAGTATACAGTACGGAGAAGCAACAAGAAAAGTAAACAAAATTCTTCGGCTCATGGGTATGACATCTGAGTATTTGTCTAAACCCCATTCCTAACACTCCACTGGTGCTTCTCCATCTTGAATACTGAGTTAAGCTTTGATCACCCATCTTAAAGAAAGATTCAGACACAATGGAGGAAGTACAGCGATGAGTAACCAAGATGATTGTCAGACTGAAGAACAAATCTGAGAGTCAGCTAGATTACAATCTTATTTATCTAGAAAAGAGAAGACTAAAAGGTGATTTGCTTAATGTACGTATTAAAAACTATCAAGGGCTTTAGTAATATCGTTCAAAGTGGCTACTTATGGCTTTTTTTATGATTCGTTGTTATGGATACAAACTCATGGGCCAAGATTTGTCTTCGAATAATATAAAGCACTTTTCCTCTACTAGGACTCACCCATGAAATTGTTTTTTGGTTAGAGTAACCAAAAGTAGCGCCATCGATGCTTTTGAGAACAGACTTAAGAAACACTTCCTTATTTGCATGTAATATTTACAAGCATACCTCTTTGAATAATCTTTATGCTTGTCTACACTGACCACACTAATGTATGGCTTTCTGATCTCTTCCACCATCACAAACAGCCTCAAATGTACTCAATTGTACGCTGCTCTTTGAATTCCTTTGTAGTCCTCTGCATTTTTGTATGACTTCTGCACCCACTCACGTCCAGGCCCTGGGCCACAACATCCAAGTTCTTTCCACAACATCTAAACACAAGGCCACAGTACCCAGGTTCTTGGAGAGAACATGCAGTTCCCGGTCGCAACACCCAAGGCGAACGTCATTAACACCAAAGTCTCGGCCACAGCACCAAGACCCCAGCCACAACACCAAGACCTCGGCCACAAAACCAAGACCTCGGCAACAACACCCAATCCCATCCGTAACCCAATGGCCCTGGCTATAATATCCTATCCCTAGCCACAATACCTAAGCCCTGGCCACTTTGCTAAAGCCCAGGCCATAGCATCTAGAACAAATTGTCGCCTATTGTTGCTATCTTGCAGTGATGGAAGTGGGTGGCAGACAACCACCGATAAGGAGGGTACTACGGACTGTGCTTCGGGAGAGATTTTGGCGTCGGCGCAGTGAGTCAGCGCTGCTAGATCACTGTCTTCTTTTCCCTTGGTTCATCCACATGTGAGTTGATGGTATTCAATCCCAGTCTCACACCGTCTTTATCTCATGCACAAAACTTAACAACATATAACTCATCCATATCCTCATTGCTCTTTCAAATATTTTTCTTAACTTTTAATTCTTCAAAATTTATGGCTACACAATCAAATGATAACTCTCTGGTGCCTTTTCGGAGCGGCCCCACCGGTCGAGAAGGGTTGGTTGGATCCCAAAGACCTCTTGACCACCATCATGGGAACTGCAATCCATCCCACTTCCATAATTACAGCTTCGAGACCAGGTTCTTTTTTTCTCTCCATTGCGTCAACATTCGTGGCCTTCATTCTAACTTCATCTCTGCTTCCCCTATTTTTTCTTTTCTCTGAAATTCAGTTGTCCAAGGAAGCTTTTCCTCTGCACTATCAGATCCCCGCCTGCAAACCCCTATCATCGTTTCTGATCAAAGAGTGAAGTTTGTTCCTATCGTAGGACAAAAACAACAATTGTTCTCCTTGCTGATCTTAAGTCTTCTAATTGTGATGTCATTTGGTAAAAATCTCCCTGTCTGTTATTGTCTTACTTATTTATTTCGTTCATATCCCCAACCCGATTCCTCTAACTATGAGCAACTCTACGACTAACTGACTACTTTCCAAGAAGTTTCCTCATCACATCCACGCGCTAAGATCCTCAGTCCAAGGATGTCAATATACACCACGAGGATTTGTTAGGCTCTAACCGGGACGATCCTGTTGGAGGCAAAGCCTTTTCTTTTTCTCTCCTCAATGATCTGGAACAATTAACTAAACACCCTACCCGAGCTCCCAGCCGTCCCGACCACTCTGCCAACACAGATGACCTATTTTCTACCTCTGAACCTTCCCACTGTTCATACAACATTTCCTCCCCCTGAGGATTTTCTGACCACAATCTTTTTTCTGTTAGTTCCAGCAGGGTGAGTCCTCCCTCTATCTCTCCCTCGATTCGCAAACTTTTGTGCTTTGGGAGTGCTTAAAGGCAAGTCCTGCGCAGCTGCTTTCTACTGACCTTTCCCTGGGATGGGTCCTGCTTCGCCTTGTGTTAAACAAATCGCATAGCAGGCTATTTTTACTTTGCTGGCGTCCCACATCCCATCCTCTAAATCTTTTTACCCCAGCCGTGGTCTGATTGCTCTTACTTTGACGCCTGCCGCATCAGGGACGGTGAATACTAGACCTTGAAACTATTCCATTCCCCTGAAACCCAATTCGTTTTCATTTCTGCTCGGAATAACTTCAAAGTTGTCCTTCGTAAAATCAACCACGCTTTATGAAAAAAGTGAGTTGACTCAACTTCTTTCACCGACAAATCCTTTTGGTCCTTAACGAAAAACACCAACCACTGTCATTAAACCATTGCTCCCCTCTTCCGACTTGATCAATCTATTAATAGCTCTCTAACTGATAAAATCTAATCTTATCCGTGTCTTATCTTCCTCTTATTTAACTTTGGATGATTCACCTTCCGATCCTAAGCCCCCATCTCCTTCCATTAAACCTATACCATTTCTTATATTGTCCTCACACAGGGTCTTCCAGGTACTCTCCCAGGGCCAAGTGGACAAGGCGTATGCTTATATGATATACATTCTCAAGCTCGAAAGGAGTCTGCTTCTCATCTAACACAAATTCTTACTCGTCTATTTCGCCTCAGTATCAAAACTCAGATTTTTCATCATGGCTGGGAAGCACGCCTTGGTGCAACCCATCGCTATGAAAAGAGATCGCTCTAACCCCTCCGACTATCTCCCCAATGCGCTCTCTTTAGCTATCTCCAAAGACTTTGAAACTCTTCTAAACTCACATTTCTAAAGTATTTGGAATCCCATTCCCTTCATCATTTTGATCATCAGTATGTATTTCGCGGTGATTTCTCCTATGTCACTCACCTCTGGTCCTCTTCTCTCAGGGATTGTGGTGGAAGTTTTGTCATCTCGACATCTCCAAAACATTTGAATGGGTATGGTATAAGTCTGCTTTCTCAATGTCCCTCGTTTGGTTTCTATGCTCTCTCTGTTCTCTGACCGTCCCATTGCAATGTTCGTCGATGGAGTGACACCCCCTTTCTATTGTATTAACTGTGGTATACATCATGGTTCTGCAATATTACCTATTCTCTTTCGCCTGATTCTAACCCTATCCACTCATGCTGATAAATGCACTTTAAGTACTTCAACTCACTTTCCCTTTCTTCCTCCCTCTAATACTTGTTCTTTTTCTCGTATTGATCATATTTCTTCTTTTATTCAACACCTGAACAGTTTCTCCAAGTGGGGAAGTGTGACCTTGTTAATTTCATAATGCTTTACGCAGATTAATTCCAACATCTCTTTCCATAAATCATTCGTTTCCCTCTATTCAACTTCAGAACACCACAGTTAAACCCTGTATTAAAATCAACATGTTGAGCATAAATGTACCCAACACTACATAATCGTTAACATCACAACATCTGCTTCCCAAATGCTGGGACTGTTTTTCAGGTACAGTAATCATTTTTCTTGTGAGCAGCTGTTTCGTATCTACAATGGTTTGATTTGCCTAGAGTGTGGTAAATTGCTTACGCAACTGGGACGACTCATCCCCCACCTCTCTATTAACTCAAGTGGAATCAGAATCCTTTCGTTTCATTAATAATACCTGGTATCATCTCACTTCAACTTTCCCTGTCCGTATGCCGTGGTATTGCTGCTCTCTCTCTCTCTCTCTCTCTCTCTCTCTCTCTCTCTCTCTCTCTCTCTCTCTCTCTCTCTCTCTCTCTCTCTCTCTCTCTCTCTCTCTCTCTCTCTCTCTCTCTCTCTCTCTCTCTCCCTTTGTTCTATAGATATCATTTTGGTCATTGTTCCTGTGAGTTGTCTGTATGTGTCCCCACCCGCAAAGCTTTAGACCTGTGGCACGTGTTGTGGTGCTGCTTCCAACAGACCGTGTATGAAGACCGGCCATTCGAGGACTGGATGTTATAACACCTGTACTTTCTCTCGAACATCTAATCTGTGGAATTCTCTTTTTTCTTCTGTCTTCTCTTCCTCATATACCCTTTCTTCTTTTAAGAATCAGATCAAGAAATACTTGCGGAACCCTGATTTATTTTTACCTTTTCTTTCATCCGAGTTTGCCTTCTTGATAGGGGCATGTTTTCCCCTTGCCATGTCGGTTACCATAAAAAAAGACACAAACAGCCAGACTCTTACTGCGAGACTAACAATAATGACAACCCAAGCCCCGCCCATAATAGCCAGGCCTAGGACTACAACACTTAGGCCCGGCCACAACACCAGGATCCCGGCCACATCATCCAGACCTGACCACAGCATTCAGGCCTACCACAATGCCTAGGCCTCAGATATAACATCCATGACCTAGTCACAACATCCAGGCCTCGGCTACAACATCCAAGCCAGGGCCACAATACCCAGCTCCCGGCCCCAATATCAAAGCCCTATCCGCAACACTCAAGCCCTGTCCTCAACTTTCAAACCCCTGTTCCAAGACCACACCCTATGCCATACTACTCAAGACCAGGACCACAACATCCAGACCCAAGCCATAAGACCCAGATCCCAGCTAGAACACCCAAGGCCCGACCACAACACCCGCGCTCCGACCATAACACCCAGGCCACGGGCCACAACACCTAGCCCTCGGCTGCAACACACAGGCCCCGGCCACTTCCACATATTTTTGTGGCCTCAACCCTGGCTGTAGCATCCCATTAGGTGACCTGGGTAGCATTGGCCCTTGATTCCTTAGCCCTCACTACGCTCTCTCCTTCTTCGGGCTCCGTGGTTACTGTCTCATGGTCTGGTGGATTGTATGGGTGTATGTGGGGCTTTGAGGAAATGGGAATGCATGGTAGCGTGCACATGGAGTCATGTCTACAGTTCTGTGTACATATCTGTTCTAATAATTACTGCAGCGCATCAGTCTACATAGTTTTGAAAATGATCCTTCTCCTGATCTCGTCCTGTTTCTCAGTTTATGGGATCTTTCAAGCCGGGTGTGTGTGTGTCAGTCCCATTCTCAAGTAGTGTCCTGACGAGTCTTCACCGAGGCCATAAATTGAAAGAAAATGGTAATGAGAAACTTCGTCGAAACGCCCTATACAAAGCAAAATATAATATTTCTTAAGAAACGCTGATCTAAAAGTTTCTTTCACATTATAATGACATTCAGAATTGTTCTGCGGTCGTGATGATGAATATTTTGAATGAATGTGTCGTGAGATGAGACCTTTCATCTCGACGGAATTCCGGAATATTCGTATATTTCCCGAGACAAAATTCAGGAATAATTATGTTTTAGCAGGAGACTCACCTCTTCAGGGGCTAAATTCATGTGACGCTTAAGGGATTGTTCCCTTAGTCAGCTGTTTTCACCTCCACCACAATACCACTACCTAGCGCCTTCACTCCACCACACTAGCACTATTCTACACGACACCACCAGTTCCCTGCATCATCAGTCCACCACATGTCCGCTACCCTGCATCTTAATTCCATCACACTGTTACTACCCTGCGCTATCATTCTACCACACCACCACTACCCACAATCCTTCACCATCAATCCACCACAATACCACTAACATTTACCATGATTCCACAACACGACCAGTTTCTTGCACCATCATTGCCCCAAGCTACAACTCTCCTGTATCATCGTTCCATAAGATCACTGCACTGAACACCATCATTTTCTCACATTATCACAACCCTGCACTGCCATTTCACAACACCAACACTACCCTGCATCATCATTTCACATTATCAGTACTACCCTGCACTATTAATCCACCGCGCTACCACTACATTGCACTGTCTTTCCACCATACCATCAGTACGCTGCACCATCATTCCACAACTGATCACTACCCTGCACCATCATTCTCTTCCATGCTCAATCCCTGGTATATGAAACAATTCCCTTCATTCTTTTTTCTTCCATTTAACGTCACACCCAAACTCACTTGTCCTTCTCCCCTATTCAACCTCATAATCTAACTTTTATTCACATCTACACTCAACCTCCTTTCACACACTCGTCCAAACTAAGTTACCAGCTTCTGCAGTTTCTCATCACTCATATCTGCCATCAGTGCTGTGTCATCAACAAACAACAACTGAATCACTTCCCAGGCACCCGTGACTGCCTACATATTCCATACTCGCCTCTCTCTCTCTCTCTCTCTCTCTCTCTCTCTCTCTCTCTCTCTCTCTCTCTCTCTCTCTCTCTCTCTCTCTCTCTCTCTCTCTCTCTCTCTCTCTCCCAAAACCCTTTGTATTTACGACCCTCACCACCCGATCCTTCAACAAACTAAGTAGCCATGATGACATCACACACGCTGCAGACCAACCTTCGCTTGGAACCACTCTCTCTTCCTGCTCGTAGACACCCCCTACAGTCTTGATACGGCCATGAAAATTCTGGTATTTCTAAACATATTCAAAATAAGAGTGACGCTATTCATTGGGACAACCCTTCTTCGTTATCAGAGTCTTATAACTTTGATAGGAAATAGTAGAGTCTGCTTTCATTAGCTCTACTCCGAATTACAACTTGTCATCTGGGCAGTGGTCACCTGATCTGATCATGCCTTCTGCCGTTCAGAAGATTATCCCCAACCGTCTCTTCAGGTCAGTGTGTAGTCCATTTGTCAGGTATCTTAGGACACGGATTGGGCTCCTTGACTTGCCCTTCAAGCCTCGTGGCCAGTCACGTAACTTAACTTTAGGCCTTGTCTGTCTGTTCACTTCAATTGGCTGAAGAGGGTACTAGACTCTGGACCGAAATATACCGGCCCTTCTATTTTGTGCTTTCTTTTCTAGCGTGGGAATTTCCTGTTACATTTGTCAGTGTGTTATTACAATTTTGGATCATATATATATATATATATATATATATATATATATATATATATATATATATATATATATATATATATATATATATATATATATATATATATATATATATATATATATATATATTTTTCTTTTTTCTTTCAAACTATTCGCCATTTCCCGCATTAGCGAGGTAGCGTTAAGAACAGAGGAGTGGGCCTTTGAGGGAATACCCTCACCTGGCCCAATTCTCTGTTCCTTCTTTTGGAAAACTAAAAAAAAACGAGAGGGGAGGATTTTCAGCCCCCCGCTCCCTCCCCTTTTAGTCGCCTTCTACGACATGCAGGGAATACGTGGGAAGTATTCTTTCTCCCCTATCCCCAGGGATATATATATATGTTGTATGGTTGCGAGGCGTGGGCTATGGATAGAGTTGTGCGCAGGAGGATGGATGTGCTGGAAAGGAGATGTTTGAGGACAATGTGTGGTGTGAGGTGGTTTGATCGAGTAAGTAACGTAAGGGTAAGAGAGATGTGTGGAAATAAAAAGAGCGTGGTTGAGAGAGCAGAAGAGGGTGTTTTGAAATGGTTTGGGCACATGGAGAGAATGAGTGAGGAAAGATTGACCAAGAGGATATATGTGTCGGAGGTGGAGGGAACGGGGAGAAGTGGGAGACCAAATTGGAGGTGGAAAGATGGAGTGAAAAAGATTTTGTGTGATCGGGGCCTGAACATGCAGGAGGGTGAAAGGAGGGCAAGGAATAGAGTGAATTGGATCGATGTGGTATACCGGGGTTGACGTGCTGTCAGTGGATTGAATCAGGGCATGTGAAGCGTCTGGGGTAAACCATGGAAAGCTGTGTAGGTATGTATATTTGCGTGTGTGGACGTATGTATATAAATGTGTATCTGGGTGGGTTGGGCCATTTCTTTCGTCTGTTTCCTTGCGCTACCTCGCAAACGCGGGAGACAGCGGAAAAAAAAAATATATATATATGTGTGTGTATGATCCAAAAATGTAATAACACTGACAAATGTGTGGATCAAGTCTCCACACATCCTTACCACTTCTGAAACCACACTGCTCTTCCCAATCTGATGCTCTGTACATGCCTTCACCCTCTCAATCGATATCCTCCCATATAATTTCCCACGAATACTCAATAAACTTATACTTCTGTAATTTGAACATTTACCTTTACCCCCTTCCCCTTGTACAATGGCACTATGCATTCATTCCGCCAATCCTGAGGCACTTCACCATGAGGCATACATACATTAAATATCCTTACCAACCACTCAACAACACAGTCACCCCCTTTTTTAATATATTCTACTGCAATACCGTCCAAACCCGCCGCCTTTCTAAAAGGGGAAACAGAAGAATATATATGCTTTGAAGAATGTATGTTAAAAATACTTAGAAAAGCAAATAGATTTGTATGTAGCATTTATGGATCTGGAGAAGGTATATGAGTTGATGGAGATACTCTGTGGAAGGTATTAAGAGTATATGGTGTGGGAGGCAAGTTGCTAGAAGCAGCGAAAAGTTTTTATCGAAGATGAAAGGAATGTGTACGAGTCGGAAGAAAGGATAGGGATTGGTTCCCAGTGAATGTCGGTTTGCGGCAGGGGTGCATGATGTCTCCATGGTTGTTTGATTTGTTTATGGATAAGGTGGTTAGGGAGGTGAGTGCAAGAGTTTTGGAGAGAGGGGCAAGTATGCAGTCTGTTGTGGATGAAACGTCTTGGGAAGTGAGTCAGTTGTTGTTTGCTGATGATACAGTGCTGGTGGCTGATTCGGTTGAGAAACTGCAGAAGCTGATGATTGAGTTTGGTAAAGTGTGTGAAAGAGGAAAGTTGAGAGTAAATGTGAATAAGAGCCAGGATACTAGTTTTGGTAGGGTTGAGGGACAAGTCTAATGGGAGGTAAATTTGAATGGAAAAAAATTGGAGGAAGTGTTTTAGATATCAGGGAGTGGATTTAGTAGTGGATGGAACCATAGAAGCGGAGGTGAGTCACAGGGTGGGGAAGGGGTCGAAGGTTCTGGGAGCGTTGAAGAATGTGTGGAAGGCGAGAATGTTATCTTGGAGAGCAATAATGGGTATGTTTAAAGGAAAAGTGGTTCCAACAATGTTATATGGTTGCGAAGCGAGGACTATAGATAAGGTTGTGAGGAAGAGGGTGGATGTGTTGGAAATGAAATGTGTGTGGACAACATGTGGTGTGAGGTGGTTTAATCGAAAAGTAATGAAAGGGTAAGATAGATGTGTGGTAATAAAAAGAGTGTATGAGAGAGCAGAAGATGGTGTATTGAAATGGTTTGGACAAGTGGAGAGAATGAGTGGGGAAAGATTGACCAAGAGGATATATGTGTCAGAGGTGGAGGAACGAGGAGAAGTGGGAAACCAAGTTGAAGGTGGAAGGATGTAGTGAAAAAGATTTTGAGCAATCAGGGCCTGAACATATATATATGTTTAAACGCCCATACACGCACATGTGCATGCATATGCATGCCTTCATCCACTCCTGTCGCCACTCCGCCAGAATGGGAACAGCATCGCCCTCCAACGAGGTAACGCCAGGAAAAGACAACAAAGCTACATTCGTTTACACTCATTCTTTAGCTGTCATGTGTAATGCACCGAAACCACAGCTCCCTTTCCACATCCAGGCCTCACAGACCTTTCCATGGTTTATCCCAGACGCTTCACATGCCCTGTTTTAATACCTTGACAGCACGTCGACCCCGGAATACCACATCGTCCCAGTTCATGTATGTTCATGATCCGATCGCTCAAAATCTTTCTCACTCCATCCTTCCGCCTCCAATTTGGTCTCCCGCTTTTCGTTGTTCCTTCCACCTCTGACACATATATCTTCTTTGTCAATCTTTCCTCACTCATTCTCTCCATGTGGCCAAACCATTTCAACACACCCTCTTCTGCTCTCTCAACCACATTCATCTTATTACCACACATCCTTCTTACCCTTTCATTACTTATTCGATCAAACCACCTCACACCACATATTGTCCTCAAACATTTCATTTGCAACTCATCCACCCTCCTCTGCACAACCCTAACTAACTATAGTCCATGCCTCGCAACCGTATAACACTGTTGAAACCACAATTCCTTCAAACATACCCATTTTTGCTCTTCGAGATAACGTTCTCGCCTTCCACACATTCTTCAACGCTCCCAGAACCTTCGCCCCTTCCCTCTCCTGTGACTCACCTCCGCTTCAAAGGTTCCATCTGCTGCTAAATCCACTCCTAGATATCTAAAACACTTCATTTCCTCAAGTTTTTCTCCATTCAAACTTACATCCCAATCAGCTTGCCCCTCAACCTTACTGAGCCTAATAACCTTGCTCTTATTCACATTTATTCTAAACTCTCCTTTCACACACTTTACCAAACTCAGTCCAACCTTTGCAGTTTCTCAACTGAATCAGCCACCAGCGTTATCAGCGAACAACAACTGACTCCCTTCCCAAGCCCTCTCATCCACAACAGACCGCAAACTTGACCCTCTCTCCAAAACTCTTACATTCACCTCCCTAACAACCCCATCCATAAAAAATAAACAACCATGGAGACATCACGTACCCCTGCTGCATGCCGACATTCATTGGGAACGAATCTCTTTTCTCTCTTCCTACTCGTACATATGCCTTACATCCTTGGTAAAAACTTTTCACTGCTTCTAACAACTTACATTCCACACCATATGCTCTTAAAACCTTCCACAAAGCATCCCCATCAAACCTGTTATATGCCTTTTCCAGATCCATAAGTTCTATTATAAATTCATCCGTTTTTCTAAGTATTTCTAACAAACATTCCTGATCCATACATCCCCTAACGTTTCGGAAACTTCAGTAGTTCATACAATTTTGTTTAACATGTAATTTTTTAGTACATGTGGCACGACCTGTTTCTTGGAAACAATCCACCTCATCAGGTCCCAGTACTTAAGTTATCTAAATGAAAACACCACACTTGATTCCCGCCGTTCAACACCAATCTTTTTAGACCAAGCATTGTTTGCTTTGTCTGGCCGGAACTGTTGTAAGGGAGAGTGATTAAGCGGGGTCATATGGTGGGGGTTGACCTGAGTAACATGTTTGTCTTGAACAACGTTTTTTCATGTTTTTGTGTTTTGTTAATTCTCTCATAATAATTTGGTTAAGGCTAGGATGGGCTTTAAAATTACCTGGGGACAAAGTAATGTTCTTAGTATTAGCAATTAAGGCAGATTCAATGACTTTGCGTGTGGCATAATCAGCAGAGGGGTATAAAATAACGGGATTTTCAAGTTCTATGGTGTGATAATTTTATGAAAATGTATAGCGATCGCATTTTTATAGTCATCCTTGCGTACTAAATGACGGTGCCGATAACATCTCTCCGTTACAGTTTTACCTGTCTGGCCTACATAAATATATTTACATGTCTTGCATTTGACGGCGTAAATACTCCCAATTGTTGCATGAGGTGGCCTATTATCTATCAAGGTCTTATCGATAGTGTCTTTTTACTGGAAAGCAACATTACAGTCACAGTTTTTAGAAAATGTCTTAGATTAGCTAAGTTAGGAGAATTGGGCGATACTAAACATTTAGACATTTTTATTTGCCACATTCTTGTTACAAGAAGCATAGAATATCTCTCTAGCTTTCCAGTAAACTTTGTTCACAAACCAACTGGGATAATATAACTGCCTAAAGATGCGTCTTATATGATTACATTCATCTACTAGGCCTATGGGATCACATATCCGTAGTACTCTTAAGAACATAGACACAAATACAGACATATTTATAGAAAAAGCACATACTTAGAAATAATGAATATAGCTCTCAGAGTTGGTAGACTTCCTGTAGATCTTGATGGACAGATGATCAGATTCTCTATTCATCAAGATATTTAGAAAGGGCAGTTTGCCTTCTTTTTCTCATTCCATCTTGAATATGATAGTAGGGTGGATTTTCTTTTTATTCATTAAAGAAAACATCGCGATCTTGGAGGATGGCCACACGGACCACACATCATCCACGTATCTACACCAGACTTTCGGATGATTATTGATTGAAGTTAGAATTTCAGTCTCAAAATATTCCAAAAGTAAATCAATAAGGAACGGACTAATAGGGCTCCCCATGGCAAGACTAAATTTATGCCTATAATAATTACCTTCATCATCTCATGCGTGTGTGTGTGTGTGTGTGTGTGTGTGTGTGTCTGTGTGTCTGTGTGTGGGTGGGTGGATGGGTGGGTGTGTGTGCAGGAAATACACAAGCACCGAGAGTATCTCAGGAAAACAGAAAATACGTGGTGTCAGGCGCTTTTGCATCACTGCATCGTCAGGACCGAGTGCAGATAAAGCGAAACAGAATATAGAATACCAGCCGTCACTGGGCGTGGCCGGCAGATGAATTAAGAAACGTGCTGGGATTTGAGCACAGGCCACCCTTGACGACTTCATCTTTCTAAAGTTGCAAACTCAGGCTAACCAACGTTCTGGGACCATATGCTAAAAAAAAATCAATTATAAAGACATCTAATATATGTAAATTATCAATATTTCTTTTATGTCTGATGAGATGATTCAACAATATCTGTTAGAGTTATTGAGGATCAAAGTCTTTGAGTGGACAAATATTGCATTAGATTCTAGACTGTTATTAACATTCAATTTATCAAGAACCTTACTATTTTGACTATTGTATATCTGATCACACTCTTTACAGGAGTTATTTTACACACATTCCTTCTGAGAAACTACAGAATTTCTACTAAGACTTTCCCTGACCTTATCATTATTGCTGACGACTACACTGATATCAAAAGCTTTGAACAAAACCGAAACTTTAATCAAATTCTCACATTAGGACAATACTAACGAGTTTTTGTTCACAAATGACTCTTTAGGTCGAAATTTTTTTTGGGATACTGTAAACAGTAACCAGTGTCACATGAACTGTGCAACATTTATACCAGGGGGAAGCTGAAGGCAATCACAGAGCCTGCAGTGCGTATAATGCACAGCAGGTGGAGTTGGATTAGACTGTAATCGCAATAGACAGCATAAGCCTCATCGGCTTTACTGGTGGCCTGTCAGAATCCTTCAACATAACAAGCAGTGTATTGTCAGGCATGTTATAAACAATTTATAGAGATGTGGTGTTCCAGGGCTATAGGTTGCTCGTCTAGGATCTGTTAGTATTCAATTCAGCAAGAACCATGATAAGCGGATGCCAAGGCTGAGCCACCTGCGGGAATGGGTGAAACTGGGTTCTCTCACTGAGGGAGTCGAGTTCGTTTGTAATCTGTAGATGGTGTCGTGAAAATCTGGAAGCAGATGTGGAGTCGTTGAGACACTTGGCACTGAAGGGAACACTGAGTCCTTCATATCTAGGGCCTGAGGGAAGTGGGAACTAAGCTCTCATACTTCTGCTTGGTATAGAAAATCTAATGGTAAGTTTCAAAGCCGGATTTTCGGCAACATCAAGAGACGACGTAGCTATAGATTAATCATAGACAACTAAATAACGTTTTAGGTAATTAAGAGATGACATGTACGACAGGCAAAAGTTCCTGGCTGTTTGAACTTTGGCACCAATCCTCTTTCCAGTAAAAGCACGGAAAGAGGCTAGGATGGCAAGGATTGTGTTTGTCATAGGAGCTTAGGTCAGTAATGTTGCCAGTGTCGAAACCAAGGTAGATATAGGAGTCACATAAACGTAGGTTGTTTGCGTTATAGTGAAGTAGAAATGAGTGATTTTCATTTCTGATGGTTTCATCTTGAATTAAGACTGGTTTTGGTGGCGTTGTTAACAAGGTCACACTGGGTGGTAAAGCGCGTGAACTGGTCAAGATTGTGGAACATCTCAAGGTTAGCACTCATGATAACATTGCACTTTTTCCCAATGATCTATTTTGCTTTTGATCTATTCAAGAAGTAGCAAAGACTGATATTTAGAGATTAAATGCGTAGAATGAAAATTATTAAGCATGATAGCACAGATAACTTTCAGAACTTGACTGGGCCTCACTACATAAAGTCCAGTACAATATAAATCTTTGTTTCATTTTGGTTGCTGCTTCGTTCAGAACTAAACTGAAAATTATCTTTTGTTTGGTAAAATGATCAAGGACAACACTTGCGAGATGAAGTACAAAGCTATCAAATACCTATGTATTTGATAGCTTTGTAAAGTAAGATATAATACGAATCTATACAAATACAAACTGAAAATAGATACTATATAATTACAACTCAAGTTATATGATAACTTTCTCTTCCTCAGAATTATGAGGCCTTATATAAAAGTTCAGATGCTGTTTCAACATGTTTCTCTGTTTAGAGCACAAACAAATGCAGAGAAACACTCGGCTAAAGATGAACTTATAGGACAGGTCAGTAAGTTGTGGATGAACAGATGGAAAGAAACCAGTTGGAAAGACTGAATTTCTTTTTGAATATCGTGCCCTCCATTACCAACCATCACTTGGTAGGATAATCTTTGGCCACAGAGCACATAACATCATTTTGGGGTAAAAGGCATCATCTCTGATTCGAAATGCAAAAACATCCTGGTAAATAAGTAGGTAAGTACCCGCTACTCCTCACACGTTTGAACATTCATTAGTCTGAAGATTAATGCAACATATTTCTCTTCAGAAAATCTTGATCACTACCTGAGCATCCACCATATACAGGTTTGTGCTTCACTGAACACCTAATCACAATGATGACAGGTAGTTTACCGCTTGCTGCACGCAAGTTTTACACTAAGACCACGCGCTATTGCCACCACCTGGTCATTCTCAATGACTTAATATGATAATCTAAGGCCTAACAATACCGGATACATGTTTCTCGTGGTTATATGACGGACGGTTAATCAGTGATCGACAGGTGTTGTCCCTGTAGGATTGTACAATAGAAGTTGAAAATCTTTTTCTCATGTTAGAGGCTCCAGCTAGGCCTTAACTGAAATATAAAGAGGCCAGTGAAAAGTAAGAAGAGGAGGAGCATTGATGTATGATGGGGGAAGTGAGAAACCTGTCTTGCAACAAGTGCTAAGCCATATTCACTGAGACAGACATGAGAGGGTAGAGAGTTCCAAAGCTTCGAGGTGTAGGAAATGAAACAGATTCCAAAACGCTTCACACTTAAATCGCCAACTGTCACACCGTAATCATGCGATGCAGCAGCTTGCTGAGTATTGCATGGCCTAGCTAATCGTGGAGTCGCGTAAACAGTCAGCTCTTGAGAGCAAAACCTAAAGTGAAACCTATGAAAGTGGGAAAGTGAATCAACATTGCGGCGCAGAGCAAGCGGGTCAATTTTTGCGGTTAGCCTAAGAGAGCTAAAAAGTCAGATCGCTTTCGCCGCAACTCTTTCAAGTAAGGATGCAGAGCTAGACCCAACCTAGATGTGCGAGAGCAGTAATCCATACATGGATAGATCAATCTTTGCATAAACGGAGCAACTGCTTGGAAGAAAACTCGACATCTAAACAAGAGTGCCAGTTTCTTAGATGCAGACTTAGCTATTTCCGTAATGTGAGGTTTCCAAGATAGTACTGATGTTGCAGTAAAACCAACAACGTTCATTGAGTCAAGGGAAGGAATCATAGATCCGTCAAATAAGGTAAAAGTTGTGAAGAGTTTCTTATAAAGAGATGGGCAGAAGCTGGATCTTGGAGGCACAAAATTTAAACAGGTATCCTTTCCGAGTTTATTGAGAAAGGTGTGTCAAGACGAGATGAAGATCGAATGAGAGAAGAAGCATATTCAAAGGATGAGGAAGAATGCAATGCTGAGTCGTCAGTATATGCGTGTATTTGACTATCTGTATAAGAAAGGAAATCGTAGATAAAAGGAGAAATATTGTAGGAGACAGGAAAGAACTATTAGGGACACCGCAGTTGATGGAGAAAGGGAGGAAGCTGATCCATCAACAACCACAGAGATAAATCGGTCGGAGAGGAAACTAGATATGAGGAACTCAAGCGAGGGGAAGAAGAGGCCTCAAGAGGGAAACGTAGAAATGAGACCCCCGATGCCACACTATGTCGAAAGCTTGGGATATTCAATCATCAAGGGCAGCAACCAAAATCTTTCAGAGATGATAACCAGACATTAGTAAGATATAAAATGCTATCACTGGTGGATCTGACCTTCCGGAAGCCATACTCATACTAGTGACCAGAGAGAAGACTGTGACTTTCAACATGTCTGAGGATATGAAAGTTGACAAGGGATTCAAAGACTTTGGAAACAGTAGATTCCAAAGCAACAGGGAGACAGTTAGAGAGGTTAGAACGGTCACCCTTCTTAGGGATGGGTTGCACCATGGCAGGCTCCTATTTTGGAATAGTTCTGTTTTTCAAACTGAAACGGAATATATTTGCAAACTAAGAGGCAAGTTCAAAAAGAGATTACGGGAAGATGCATAGGATTAGCAAGAGAACCATCAAGGTTTGAAAGAATGTTAGAGTTATCCATGGTAGAGTTGAGGAGAAAAGAGAACCATAGAGAGCTGTTTTTTTACTGGAGTAACAGCTACAGTAGCGTCAGAACTGAAAAGTGAAGGACAGGAAGAGCTACAAAAGATGTTAGTGATGCTAACAATAACAATACAATTTTGAGGAATATTTTATTCACCTGACTGCAAAACTCATCCGCAGCTCTTAGCGAACTTCAACATGTCTTCCATTGCTACTTTATATGAATCTAATCCAGCGCTCCAACTCTGAGAACGCTACAAGAGTTTACTATTCTGTAATTATAAGAACCCTTGGACATGTGTTGCTAGGTATCATCCTTAAGCAAGGTGGATCATCTCATCACTTTGCTTGAAACGAAAACTTTCCAGAGCGTTGGAATGGTAGGAGAAGGACCCACAACACGGGCCGCTCGTTCCACTTTAGATTTTTATGTTTGAGGGTCTTTGAAATCGCGTCTTCCAGAACATACTAAGAGATTTTAAAGAAATGGAACTTTATATTAATGTTGCTATCGTATCAATCCTTACGGCTGTGCTGGATAATGCGTTGTCAGAGACTGAGCAGATGAGAGCAGCATTAAACTGATTACTGCTAATGATGGGAGACATGTAGGAGTTTACTAATGAATCTGAATAAAACTTGCAAACATGTGGATGAGATTCACTTTGAAATTTCACTGTTAGCTTAAATGATGAAGGAAGTATTAAATTTTTTCTTTGCGTATATAATTTTTTTGAATATCCTATACCAGAAAAACTCTTTCCCAGGGTCTGTTTGAAATAAGAAGAAAAAAATAAGATTTTATGTTAGCTTTTAATTTTACGCCTTTCTTGTGGCTAAGTCAGACATCATTAGCATATCTAACTATAACATCATCAGTATCATCGTGAAGGTTGGACAGGAACTAGTGCATGAGAACATCGGATAAGGCTCGGGCTGAGTAATCCTCTTTGGGGAGATTCCAGGGCAAAAGCAAGAGAGTCAACGAGGATGCCTCCAGGCAGAAACCAGAAATGACGATGCGACTGATAAACTCTGCATTTGAGAATCTGATCAAACTTTATACTTGCAAGGCTATTCCAGGATGTTATCTTCATCTGAAACAATAAAGGAAGACTAAATATCTATAAACTACTCAGTATAGAAATGGCGTGTTTTTCTTCCAGGTAATAAAACAAGTAAATGATGACATATTTGAGCGATGCACATGCATGAGTCTAATGAAGATAATATGTTTTAGGAATTTAAAGAAACACAGCGTGGGAGGGATAGGTCAAATTTTGTCAGATACGCTTACACATAGATATGACTATACTGCCTGCCCAGACACGGGAGCAGATTCCTTGTTGAAGGTTCACTTAGAAGTTATTAGGAGAAGGTTAGTAGGAATTTTCATCTGAGGGTAAGTTGGATCACATCATAAGCGACACCATCACCTGCTGATGCAGTGGCTTTGCCTTTGATGAGTACGGGTTGCGGTTCTGCAAGTGTGATAAGGATGTCATCCACAACCATCCAATTAGTACAAAGTTGAAACCTCCCACCAAGGGCAGTGCACTGTACATAGTCCGGAACGTGTTGGGCTGGGGCCGTGATGCACGTTTAGACAGACGCTACTGCCCTTGTCGCTCTATATCATTAGCTTAGTATAGCGGGTCGATGTATCAGAGAGCAAGACACCACCGCTATCTTTATTTCCCCTGCCACCGTTAAATATAACGTGCCTAGAAATTATGTATTCGGTGAGGATATATCTCTTCCTGATGTCTAGCCAAGATTCTGAAATACCAGTCATATCCAAAATTTCTTCCGTTTCAATTGTCTCTAACTCAGAAAATGTCTAACGTATACTTCGTGCGTGAACATAGAATATTCTAAAACATGACAGACTTTTCCGTTGGCATTTATATGTGCACCAGTGGCAGTGAGGAGCCCGCTTACGTGTACCGAGTCCTTAACCATAACTCGAACTATCCCTTTCTGTTTGCTACCTGCCTTGCTCCCTGCTTCCTCCTACTCTGTAATGCCATTTCCCTGACCTTCCTCGTTCCAACACGGCGGCGCCAGCTGACACATCTCGTCATGTAGCCCTATCGGCCAGTCCCCCGCCGCTACCTGTGAGATGACCTTTACTACCTGAAGTGTGACCACTTGGTATTCTATCCCGCAATATTCCTACCTCCCTTATTCCTATTAATCTGCGTCAAGTCTCTGATCTCTTGTTTACCTATCCTATCATGTTCCCTTTTATTCTGAATACCTCTTTCAGTTTTCCTATTTCGGTTTTCCTTTGTTCTGAGTATTCAACTAGTTTATGTCTATAGAAAAAAGAGCGTGTTATTCTAATTCATCAATCTGCCAAGACGGGCTTTCCCTATTCCATTCGAGGGGAGTCTATCCTTAGCAAAGAAACCTCTATCCCGGCTAAAATGATCACATGCTATACAAGAGACGTTTTCCTCCTCCCTACAGGGAGCCTCAATTCTACTGTTTATCCCCAGCATTCTACTGAAGGTACAGAGATCTATATTGGCAGCAATCCCGATGTCCCTTATTTCCTACGGCTCTCTTTGAACCCACAGATGAGACCCTCGTAGTGCGCTAAAATTTCTACTAATTTTCCATTGGCTGTGTTGCTCATACCGACCAGGACAACAAACGTCGAATCCTCGGGAGTGCTTGTAATGATTTCATCAAATTTCCCCAAAATATCTTCCAAATTTGCACTTAAGAGCACAAAATTTCTCCTCCCACCCTGATTCCTAGCTAAGGAATCCCTAACCAGACATGCTTTGATCATCCTGCACTTCATCCTTCAGTAAACTAAACCTTCTCTGAGCTAGAGGCTCCCTTTCCTGATCTGCTGGTCGATAAGTCTTCCTAGCAGGCTGGATGGCTGCCTCCACAACAAGCAACCTATCTTCTAACTCCTCCACTTTATTTATCACCAACGAGTCGCGCTCCTGCAGCATAGGCCGCATCACTTTCCCATTGAAACATCCTAACATCTTACTGCCAGTGGTCATTGCGTACATGGATCTACATTCCTGGAAATTTCTTACAATCGTTTTGAAAGGGATGATGAGTGTCCTAGCTGTAGTCCTGGTGGTTAGTAGATGCAGCTGCTCGGACCTTATCTTCAAGAGACTGTAACTGTTCGTCATGAATCTAGTCGTTCCTGAGCTTCCATCCCCTGCTCTTGTGTGTTCCCAACACACAGTAATTATAGCATTCTTTGATGAATGCACCCATGACAGTTTAATATGAGTCAGCATTTGCGTGGATGTAGCCAACATACCATTCACTAAGTTTTTTGAGCGAAGAGGCCACGAGACTACAGACACATCAAAAGCTGCAACCAATAAAATGGGATTTTAACTTAGGCTTTCAGATATAAACAACAAAGTCTGATCCACTACCTGCAAAGCTTGGAAGTACACAGGTTCCTTCTTTCTTTTTCTTACTCTGTGAGTCTCCTGAGAGGTGCTATCACATCCCTATCCTCAAAAACCGCGAGAAGAAAATGGCTTATATATCAAGCATTGATAAAATGAGGAGGGAATACATTAAACACTTGATAAGGTGATACAGTGTTCAGCATTCAGTTCAGGACAAAAGTACACCACCAGCCTAAAGTAAATCCTCTGTTTACAAAAGTTTCTAGCCATTAGGTTTTCTGGTCTCGTTTTACGTTGGGAGATTACAATCGACATCCCAGTTTGACCCCCTCCTTGTCTAGTGAGATTAGTTAGTTTTGATAACTTATTCATCATCCCACATGCTGCAACGTGGCTCTTGTGAGTTGCAATGGTTAACGTATTATCTGTGATCTAAAAATGCACCTTCAGGAATCTTTAAATCGCTTCACAGGGAGGACGAGGGATGATGGTGTACTGTAACAACGCCTGGAAATGAAGAGACGCCATTGAGAGGGAATAATGAAAGGGGCACGAAGACCCAGTTGAACAGAATTCGAAACAAAGACACATTGAGTGACAGACGATGATGAAGATTATCATTATATAACCTAGAATTTAAAGAGTTACCTAACGAAACAGAATCTGGATACAACAGCCACGCCGGGACGTGAAAAAAACAAAGCCAGGAGGCTCAGTGAACAAAAGTTTTGCTGATAGTCAGGCAGGACGGTTGAGGCAGGACGGTTGAGGCAGGACGGTTGAGGCAGGACGGTTGAGGCAGGACGAGTGTGTCGTCAGCCTGATTGTTGGGGTAACTTTTGAGGTGGTGGTTGTTTCTGCTTCGTCAAAATGTTTCTCCATCCGCAAGTTTCCTCTTTTCTCTGAGTTGTGCCTCCGCAATTATGGCTCCGTTAGCCTGTGTCTTCGTCCTTCTGAAATACTGTCCCCCTCTTCATCTATTTCTCTATCTTTTTCCCATCCCATGCCATGTCTGCTTCGCCTTTCCAATCCATATCACAATTTTCCCCACCGTATCCAGTCTAACAAATGGCCTCAGCCAAAACCTACAGATGGCCATCGGTACTGAAGGTTCAAAACAGCTCCTGCTGACAGTGAATTTAAGCCCAAAGGATAAAGGTGAGGTTTACGACAGTCCACGACCCGTACTTTACTAAAGGGTGATCGGGTGTTTCTGTTTCCTGTTTTTTGAATGTGTGACAGTAAGAAAGAGGATGTGAACAGACGTGAGACAACGGAAGATGGAAATGGACGGACAAGTGGATGACGGGGATATGAGGACATGAGACGGACTTAGGTGTTGCAGAGAAGAATTATGTATAAAGAGGAGACAAAGCAGAGACCAAGGCAAAGGCAAGTTGATAGGAAGAAGACAAAAAACAGAATTGAGGAAGTACGGAGAGGAACAGAAGAAGCAGATGAAACCCTGGGGGTAGTCCAAGGCCAGAACATTAGAGGCAGGAAGAGGAGAAGCAGGACAACAGGGAAGAAAAGAGGAGGACGAAGGATGGAAGCGGTGTGGCAGAGGAAGACAAGGAGAGAGAGGTGCAGAGGAGGAAAAAGAGAAGTAGGAGTTGAAGGTAAAGAAAGGGAGTAGGATGATGATAGGGGAGGGGACAATAGGATGAAAAGGATGTGAGCAGGGGAAAAGTAGGAAAAGAGGAAGAAAGGGGAAGGAAGGGAGAGGAAATAAGAAGTGATGAACAGAGGAAAAGGAAAGGAAAAGTAGAAACTGGAAGGGAGGAGGGGAAAAAAATAGAAGAGGGGAAAAGTGAAGAGAAGGAAGAAGTTGCGGAAGAGGAGGAGGAGGAAAGGATGAGAAAGGAAAGGAAGAAGAGAGAGAGGAGAGAAGTATGAGGAAAGGGAGGAGAGAGAGCAGGGAAGTACAAAGAGGATATGTGGATTAAGTGCTTGCTTGAAAGAATGTGTGTGAAAAATATTTAGAGAAACAGATAGTACGTAGCATTCATGGATCTGGAGAAAGCATATGATAGGGTTAATAGAAATGGCTTGTGGGAAATGTTAAGAAGATATAGTGTGAAGGAAAGCTGCTAGTAGCAGTAAGAAGTTTTTTTTCAAGGGTGTAAGGCATACGCACGAGTAGGAAGAGAGGAGAGTGAATGACTCCAAGCGAAGTTCGGTCTATGGCAGGGGTGTGCGATGTCACCTTGGTTGTTTAATTTGTCAACGGATGGGGTGGTGAGGGAGGTAAATGTGAGAGTCTTAGAGAGAAGGACAAGAATGCAGTCTGTGGGCAGTTAGAGGGCCAGAGAAATGAGTAAGTTGTTCGCAGATAATGCATCGCTGGTGGCTGATTCGAATAAGAAACTGCAGAAACTGAGGAAGTTGAGGGTGAATGTGAATAAAAGCAACGTTATTAAGTTCAGCATGGTTGACTGACAAGTTGAATGGGGTTTAAGCCTGAAGGACAAAAATTTGAGGAAATGAAGTGTTTATGCCCCTTGGAGTGGACATGGCAGCGAATGGAACAATGGCAGTGGGTATGATTCATAGAGTGGGAATGGGAGCGAAGGTTCTGGAGGGAATGAGTAATGTGTGCAGACTAGGGAACGGTATCGAAAAGGGACACAGTGAGTATGTTTGAAGAAATAGTAGTTCCAAATATTATATGGTTGAGAGGCGTGGGCCATAGATAGGGTTATGGTTATGCGGAGGAGAGTGGATGTGTTGGAAATGAATTTAAGCACAGTATGTGGTGCGAAGTAGTTTGATCGACTAAGTAACGAAAGAGTAAGAAAGATGTGTGGTAATTAAAAGCTTGTGCTTGAGAGAGCAGAATAGGGTGTGTTGAAACTGTTTGGACATATAGAGAGAATGGGTGGGGAAAGGTTGACAAAGAGGTATATGTGTCAGAGGTGGAGGGAACAAGAAAAAATTTTGAGCGATCAAGGCCCGAACACGCAGGAGGGTAAAAGGCATGCACGAAATTGAGTGAATTGGAAAAATGTGATACTGGGTGGGGCCTTTCTGTGGTAAAGAGATCTGGTTATGGTGCATTAAACATGACAGCAAAATAACGTATATGACCGGATGCGGCCATTCTTCGTCTGTTCCTGGTGAAATTTCTCCAAAGCGGGAAGCGGCGATCAAGCATGAAAAAACAAAAAGTGTACATATATATACGAATATAGTGCATATGAACGCGCACCTTCATAGAACATACAAACCTCCAACAGCCAGGATCGAACCCGGGACCCCTGCGCAAGAGGCAGGCATTCTAACCGCTAGGCTATGGGCCTGGCTAATAGGAAACAACTATTCGAATACTAAGTACTCGAATACCCTTCGTCTCACAATGGTGAGCAACGGGATCTATACATATTATATATATATATATATATATATATATATATATATATATATATATATATATATATATATATATATATATATATATATATATATATATATCCCTGCGGATAGAGGAAAAAGAATACTTCCCGCGCATTCCTCACGTTTCGTAGAAGGCGACTAAAGGGGACGGGAACGGGGGCTAGAAACCCTCCCCTCCTTATATTTTAACTTTCTAAACGGGGAAACAGAAGAAAGAGTCACGCGCGGAGTGCTCATCCTCCTCGAAGGCTCAGATTGGGGTGTCTAAATGTGTGTGGATGTAACCAAGATGAGAAAAAAGAAGAGATAGATGACATATTTGAGGAAAAAAAAACCTGGATGTTTTGGCTCTGAGTGAAGCGAAGCTCAAGGATAAAGGGGAAGAGTGGTTTGGGAATGTCTTGGGAGTAAAGTCAGGGGTTAGTGAGAGGACAAGAGCAAGGGATGGAGTAGCACTACTCCTGAAACAGGAGTGGTGGGAGTATGCGATAGAGTGTAAGAAAGTAAACATTAGATTGATATGGGTAAAACTAAGAATAGATGGAGAGAGTTGGTTGATTATTGGTGCATATGCACCTGGGCATGAGAAGAAACATTATGACAGGCAAGTGTTTTGGGCGGAGATGAGTGAGTGTGTTAGTACTTTTGATGCACGAGACCGGGTTATAGTGGTGGGTGATTTGAATGCAAAGGTGAGCAATGTGGCTGTTGAGGGAATAATTGGTATACATCGGTTGTTCAGTGTTGTAAATGAAGATGGTGAAGAGCTTGTAGATTTATGTGCTGAAAGAGGACTGGTGATTGGGAATACCTGGTTTAAAAAGAGAGATATACATAACTGTACGTATGTAAGTAGGAGAGATGGCCAAAGAACGTTATTAGATTAAGTGTTGATTGATAGGCGCGTGAAAGAGAGACTTTTGGATGTTAATGTGCTGAGAGGTGCAACTGGAGGGATGTCTAATCATAATCTTGTGGAGGCGAAGGTGAAGATTTGTAGAGGTTTCCAGAAAAGAGGAGAGAATGTTGCGGTGGAAAGAGTGGTGAGAGTAAGTGAGCTTGGGAAGGAGACTTGTGTGAGGAAGTACCAGAAGAGACTGAGCACAGAATGGAAAAAGATGAGAACAAAGGACGTAAGTGGAGTGGGGGAGGAATGGAATGTATTTAGGGAAGCAGTGATGGCTTCTGCAAAAGATGCTTGTGGCATGAGAAGCGTATGAGGTGGCCAGGTTAGAAAGGGTAGTGAGTGGTGGGATGGAGAAGTAAGGTTATTAGTGAAAGAGAAGAGAGAGGCATTTGGACGATTTTTGTAAGGAAATAATGAAAATGAGTGGGAGATGTATAAAAGAAAGAGGCAGGAGGGCAAGAGAGAGGTGCAAGAGGCGAAAAAGAGGGCAAATGAAAGTTGGGGTGAGAGAGTATCATTAAATTTTAGGGAGAATAAAAAGATGTTTTGGAAGGAGGTAAATATAGTGCGTAAGACAAGGGAACAAATGGGAACATCATAGAAGGGGGCTAATGGGGAGTTGATAACAAGAAGTGGTGATGTGAGAAGGAGATGGAGTGAGTATTTTGAAGGTTTGTTGAATGTGTTTGATGATAGAGTGGCAGATATAGGGTGTTTTGGTCGATGCGGTGTGCAAAGCGAGAGGGTTAGGGAAAATGATTTGGTAAACAGAGAGGAGGTAGTAAAAGCTTTGCAGAAGATGAAAGCCGGCAAGGCAGCGGGTTTGGATGGTATTGCAGTGGAATTTATTATAAAATGGAGTGCCTTTATTGTTGACTGGTTGGTAAAGTTATTTACTGTATGTATGATTCATGGTGAGGTGCCTGAGGAATGGCGGAATGCTTTTATAGTGTCATTGTACAAAGGCAGAGGGGATAAGAGTGAGTGCTCAAATTACAAAGGCATAAGTTTGTTGAGTATTCCTGGGAAATTATATGGGAGAGTATTGATTAAGAGGGTGAAGGCATGTACAGGGCATCAGATTGGGGAAGAGCAGTGTGGTTTCAGAAGTGGTAGAGGATGTGTGGATTAGGTGTTTTCTTTGAAGAATGTATGTGAGAAATATGGATTTGCATGTAGCATTTATGGATCTCTAGAAGGCATATGATAGAATTGATAGAGATGCTTTGTGGAAGGTATTAAGAATATATGGTGTGGGAGGTGAGTTGTTAGAAGCAGTGAAAAGTATTTATCGAGGATATAAGGCATGTGTACGTGTATGAAGAGAGGAAAATGATTGGTTCTTAGTGAATGTTGGTTTGCGTCAGGGGTGCGTGATGTCTCCATGGTTGTTTAATTTGTTTATGGATGGGGTTGTTAGGGAGGTGAATGCAAGAGTCTAGGAAAGAGGGGCAAGTATGCAGTCTGTTGTGGATGAGAGAGCTTGGGAAGTGAGCCAGTTGTTGTTCGCTGATGATACAGCGCTGGTGGCTGATTCGGGTGAGACACTGAAGAAGCTGGTGACTGAGTTTGGTAAAGTGTTAGAAAGAAGAAAGCTGAGAGTAAATGTGAATATGAGCAAGGTTATTAGGTACAGTAGGGTTGAGGGACAAGTCAATTGGGAGGTAAGTTTGAATGGAGAAAAACTGGAGGAAGTGAAGTGTTTTAGACATCTGGGAGTGGATTTGGCAGCGGATGGAACCACGGAAGCGGAAGTGACTCATAGGGTGAGGGAGAGGGCGAAAGTTTTAGGAGCGTTGAAAAATGTTTGGAAGTCGAGAACGTTATCTTGGAAAGCAAAAATGGGTATGTTGAAGGAATAGTGGTTCCAACAATGTTATATGGTTGCGAGGCGTGGGCTATGGATAGAGTTGTGCGGAGGAGGGTGGATGTGCTGGAAATGAGATGTTTGAGGACAGTAAGTGGTGTGAGGTGGTTTGATCGAATAAGTAATGAATGGGTAAGAGAGATGTGTGGTAATAAAACGAGTGTGATTGAGAGAGCTGAAGAGGGTGTTTTGAAATTGTTTGGTCACATGGAGAAAATGAGTGAGGATAGATTGACAAAGAGGATATATGTGTCAGAGGTGGAGGGAACGAGAAGTGGGAGACCAGATTGGAGGTGGAAAGCTGGAGTGAAAAAGTTTTTGAGTGCTCGAGGCCTGAACATGCAGGAGGGTGAAAGGCGTGCAAGGAATAGAGCGAATTGGAACGATTTTGTATACCGGGGTCGACGTGCTGTCAATGGACTGAACCAAGGCATGTGAAGCGTCTGTGGTAAAATATGGAAATTTTTGTTTGGCCTGGATGTGGAAAGGGAGCTGTGGTTTCGGTGCATCATTACATGACACCTAGAGACTGAGTGTGAACGAATATGGCCTTTGTTGTCTTTTCCTAGCGCTAACTCGCACACATGCGGGGGGAGGGGGTTTTCATTTCATGTGTGGCGGGGTGGCGACGGAAATGAATAAGGGCAGACAGTATGAATTATGTACAAGTGTATATATGTATATGTCTGTGTGTGTATATATATGTATACGCTGAGATATATGGATATGTATATGAGCTGTGTGTGGATATGTATGTATATAAATGTGTATGTGGGTGGGTTGGGCCATTCTTTCGTCTGTTTCAGTGCGCTACCCCGCTAACGCGGGAGACAGCGACAAAGTATAATGAATAATATACATATATATGTATATATATATATATATATATATATATATATATATATATATATATATATATATATATATATATATATATATATATATACATATATATATATATATTTTTTTTTTTTTCATACTATTCGCCATTTCCCGCGTCAGCAAGGTAGCGCTAAGAAACAGAGGACTGGACCTTTGAGGGAATATCCTCACCTGGCCCCCCCTCCCTGTTCCTTCTTTTGGAAAAAAAAAAAAAAAAAAAAAAAACTGAGAAGGGAGGATTTCCAGCCCCCCGCTCCCTTCCCTTTTAGTCGCCTTCTACGACACGCAGGGAATACGTGGGAAGTATTCTTTCTCCCCTATCCCAGGGATAATATATATATATATATATATATATATATATATATACATTTTTTTTTTTTTTTTTTTTTTTTTTCCAAAGGAAGGAACAGAGAAGGGGGCTGGATGAGGATGTTTCCTCAGAGGCCCAGTCCTCTGTTCTTAACGCTACCTCGCTGACGCGGGAAATGGCGAATAGTATGAGAGAAAGAAAGATATATATATATATATATATATATATATATATATATATATATATATATATATATATATATATATATATATTCTTTTTTTTTCATACTATTCGTTTTGTTCTGGACAAGATGAGCTGCCACGATAACGTCAATATAAACCTTATGGTTGTCTCTTAGCAAAGTTTTAGTGAGACCGTCAGAGTAGCTGAGGAAAGATCTCACAACCCATTTGAGAAGGAAGACCTAGTCTGAGGCTGCGGGACGTGCGCAGACTGCTAGCCAGAACAGCAGCCGAAATAATGTTTGTGAAACAGCATTTTGTCTATTAGTAGTAAATGGCCAGCTTCCAGAGATAAGCCAAAATGATAGAACAGTCAAATAAGGAAGTGTCTGTTGTCCAAGAAAATAGCACACACGAACCTAAATGATAAGAAAATAATTTGACAAATAAGTCATGAAAATTAGCGTAGACTAACAACTACAGCAACAACAACAAAACTTAAATATCAAGCAAACAACAATATGTCGGCTAAAAACAGTAAAGAAACTGTGAAGATGTTTACAGATATTCTAGAGTAAAGACGTAGTCAGTCGGTGAACAGCTCTTAGAAGACAGTATCCTGGGTCAAGAGAGTTCTCTCATGAATTTTTTCCTCGGTAAATACCAGGAAATACAACTGGCTTTTTCTACATCCAGTTCGACTGATAACGAAGGACAAAATCCAGAACAGACTGGCATATAAGAGCAGGAAGTAATGTCAGCATTAAACCGAGCAAAGTTAAATGTGCCAGTTGGTCATGATAAGTATTATGCAACCACAACAACATTTGGGCTAATCTAAAAATTTCAGTTAAGTTTCTCGCTCCAGGGAAACCCACGGAGAGTTGAATGTTTACCACTGTAACATTGACGTGAAAATAAAATTGTAATAATTCTCTGACAGGAAATTATTGTTTGTCGTGTGTAGCTATCAAAATTATTGTTTGTCGTATGTAGCTCACAAAATTATTGTTCATCATATGTGGCTCACAAAATTATTGTTTGTCGTATGTCGCTCACAAAATTATTGTTTGTCGTATGTCGCTCACAAAATTATTGTTTGTCGTATGTAGCTCACAAAGTTATGGAAATCATCGAGACAGAATTGTGATGACTTACAGAAGTACCACTTAGCTACGATCTCTAACGTGGTGTTGACGAAATCGTTCATTTCTAACAAATCTTAGTTTTTTGAGACAATTAACATCATAAAAGCAAAACATCTTACGTCATTCATTCAGAGTTTAAGCATTCTATAAAGTCTTATATCAGAGAGGACAAGCAAAAGGTAAGTCATTTTGTATCCAATTGGAGTTGTATGGCATTGGTTCGAAAAGTGGTTGACTGTGGTAGGCTACTCACCATATCAGCTGATATATCAATGACCTTGACCTCTGACTTTCTGACTCCAAGATGAATAGCAAGGCTCGTCCTCAAGGAAGCAGTAGATACAGTAAAACCATCAGAAAACACATAGATCCGAAGTTAGAGCAGGGACACCATCTTCCTACTCCAAGTCGCAGTAGCCCTGAACTCTGACAATTTGCTTTTGACATCAGCAGCTGTCCAACTCCTCGCAAGGTACTGAATGAAGTGTAGAATGAAACAGTCGATGTAGACCTCTTTCTTTTACTTCATCTTAGATGGAGGCCATAGTAATCATGATGTTTGCATACTTATTTAGAATCATCATATCTCTTCCTTGCCGCTCCAGGAGGCGTTAGTGATAAGAATGATCAACATCAGTGAGGAAAAACCTATTCTTATTACAGAGATGCCGTTCTCACCGTTCCCACCACGGTCATCTCAACCTATGCTCCCCTGAGATTAAGATAAGTAAACTTTTCCGTCCCATATGTATTAGTATGCTAAATCTAGTTTTCAGCAATCTCGTTGGTTTGATGAAAAGTACGGATCTGTGTACACACCAGAGTGCCATCTCTGTTCTCGTCTAGCTTTCTGTCCTGGGAATGAAAACATATGGCCGCTGCTGCACCGCTGGCTGGGAGCTACGTTGGGTAGAATCTGTCTTGATGATGCTCTCACCATCCCGACTGTTGGCCGCCCTTCCTGCTGCTTCCTCCCAGCCGCTGATTGGAGCAGGGTCAGGGAACGGCTGGTCACTGGGAGAGGAACCAGAGAGTGCCGGTGCTAAGTGGTCTAAGTGATGGGGATGTCATGAAGTGGATAAGTGGCCAGAGGTGATGGGGAGGAACACGAGAGGAATGTCCAGGAAATGAGCCAAGAGGGAGGGGTCTAGAGACGGGAGATGCCAGTAAGAGAGGGGTCAGGGAGGGCAGCCCAGTCGTGGGCGACGTGGTATAGTGGAGGAGATGAGAGGGAGACTGTGTGAGGAATCATGGCAAAGAGAAAGAGGGAGACAGAAGCTAATGAGGGTCTACAATGGAGGGGAACGAGGGAAGTGCCTTGGAGAAGGATGAGGGGGACACATAGGGGAAGCCAATCGGTTAAAAGGAAGGGGGAGGAGCGGGAGGAGGGAAATCATAGTAACACCTACAGCGGGTATCATTATGACATTTTTAAGCTGATTTTTTTTTGCTGTTCCACTTTTATCATTCCAGAAAACAGGACAATCTCTCAAACCCATGTCTTTCTCCCTGAACAGAAAAGCAGTCTTCATTTTCTTCATCACAAAGAAATTTTCTCTCTCTCTCTCTCTCTCTCTCTCTCTCTCTCTCTCTCTCTCTCTCTCTCTCTCTCTCTCTCTCTCTCTCTCTCTCTCTCTCTCTCTCTCTCTCTCTCTCTCTCTCTCTCTCTCTCTCTCTCTCTCTCTTCTCTCTCTCTCTCTCTCTCTCTCTCTCTCTTCTCTCTCTAGCACTGAAGTGGTTGTCAGGTTGCGTTTCTTCGGCCCAGGTAGCAGTCATTTCTCTGTGCCTCACTCACACAAACGTACAGTTTCTATCTCACACCTAACACTTGACTACATGTAACTCAACTAGTTCTCTGCGATCTTAAGTTTTCCTGAGGTGAGTGCTGTGCGCTAGCACTGTCCTCTGGCGAAATTCCATCGTAAGAACTGGTAAGTAAATGTTCTCTGAAGTCTTGTGTGGAGTCGGTATAGATGCTACACTTCCCTTACCATCGTGCTGGCCAGCCAGGAAGCATGTCCAGCCATAGCGTCAAGTCTTGTAAGATAACATTCGTTGACCTGCTCAAATTGTTTCCTTTCAGCTTACTGCCTGAACATCATGCATGCATGCAGCTTCGATATAGCAAAGCAATGACCGTGAAGTGTAACTTAGGTGGGCCAGTAAATGATAAAGAACGAAACATTACCAGGACGAGTAACTTGAAAGTTAAGAAACAGCGAAAGAGTGAAGACACGTACAATACCCAACAAAAATATGCGCTGAGAACGTTATTTTTCGGAAAATAGGCGATACTCTTTAAAATGCAATGATGAATTGGGAACTGAGAGCCAAAATTAAACAATAAGTGAAATAGGAAAAACGAGATACAAAGAAAAATCACATATTAGAACATGATCACCAATATAGATTTTGAGGTGCCTGGTCTGCTGGTGATCTCTCCTATGACTCATACCTAGTCCTCCTGTTACAGGGATTCTGTTGAATAAACCGTCGTGACTCTCGACTTATCCCAATCATTTGACCAGATGTGGCATAAATCTTTGTTTCCCTGACTTTCCTCCTTGGCTTTTCTGCTTCTCCCAGTTCCCTAACGCAAAAATTCCTCTCTCGTAGAACCATCGAAGAAGTTGTTGAGGAAACCACTTTCCCCTCGTAATCTATAGATGTTCTTCCCCGTTCTCTTCTATCTATTATTGCCTTTCTTCTTTCTATAGATAAGCTTCTCTCTTCAACATTTAACCCTCCTTATTAACTCCAACTCATACAACAATGATTCCGTTTTATGTCACCCTTTTTTCTTTCCTCCTCACTCTCACACCTCTTTTCTTTCTAATACTGAACATGTCTCCTATCTTGATTCGGACCTGAGCAATATCTCTTGGAGAGAAGCAGAAATGTTATCAAAGCAACAATGTCTAGATGCATTTTTTGGCCTAAATCTGTTTCTAATGCCACTCGTGTCTCCTCTGTTTAGTTGCAAAACCACACATTTATCCCTGCAGCAACATGAACATGTTAGGCTAGACCACGTCCTCCAATCTATCTATCCCACGGTGTATACAGTACATTTTTTTACTTCCCAAAAGTTGATGTATTGTATAGGTGTTATATTTAATCATTTCTTTTGTAAGTTGCTGTTTCATATGTACAAGGGTCTTAACCCAGTACGGAGAACTGCGCTCTTATTTGGGATAACTCTTCCTCCACTTCATTATTAGCTCGAGTGGAATCTAAATCCTATCGTTTCATTAATTTTCCAAGCATCACTCCTTTCTACCCATCCCTCTGTCTACAATGATATCACTGCACTTTCCCTACCTGGAGTCTGTGCTACCAAAACTTGGACCCGTAACTATAGTCTGGCCGCTGCTTCCCATAAATTGTGTGTGGAGACCAGCCACACGAAGATTGATCGGTATAAGAATCCTCCCTACAACAGCATGGCTGTGGAGCTCTCTTTATCTACCTCCTCCTTTTCCTATAACGATTTCATCGTTTGAAGTGAGGTCAAACAGCTGGGGAGCTATGATTCATTTGTTCATTCTTGTTTTCCCATCAGTTAAGATGACAATGATGGAAATATTTATCTTGCACCTTGTCGTTCATTATAAATGTAAACAAAACTCGAAATTAAGTATTTTCTATGTTCGAAATCTATTGAATAAAAAGAATAGAAATCCTATCAAAGTATGCAGACAAAACGATAAGAAAAGTTTTTATGTAACAGAAAAGACTTGGGTCAGTTCTGGGTGGACAGCCATAAGATGGAGAGATACAAGGGCACCTGGTGACAGCACTTGGTTCCTAGCGCTTTCTTTTACTGAATCAAAAGCTGAAACTCAGCTGAACTGATGAAGGGATAAACCATGAGAGACAGCTGATGGTCACGGTCAGACACGTCCGCAAGGGTGTATGATGAAACATATGGTTGACCTTGGAAAGAGAGAGAGAGAGAGAGAGAGAGAGAGAGAGAGAGAGAGAGAGAGAGAGAGAGAGAGAGAGAGAGAGAGAGAGAGAGAGAGAGAGAGAGGCAGACAAACAGACAGACAGACAGAGACAGACAGACAGACTGACTGACAGACAAAGAGACGGAGATGAATAACTAGAGGCTATGAAGGTGACCCGTTACCATGACAGAGGATGAGCCTTGACCATGACCTCAGGCCAAGCCTGGGGTTCGGCTCTACCATGAGGATGGACCACAACTCGTGACCATGACCTGATGATATATGAAACAAGACCTGAAGCAGAACCTATGATCCTGAACTTGAGGCATGACTTGACAGGAACTAGTGATTATGGTTTGACGCACGAGCTTAAAGCTTGGCATGTAACGCTGACCAGCTACATGAACCTGAGGCATGACAAGTAACCTTGACCAGAAGCATGAGCCTAAAGCTTAACGTGCAACCCTGACCTCCAGCATGATCCTGATGCTTGGCGTAGAATACCTGTAACAAGAGCCTGAAGCTTGACGTGTGACCTTGATCTGCAGCTTGAACCTGAAGCTTGGCGTCTGACCCTAACCAACAGCATTATCCTGAAGCTTGACATGTGATCTGAGCTGTAGCATGAACCTGCATTTAGATCGACAACAGCATCATGAGGCTTGATGTGTGACCATAACCTGCACCATGAATCTAAAGCTTGATATGGAGCTTGAACTGTGACCCCAAACCGCACCATTAGCCTAAAGCTTGACCCAGGTGTGCTGAGCCATCATGATGGATGGCGAGACCTGAGGATATGAATACCAAGCGAGGGCTGGAGGAAGGAGTGAGGACCAAGTCAGAGAAATCCTGATGGATAACGTCTTCTCACAACCCTCGTGAGGGTTGAGGCGGGAGCAGCGACAGAAAAATATAGAGATGAAGGCATAATCCTACCTGAGTTCATCTGAATCTGCTCACGACGAGAATGTTGCCATACAGACATAGCCCCCTATCCACAACCAGACCCCAAAGATATTCCCATGGTTTCCCTCGGCTACAAAATGCTGCGATTCAGTCTATTGACTGCACGTCAACCCCTTATACCACATCATTCAAATTCACTTTAGTCCATCCACGCCATTTATCCTCCTTCGCCTTCAGGCCCCAATCACTGAAAATCGTTTTCACTCCATCCTTCCATCTCTGAATCGGTCTCTCTTTCTCAATGTTCCCGCCATTTCTGACACGTATATCGGTTTTGTCAACCACTCTTCATTCATTCTCTCTATATGTGTCCAAACCATTTCAGCACACCCTCTTCACTCTTTATTACTTTCTCGATCAAGCCACCGCATGCTATATGTGATCATCAAAAATTCTGTTTCTGACTCATCCGTCCTCCTCCGCACATCTGTATCTATACTATAGCCCATGCGTTGCATCCGTACAACATTGATGGGGCTATTATACCTTCAAACATACACATATTCTCCATCCCTCCCAGATAAAGACCTTTCTTTCCACATATTCTTCAGTTTTCCCTAAACCTTTGCCCTTGCCCATCCTATGACTCCCTTCCTTACACCCCTGACTTCCTGTCTCTCTACACTGTTATACCTAATAACCTTGCTTTTACTCACACTTAATCTCAAACTACCACCTTTGACGCTCCCTTCCATACTCAGTCACCAACTTCTGAGGCTTCTCACTCGAATCTGCCACAAGTGCTGTATCATCAGCAAACAGCAACTGATTCATTTCCTAGGCCTCTTTATCCCCTTCAGACTGCAAACCTGCCCCTTTCTCGAGGACTCTTGCATTTACCTGTCTATCCACCCTTTCCATAAACAAATTAAACGGCAATAGTGACACTGGACACCCTATCCGCAGACCACCTTTCACGTGGAATCATTCACTTTCCTCTGTCACACTTATGCACCTGCCTAACACCCTTGATAAAGATGGCTCACTGATTCAAGCAGGTTTCCTGCTCCACCATATGTTCTTAAGACATTCCATGAGGCATCTCTGTAAACCTTATCCTATGCTTTCTTCAAATACATAAATGCCGCATACAAATCCTTCAGCTTCTTTAAGTATTTCTCATACACATTCTTTAAAGCAAACATCTGATCCAAAAATCCTTTACCATTTCTGAAATCACATCCTTCCATCCTTTTGTCACTATAAATGGTTTCTACCAATCCTCAGGCACCTCACCATGATCCATACATAAATAAAAAGTCATAAGTAAGCAACAAACAACACAGTCATTTCTTTTATTGAGAAATTTAATGCAATATCATCTACTCCAGCTGCCCTGACACATTTCATCTTATGCAAGGTTTTCACCTCCTCTTGTCCCTTCATCAAACCACTCTCCATGTCATTTTCACTTCGCATACCACCCAGGCCCAAAAACCTATATCTGCCACTTTGCCATCAAACACATTCAACTGCCCTTCAAAATACCCACTTTTAATCTCCTCCCAAAACTTCTTATTCTCTCTTAAGTTTACGGGTAAATGTTCACACCAACTCTCATTTACCCTCTTTTCAGCCTCTGGACCTTCCTCTTGATTTCTTACACATCTCCCAATAATCTGCATTCTTTTTTCTAAGCACTATTTAAGTACCTGGAAAGGGAGCCGCGGCTTCGGTGCATTACATATTACAGCTAGAGACTGAGTGTGAGCGAATGTGGCCTTTGTTGTCTTTTCCTAGCGCTACCTCGCGCATATTCGGAGGGAGGGGGTTGTTATTTCATGTGTGGCGGTGAGAGAGTATCATTAAATTTTAGGGAGAATAAAAAGATGTTCTGGAAGGAGGTAAGTAAAGTGCGTAAGACAAGGGAGCAAATGGGAACTTCAGTGAAGGGCGCTAATGGGGAGGTGATAACAAGTAGTGGTGATGTGAGAAGGAGATTGAGTGAGTATTTTGAAGGTTTGTTGAATGTGTTTAATGATTGAGTGGCTGATATAGGGTGTTTTGGTCGAGGTGGTGTGCAAAGTGAGAGGGTTAGGGAAAATGATTTGGTAAACAGAGAATAGGTAGTAAAAGCTTTGCGGAAGATGAAAGCCGGCAAGGCAGCAGGTTTGGATGGTATTGCAGTGGAATTTATTAAAAAAGGGGGTGACTGTATTGTTGACTGGTTGGTAAGGTTATTTGATGTATGTATGACTCATGGTGAGGTGCCTGAGGATTGGCGGAATGCGTGCATAGTGCCATTGTACAAAGGCAAAGGGGATAAGAGTGAGTGCTCAAATTACAGAGGTATAAGTTTGTTGAGTATTCCTGGTAAATTATATGGGAGGGTATTGATTGAGAGGGTGAAGGCATGTACAGAGCATCAGATTGGGGAAGAGCAGTGTGGTTTCAGAAGTGGTAGAGGATGTGCGGATCAGGTGTTTGCTTTGAAGAATGTATGTGAGAAATACTTAGAAAAGCAAATGGATTTGTATGTAGCATTTATGGATCTGGAGAAGGCATATGATAGAGTTGATAGAGATGCTCTGTGGAAGGTATTAAGAATATATGGTGTGGGAGGCAAGTTGTTAGAAGCAGTGAAAAGATTTTATCGAGGATGTAAGGCATGTGTACGTGTAGGAAGAGAGGAAAGTGATTGGTTCTCAGTGAATGTAAGTTTGCGGCAGGGGTGTGTGATGTCTCCATGGTTGTTTAATTTGTTTATGGATGGGGTTATTAGGAAGGTGAATGCAAGAGTTTTGGAAAGAGGGGCAAGTATGCAGTCTGTTGTGGATGAGAGAGCTTGGGAAGTGAGTCAGTTGTTGTTCGCTGATGATACAGCGCTGGTGGCTGATTCATGTGAGAAACTGCAGAAGCTGGTGACTGAGTTTGGTAAAGTGTGTGAAAGAAGAAAGTTAAGAGTAAATGTGAATAAGAGCAAGGTTATTAGGTACAGTAGGGTTGAGGGTCAAGTCAATTGGGAGGTAAGTTTGAATGGAGAAAAACTGGAGGAAGTAAAGTGTTTTAGATATCTGGGAGAGGATCTGGCAGCGGATGGAACCATGGAAGCGGAAGTGAATCATAGGGTGGGGGAGGGGGCGAAAATCCTGGGAGCCTTGAAAAATGTGTGGAAGTCGAGAACATTATCTCGGAAAGCAAAAATGGGTATGTTTGACGGAATACTGGTTCCAACAACGTTGTATGGTTGCGAGGCAAGGGCTATGGATAGAGTTGTGCGCAGGAGGGTGGATGTGCTGGAAATGAGATGTTTGAGGACAATGTGTGGTGTGAGGTGGTTTGATCGAGTAAGTAATGTAAGGGTAAGAGAGATGTGTGGAAATAAAAAGAGCGTGGTTGAGAGAGCAGAAGAGGGTGTTTTGAAATGGTTTGTTCACATGGAGAGAATGAGTGAGGAAAGATTGACCAAGAGGATATATGTGTCGGAGGTGGAGGGAACGAGGGGAAGTGGGAGACCAACTTGGAGATGGAAAGATGTAGTGAAAAAGATTTTAAGTGATCGGGGCCTGAACATGCAGGAGGGTGAAAGGAGTGCAAGGAATAGAGTGAATTGGAACGATATGGTATACCGGGGTCGACGTGCTGTCAATGGATTGAATCAGGGCATGTGAAGCGTCTGGGGTAAACCATGGAAAGTTGTGTGGGGCCTGGATGTGGAAAGGGAGCTGTGGTTTCGGTGCATTATTACACGACAGCTAGAGAGTGAGTGTGAACGAATGGGGCCTTTGTTGTCTTTTCCTAGCGCTACCTCGCACACATGAGGGGGGAGGGGATTGTTATTCCATATATGGCGAGATGGCGATGGGAATAAATAAAGGCAGACAGTATGAATTATGTACATGTGTATATATGTATATGTCTGTGTGTGTATATATATATATGTACATTGAGATGTGTAGGTATGTATATTTGGGTGTATGGACGTGTATGTATATACATGTTTATGTGGGTGGGTTTGGCCATTTCTTTCGTCTGTTTCCTTGCGCTACCTCGCTAACGCGGGAGACAGCGACAAAGCAAAATAAATAAATATAGATAAATAAATGAATATATATATATACATATATATCATCCCTGGGGATAGGGGAGAAATAATACTTCCCACGTATTCCCTGCGTGTCGTAAAAGGCGACTAAAAGGGAAGGGAGCGGAGGGCTGGAAATCCTCACCTCTCATTTTTTTTTTTTTATTTTCCAAAAGAAGGAACAGAGAAGTGGGCCAGGTGAGGATATTCCCTCAAAGGCCCAGTCTTCTGTTCTTACCGCCACCTCGCTAATGCGGGAAATGGCGAATAGTATGAAAGATACGTGTATATATATATATATATATATATATATATATATATATATATATATATATATATATATATATATATATATATATATATATATATATATATATATATATATATATATATATATTCATATATATTAATGAAGGTAGTTCATGAAATTCTATTTAACATGAAATTTTTCTATACATATGGCAGGACATGTTTCGTGGAGACAATCCACCTCATCAGGTGCCAGTACTTAAAGTTATTTAAATCCCAACATCACACTTGAGTCCCGCCATCCATCTCCAGTCAATACAGACCATCCACTGCCCACTTTGGGTCAGTTTGACCACCTATAATTTTTGTCATTTATCGTGGAGGTAGATGTGGACCTATGACCCACAGGGAACACGATGTCTTTACCTACAGTGACATGCAGCCACAAACATAAACCACAGAAATATTGCTTAAGACCAGCGTGACAAATCTCAAATCATATATTACACGTGGCTAAAATTCGCATGATATTGGTATATACCACGGAGAACTGCCACTACCAACACCATATACAAGCACACCGCCATAAACCTTGGTGACGTGTGCCTACAATTTATGTGGACGTGCCATAAACCTTAGTCACACATAGCCATAAAAAACACTGTGAAATATCGTCACAGATCCTGGTCACACGTCGCCATAAGAACCACTGGGAAGTTACATCACAAACCCAAGCCATATGTCACCGCTAACCCAGTTTGTTCAAAAAAAAAAAAAAAAGCCAAGCAAAGTCGACGCAATACTTATTCGACCAACGAAATTAATTCCAGCTTCCTTTGACTGGTGGCGGCCGGATCAGACTGGCCAGGAACCTTTCTCTTTTTCGGCAATGCAAATACATCTCTCGGCGCAGCGATATCAGCGCTTGGAAACAGAGAGCAAAAAGAAAATGGTGACTGTTACCTACATCCAGCAGCATAAAAGGGGTTTCATTTAGATTAACTGAGATGTCTCTGGTTGGGGCACAGAGCTGAGTCTTTTCCGCTGTACATCTTGCCTTCTAAAGTCTTCTGGGTTTCACGGCCTTTTCTAATTACAGAAAAAGACATTAAAAGGAAGGGGCGTGGATGGGAAATAGTTGATACTAGGATGGGTAGGACGAGAGAGGTCAAAGAAAAATCGGATAAAAAAGGTTCCGTTGGATATGAGGTAGAGGGTAATTAAGGTCTGCGAGATAAGAGGGTAGACCGTGGGTTGAAATGTTGGGTTGCTGATGAAAGCGTATGTGTGAGAGAAAGCTGTTGGTGGGGATGGAGAGAATAAGGGAAAATATGAGCAGAGGTTCATGTATCGTCAGCAGCGTGGGTAAAGAAGAATACTGAAGTTGGCGATAGTGTTGGTGATGGTGAAGTGTTGTCAGAGGAGGTAGTGACTACATGGTTGAAGGTGATGGTGTAGGACGTGCTTCAGTGTGAGCTGTGATGGAGGGGAGGGAGGTGGTGCAACAGACCGCTGAAACAAAGAAACGGTGCTTCCGTGAGAGCTGTGAAGGACAGGAGGGACGTGGTGTATCAGGACACTTTTTAAAGAGAGCGACGGTAGTGCTGTGAAGGAGAGGAGGGAGGTACTGCAACATGCCACTGAGAAAAGAGACGATGCTGCTGTGAGAATTATGAAAGAGGACAGAGAGGTGATGCAGTAGATTACTATGGGAGAGAGAGACGGCGTTGCTCTGAGAGTTATGAGGAAAAGCAGATGGTGCAGCAATCCACCGAGGAACAGAGACGGTGCTACCGTGAGAGCTGTAAGGGAGAATGCTCAGGTGGTGTGCCAGGCCACGAAGGAAGAAAGGAGACGTTTCTAGTGGCTTAAAAATAGCTCTCAAGCAGCGGAGCTATTATTGAAGACAATATTAACAGAGAATAAAGGGAAGGTTAAGTGTTGAAGTCACCATTTAAGATACCGGAGGAGTTATGTATTGGAGTGTAGCTGTTGGAATATGACAGGGATGAAGGTAATGTTAGAGGCTGCGAGGGCAATGAATCACAGTAAGTGAAATACATTTTTCACGAACATATCGTTTGCTAAAATGACGCGCAACCTGTAGCAGACTCCTGGACACAATTGTTGGTACGTCCCTGTCCCAGCCTTGGCCTGGAGACATGACCATCTGTAGGAGAAAAGATCAGTTCCCAAACAACCTTTGGGTAGAGTTTTCCTCTACATGTCAACCTCTTGCCCTCCACGATTATCCTTCTTTCCTTGTCTTTGCTCTACTACAAGTTACAGTTGTACATAAACTTAGACAAACTGATGAACTGGTCTTAAAGGTCGCAAACGAAGTTTCATAACAATAAGTGCAAAGTTTGACCTGTCGATGGTAGAAACTGGATGAAAACTACAAAATGAATTTTGTTGAACTCCAAAAGATAATTAAGGGAAAATACTTGGGCGTAATAATCTCTGGTGACCTGAAGCAATGAAAGTATTGCGCAGAGGCAGTAAAAAGACCGAATAAAATTCTTGCTTTCATAGATAGGGCTATCAAATTCACGCCTAGAGACATCATCCATGCTCTATACAATTCACTGGTTAATGGTCATCACGAGCATTATTTTCAATTTGGTCACCATTCTTGAAAAGAGATATAGAGAGAATGAAGAGAGTACAGCGTCGAGCCAACAAAAAGATTTCCAGAGAGACAAATGAATCCTTAGAGAGCCGATTAAACTACTTAGATCTATGCAACTTAGAAAAGAGAAGGTTAGGTAGTGATCTAATGCAGGGGTATCGATTAGCGCTCCTGGCCAAGTCGCATTCACGGGCCTCCCACGGACGAGCGTATAGGTTCGAATCCTGGATGCGGCAGTCTGTCCGCAGTCACCTTAACTGTTCATCCATTCCTAGGGGTTCGACTGTCAAATGGATATCTAACTCAGGCTAGGGTATACACTTCCCACGTATTCCCTGAGTGTCGTAAAAGGCGACTAAAAGGGGAGGGAGCTGGGGTTTGGAAATCCTCCCCACCAGTTTTTACTTTTCCAAAAGAGAACAGAGAAGGGGGCTATGTGAGGATCTTCCCTATTAGGCTCAGCCCTATATTCTGAAAGCTGCCTCGCTAATGCGGTAAATAGGGAATATATATACATTTCTTTTTTTTTTTTTTTTTTTTTTGCTTTGTCCCTGTCTCCCGCGTTTGCGAGGTAGCGCAAGGAAACAGACGAAAGAAATGGCCCAACCCCCCCCCATACACATGTACATACACACGTCCACACACGCAAATATACATACCTACACAGCTTTCCATGGTTTACCCCGGACGCTTCACATGCCTTGATTCAATCCACTGACAGCACGTCAACCCCGGTATACCACATCGCTCCAATTCACTCTATTCCTTGCCCTCCTTTCACCCTCCTGCATGTTCAGGCTCCGATCACACAAAATCTTTTTCACTCCATCTTTCCACCTCCAATTTGGTCTCCCTCTTCTCCTCGTTCCCTCCACCTCCGACACATATATCCTCTTGGTCAATCTTTCCTCACTCATTCTCTCCATGTGCCCAAACCACTTCAAAACACCCTCTTCTGCTCTCTCAACCACGCTCTTTTTATTTCCACACATCTATCTTACCCTTACGTTACTCACTCGATCAAACCACCTCACACCACACATTGTCCTCAAACACCTCATTTCCAGCACATCCATCCTCCTGCGCACAACTCTATCCATAGCCCACGCCTCGCAACCATACAACATTGTTGGAACCACTATTCCTTCAAACATACCCGTTTTTGCTTTCCGAGATAATGTTCTCGACTTCCACACATTCTTCAAGGCCCCCAGAATTTTCGCCCCCTCCCCCACCCTATGATCCACTCCCGCTTCCATGGTTCCATCCGCTGCCAGATCCACTCCCAGATATCTAAAACACTTCACTTCCTCCAGTTTTTCTCCATTCAAACTCACCTCCCAATTGACTTGACCCTCAACCCTTCTGTACCTAATAACCTTGCTCTTATTCACATTTACTCTTAACTTTCTTCTTCCACACACTTTACCAAACTCAGTCACCAGCTTCTGCAGTTTCTCACATGAATCAGCCACCAGCGCTGTATCATCAGCGAACAACAACTGACTCACTTCCCAAGCTCTCTCATCCACAGCAGACTTCATACTTGCCCCTCTTTCCAAAACTCTTGCATTTACCTCCCTAACAACCCCATCCATAAACAAATTAAACAACCATGGAGACATCACACACCCCTGCCGCAAACCTACATTCACTGAGAACCAGTCACTTTCCTCTCTTCCTACACGTACACATGCCTTACATCCTCGATAAAAACTTTTCACTGCTTCTAACAACTTGCCTCCCACACCATATATTCTTAATACCTTCCACAGAGCATCTCTATCAACTCTATCATATGCCTTCTCCAGATCCATAAATGCTACATACAAATCCATTTGCTTTTCTAAGTATTTCTCACATACATTCTTCAAAGCAAACACCTGATCCACACATCCTCTCCCACTTCTGAAACCACACTGCTCTTCCCCAGTCTGATGCTCTGTACATGCCTTCACCCTCTCAATCAATATCCTCCCATATAATTTACCAGGAATACTCAACAAACTTATACCTCTGTAATTTGAGCACTCACTCTTATCCCCTTTGCCTTTGTACAATGGCACTATGCACTCATTCCGCCCATCCTCAGGCACCTCACCATGAGTCATACATACATTAAATAACCTTACCAACCAGTCAACAATAGAGTCACCCCCTTTTTTGATAAATTCCACTGCAATACCATCCAAACCTGCTGCCTTGCCGGCTTTCATCTTCTGCAAAGCTTTCACTACCTCTTCTCTGTTTACCAAATCATTTTCCCTAACCCTCTCACTTTGCACACCACCTCGACCAAAACACCCTATATCTACATATATACATATATATATATATATTATCCCTGGGGATAGGGGATTAAGAATACTTCCCACGTATTCCCTGCGTGTCGTAGAAGGCGACTAAAAGGGGAGGGAGCGGGGGGCTGGAAATCCTCCCCTCTCGTTTTTTTTTTTTAATTTTCCAAAAGAAGGAACAGAGGGGGCCAGGTGAGGATATTTCAAAAAAGGCCCAGTCCTCCGTTCTTAACGCTACCTCGCTAACGCGGGAAATGGCAAATAGTTTAAAAAAAAAAATATATATATATATATATATATATATATATATATATATATATATATATATATATATATGTATATATATATATATATATATATATATATATATATATATACATATATATATATATATATATATATATATATATATATATATATATATATATATATTCATTTCAACGTAAACAAACATATACATACACAGACATACCCATATATACTCATTTAAATATTCATACTTGCTGCCTTCATCCATTCCCATTGCCTCCCCGCCACACAGGAAATAGCATTCCCACTCCCCCTCCCCCACCTGGGAGATAGCGCACGATAAAGACATAAAGGCCATATTCATTCACACTCAGTCTCTAGCTGTCACGTGTAATGCATCGAAACCACAGCTCCCTTTCCACATCCAGGCCTCACAAAACTTTTCATGGTTTACCCCAGACGCTTCACATGCCCTAGTTCAATCTATTGACAGCATGTCGACCCCGGTATACAATATCGTTCCAATTCACTCTTTTCCTTGCACGCCTTTCAACCTCCTGAATGTTCAGGCCCCGATCGCTTAAAATCTTATTCTTTCCATCCTTCCACCTTCAGTTTGGTCTCCCACTTCTCCTTCCTCTCTCCACGTAGGATACATATATCCTCTTTGTCAATCTTTCCTCAATCTTTCTCTCCATGCGTCCAAACCATTTCAACACACCCTCTTCTGCTCTCCCAACCACACTCTATTTATTACCACGCATCTCTCTTACCCTTTCATCACTTATTCGATCAAACCACATCACACCACGGATTGTCCTAACACATATCATTTCCTAAGCATCCATTCTCCTCCGTACAACCCTATCTATAGCCTATGCTTCACAACAATATAACATTGTTCCTTCAACCATACCAATTTTTTGCCTTTCGAGATAACACTCTCGCCTTCCAATCATTGTTCAATGTTTCCAGAACCTTCGCGCCCTCCCCACCCCAAGACTTACTTCCGCTTCCATGGTTCCATCCACTTCTAAGTCCACTCCCAGATATTTAGAACACTTCAATTCCTCCAGCTTTTCCCCATTCAAACTTACCTCCCAGTTAACTTGCCCTCAACCCTACTTATTCACACTTACTCTCAACTTTCTCCTTTCTGACACTTTACCAAACTCAGTCACCAACCTCTGCATTTTCTCATTCGAATCAGCCACCAACGATGTATCATCAGCGAACAACAACTGATTCACTTACCAAGCCCCCTCATCCACAACAGACTGCATACTTGACCCTCTCTTCAAAACTCTTGCATTCACCTCCCTAACCACCCCATCCATAAACTAATTAAACAACCATGGAAAAATCACGCACCCCTGCCGCAAACCAACATTCACTGGGAACCAATCACTTTCCTCTCTAGTTACTCGTACACATACCTTACATCCTTGGTAAAAACTTTTCACTACTTCTAGCAACTTACCTCCAATACCATATACTCTGAAAACCTTCCACAAAGCAACTCAATCAACCCTATCATATGCCTCCTCCAGATACATAAATGCTACATACAAATCCACCCGTTTTTCTAAGTATTTTTCACATACACTCTTCAAAGCAAACACCTGATTCACACATCCTCTACCTCTTATGAAACCACACTGCTCTTTCCCAATCTGATGCTCTGTAAATATCTGTACCCTCTCATTCAATACCCTCGCATATAATTTCCCAGGAATCCTCAACAAACGTATGCCACTGTAATTTGAACACTCACCTTAATCCCCTTTGCCTTTGGATAATGGCAAAATGCATGTACTCTGCCAATCCTCAGGCATTCACCATGAACCATACATACACTGAATATCCTAATGAACCAATCAACAACTCAGTCACACCCGTTTTTTAATAAATTCCATTGCGATACCTTCCAAACCCTCCGCCTTGCCGGCTTTCATCTTCCTGAAAGCTTTCACTGCCTCTTCTCTGTTTGCCAAAACATATTCCCTGATCCTCACATGTTCGCACACCACCCCGACCAAAACACCATATATCTGCCACTCTAGCATCAAACGTATTCAACAAAAATTCAAAATACTCACTTCATCACTTCTTGTTATTACCTCTCCAATTGCACCCTTCACCGATCTTCCCATCTGTTCTCTTGTCTTACGCACTTTATTTACCTCCTTCCCAAACATCCTTTTATTCTTCCTAAAATTTGATGATACCCTCGCACCCTAACTTTCATTTGCCCTCTTTTTCACCTCTTGTACCTTTCTCTTGAATTCCTGCCGCTTTCTTTTATACATTTCCTCTTCATTTGCATTACTTTCTTGAAAAAATCGACCAAACGCCTCCCTTTTCTCTTTCACTAACAACCTTACTTCTTTATACACACCACTCAATGCCCTTCCTAATCTGCCCAAATCCCACATTTCTCATGCCACATACATCTTTTGAGCAAGCCATCACTGCTCCCCATTCCTCATCCAGTCTCCTCACGTCATTTGCTCTCACCTTTTGCCATTCTACACTCAATTTTAACTGGTACTTCTTCACACAAGTATCCTTTCCAAGCTCATTTATTCTCACCACTCTCTTCACCCCAACATTCTCTCTTCTTTTCAGAAAGGTTCTACAAATCTTCACCTTCACCTCGACAAGATAGTGATCAGACATCACTCCAGCTGCCCATCTCAGCAAATTATCGTCCAAAAGTATCTGTTTTACACGCTTATCAATTAACACGTAATCCAATAACGCCCTTTGACCATCTCTCATATTTACATATGTATACTTAAGTATATCTTTTTTAAACTAGGTATTCCCAATCACCAGTCCTTTTTCAGCACAAATCCACAAGCTCTCCACCATTTCCGTTTACAACGCTGTACAGAAATTATAACCTCAACTGCCACATTACTCTCCTTCGCATTCAAATCATCCATCACTATAAACCGGCCTCGTGCATTAAAGCTGCTAACAGACTCACTCAACTGTTCCCAAAACACTTGCCTCTCATGATCTTTCTTCTCATGACCAGATGCATAAGCACCAATAATCACCCATCTCTATCCATCCGCTTTCAATTTTACCCGCACTAATCTAAAATCTACTTTCTTACACTCTATCACTTAATCCCAAAACTCCTGCTTCAGGAGTAGTGGTACTCTTTCCTTTGCTCTTGTCCTCTTACCGACCCCTGACTTTACTTCCTCGACATTAACAACCACCTCTTCCCCTTTACCTTTGAGTTTCGTTTCACTCAGGGCCAAACATCCAGGTTCCTTTACCAAACTTTACCAAACTCTGTCACCAGCTTCTGCAGTTTCGCACCAAAACCAGCCACCAACACTGAATCATCAGCCTACAACAACTGACTCACTTCCCAAGCTCTCTCATCCACAACACACTCCATACTTACCCCACCTTTCCAAAACTCTTGCATTCACATCCCTAACAACCCCATCCATAAACAAATTAAACAACCGTGGAGACATCACGCAACCCTGCTGCAAACCAACATTCAAAGAGAACCAATCAATTTCCTCTCTTCCTACTTGAACATATGCCTTATATCCTCGATAAATACACACACACACACACACACACACACACACACACACACACACACACACACACACACACACACACACACATATATATATATATATATATATATATATATATATATATATATATATATATATATATATATATATATATATATATATATATATATATATCCCTGGGGATAGGGGAGAAAGAATACTTCCCACGTATTCCCTGCGTGTCGTAGAAGGCGACTAAAAGGGAAGGGAGCGGGGGGCTGGAAATCCTCCCCTCTCGTTTTTTTTTTTAATTTTCCAAAAGAAGGAACAAAGAAGGGGGCCAGGTGAGGATATTCCCTCAAAGGCCCAGTCCTCTGTTCTTAACGCTACCTCGCTATGCGGGAAATGGCGAATAGTATGAAAAAAAAAAAATATATATATATATATATATATATATATATATATATATATATATATATATATATATATATATATATATATATATATATATATATATATATATATATATATATAGGGGATAGGGGAGAAAGAATACTTCCAACGCATTCCTCACGTGTCGTAGAAGGCGACTAAAGTGAACGGGAGCGTGGGGCTGGAAACCCTACCCTCCTTGTATTTTAACTTTCTAAAAGGGGAAACAGAAGGAGTCACGCGGGGAGTGCTCATCCTCCTCGAGGGCTCAGATTGGGGTGTCTAAATGTGTGTGGATGTAACCAAGATGAGAAAAAAGGAGAGATAGGTAGTATGTTTGAGGAAAGGAACCTGGATGTTTTGGCTCTGCGTGAAACGAAGCTCAAGGGTAAACGGGAAGAGTGGTTTGGGAATGTCTTGGGAGTAAAGTCATGGGTTAGTGAAAGGACAAGAGCAAGGGAAATAGTAGCACTACTCTTGAAACAGGAGTGGTGGGAGTATGTGATAGAGTGTAAGAAATTAAACTCTAGATTGATATGGGTAAAACTGAAAGTTGATGGAGAGATTGGGTGATTATTTGGTGCATAAACACCTGGGCATGAGACGAAAGATCATGAGAGGCAAGTGTTTTGGGAGCAGCTGAGTGAGTGTGTTAGTAGTTTTGATGCACAATATCGGGTTATAGTGATGGGTGATTTGAATGCAAGGATGAGTAATGTGGCAGTTGAGGTGTACATGGGGTGTTCAGTGTTGTAAATAGAAATTGTGAAGAGCGTGTAGATTAATGTGCTAAAAAAGGACTGGTGACTGGGAATACCTGGTTTAGAAAGAGATACATACATAACTATACGTATGTAAGTAGGAGAGATGGCCAGAGAGCGTTAATGGTTTACGTGTTAATTGATAGCAGCGCGAAAGAGAGACTTATGGATGTTAATGTGCTGAGAGGTGCAACTGAAGGGATGTCTGATCATTATCTTGTGGAGGCGAAAGTGAAGATTTGTAGAGGTTTTCAGAAAAGAAGAGAGAATGTTGGGGTGAAAAGAGTGGTGAGAGTAAGTGAGCTTGGGAAGGAGTCTTGTATGAGGATGTACCAAGAGAGTCTGAGTACAGAATGGAAGAAGGTGAGAACAAAGGACGTAAGACGAGTGGGGGAGGAATCGGATGTATTTAGGGAAGCAGTGATGGCTTGCGCAAAAGATGGCTTGTGGCATGAGAAGTGTGGGAGGTGGGCCGATTAGAAAGGGTAGTGATGGGTGAGACAAAGAAGTAAGATTATTAGTGAAAGAGAAGAGAGAGGCATCTGGACAATTTTTGCAGGGAAATAATACAAATGAGTGGGAGATCTATAAAAGAAAGTGGTACGAGGTCAAGATAAAGGCGCAAGAGGTGAAAAAGAGGGCAAATGAGAGATAGGGTGAGAGGGTATCATTAAGTTATAGAGAGAATAAAAGGATGTTTTGGAAGGAGGCAAATAAAGTGCGTAACACGAGGGAACAAATGGGAACTTCAGTGAATTGGGCTAATGGGGAGGTGATAACAAGTAGTGGTGATGTGTGAAGGAGATGGAGTGAGTATTTTGAAGGTTTGTTGAATGTGTTTGATAATAGAGTGGCAGATATAGGGTGTTTTGGTCGAGGTGGTGTGAAAAGTGAGAGGGTTAGAGAAAATGACTTGGTGAACAGAGAAGAAGTAGTAAAAGCTTTTGCGGATGATGAAATCCGGCAAGGTAGCAGGTTAGGATGGTATTGCAGTGGAATTTATTAAAAAAGGGGGTGACTGTATTGTTGACTGGTTGGTAAGGTTATTCAGTGTATGTATGACGTATGGTGAGGTGCCTAAGGATTGGCGGAAAGCTTCCATATTGCCATTGTACAAAGGTAAAAGGGATAAAAGTGAGTGCTCAAATTACAGAGGTATAAGTTTGTTGAGTATTCCTGGTAAATCATATGGGAGAGGGAGAAGGCATGTAAAAAGCATCAGACTTGGGAAGAGCAGCGTGGTTTCAGAAGTGGGAGAGGATGTGTGGATCAGGTGTTTGCTTTGAAGAATGTATGTGAGAAATACTTAGAAGGGAAATGGATTTGTATGTAGCATTTATAGATCTGGAGAAGGCATACGATAGAGTTGATAGAGATGCTCTGCGGAAGGTATTAAGAATATATGGTGTGGAAAGCAAGTCGTTAGAAGCAGTGAAAAGTTTTTATCGAGGATGTAAGGAATGTGTCCGTGTAGGAAGAGAGGAAAGTGATTGGTGCTCAGTGAATGTAGGTTTGCGGCAGGGGTGTGTGATGTCTCCATGGTTGTTTAATTTGTTTATGGATGGGGTTGTTAGGAAGGTGAATGCAAGAGTTCTGGAAAGAGGGGCAAGTATGCAGTCTGTTGTGGATGAGAGAGCTTGGGAAGTGAGTCAGTTGTTCGCTGATGATACAGCGCTGGTGGCTGATTCATGTCATAAACTGCAGAAGCTCATGAACGAGTTAGGTAAAGTGTGTGAAAGAAGAAAGTTAAGCGTAAATGTGAATAAGAGCAAGGTATTAGGTACAATAGGGTTGAGGGTCAAGTCAATTGGGAGGTAAGTTTCAATGGAGAAAAACTGGCGGAAGTAAAGTGTTTTAGATATCTGGGAGTGGATCTTGCAGCGGATGGAACCATGGAAGTGGAAGTGAATCATAGGGTGGGGGAAGGGGTGAAAATCCTGGGAGCCTTGAAGAATGTTTGGAAGTCGAGAACATTATCTCAGAAAGCAAAAATGGGTATGTTTGAAGGAATAGTGGTTCCAACAATGTTGTATGGTTGCGAGGCGTGGGCTATGGATAGAGTTGTGCGCAGGAGAGTGGATGTGCTGGAAATGAGATGTTTTAGGACAATATGTGGTGTGAGGTGATTTGATCGAGTAAATAATGGAAGGGAAGAAAGATGTGTGCAAATAAAAAGAGCGTGGTTGAGAGGGCAGTGCTGTCCGTGGATTGAATCAGGGCATGTGAAGCGTCTGGGGTAAACCATGGAAAGCTGTGTAGGTATGTATATTTGCGTGTGTGGACGTGTAAATATATACATTTGTATGGGGGTGGGTTGGGGCATTTCTTTCGTCTGTTTCCTTGCGCTAACTCGCAAACGTGGGAGACGGCGACAAAGCAAAATAAAAAAGAAATATATATATATATATATATATATATATATATATATATATATATATATATATATATATATATATATATATATATATATATATATATATATATATATATATATATATGTATATATATAAAATGCAATTGAGTGGGAGATGTATAAAAGAAAGAGACAGGAGGTCAAGAGAAAGGTACAAGAGGTGAAAAAAAGGGCAAATGAGAGTTGGGGTGAGAGAGTATCATTAAATTTTAGGGAGAATAAAAAGATGTTCTGGAAGGAGGTAAATAAAGTGCGTAAGACAAGGGAGCAAATGGGAACTTCAGTGAAGGGCGCAAATGGGGAGGTGATAACAAGTAGTGGTGATGTGAGAAGGAGATGGAGTGAGTATTTTGAAGGTTTGTTGAATGTGTTTGATGATAGAGTGGCAGATATAGGGTGTTTTGGTCGAGGTGGTGTGCAAAGTGAGAGGGTTAGGGAAAATGATTTGGTAAACAGAGAAGAGGTAGTGAAAGCTTTGCGGAAGATGAAAGCCGGCAAGGCAGCAGGTTTGGATGGTATTGCAGTGGAATTTATTAAAAAAGGGGGTGACTCTATTGTTGACTGGTTGGTAAGGTTATTTAATGTATGTATGACTCATGGTGAGGTGCCTGAGGATTGGCGGAATGCGTGCATAGTGCCACTGTACAAAGGCAAAGGGGATAAGGGTGAGTGCTCAACTTACAGAAGTATAAGTTTGTTGAGTATTCCTGGTAAATTATATGGGAGGGTATTGATTGAGAGGGTGAAGGCATGTACAGAGCATCAGATTGGGGAAGAGCAGTGTGGTTTCAGAAGTGGTAGAGGATGTGTGGATCAGGTGTTTGCTTTGAAGAATGTATGTGAAAAATACTTAGAAAAGCAAATGGATTTGTATGTAGCATTTATGGATCTGGAGAAGGCATATGATAGAGTTGATAGAAATGCTCTGTGGAAGGTATTAAGAATATATGGGGTGGGAGGAAAGTTGTTAGAAGCAGTGAAACGTTTTTATCGAGGATGTAAGGCATGTGTACGTGTAGGAAGAGAGGAAAGTGATTGGTTCTCAGTGAATGTAGGTTTGCGGCAGGGGTGTGTGATGTCTCCATGGTTGTTTAATTTGTTTATGGATGGGGTTGTAAGGGAGGTAAATGCAAGAGTTTTGGAAAGAGGGGCAAGTATGAAGTCTGTTGGGGATGAGAGAGCTTGGGAAGTGAGTCAGTTGTTGTTCGCTGATGATACAGCGCTGGTGGCTGATTCATGTGAGAAACTGCAGAAGCTGGTGACTGAGTTTGGTAAAGTGTGTGGAAGAAGAAAGTTAAGAGTAAATGTGAATAAGAGCAAGGTTATTAGGTACAGTAGGGTTAAGGGTCAAGTCAATTGGGAGGTGAGTTTCAACGGAGAAAAACTGGAGTAAGTGAAGTGTTTTAGATATCTGGGAGTGGATCTGGCAGCGGATGGAACCATGGAAGCGGAAGTGGATCATAGGGTGGGGGAGGGGGCGAAAATTCTGGGGGCCTTGAAGAATGTGTGGAAGTCGAGAACATTATCTCGGAGAGCAAAAATGGGTATGTTTGAAGGAATAGTGGTTCCAACAATGTTGTATGGTTGCGAGGCGTGGGCTATGGATAGAGTTGTGCGCAGGAGGATGGATGTGCTGGAAATGAGATGTTTGAGGACAATGTGTGGTGTGAGGTGGTTTGATCGAGTGAGTAACGTAAGGGTAAGAGAGATCTGTGGAAATAAAAAGAGCGTGGTTGAGAGAGCAGAAGAGGGTGTTTTGAAGTGGTTTGGGCACATGGAGAGGTGAGTGAGGAAAGATTGACCAAGAGGATATATGTGTCGGAGGTGGAGGGAGCAAGGAGAAGAGGGAGACCAAATTGGAGGTGGAAAGATGGAGTGAAAAAGATTTTGTGTGATCGGGGCCTGAACATGCAGGAGGGTGAAAGGAGGGCAAAGAATAGAGTGAATTGGAGCGATGTGGTATACCGGGGTTGACGTGCTGTCAGTGGATTGAATCAAGGCATGTGAAGCGTCTGGGGTAAACCATGGAAAGCTGTGTAGGTATGTATATTTGCGTGTGTGGACGTATGTATATACATGTGTATGGGGGGGTGGGCCATTTCTTTCGTCTGTTTCCTTGCGCTACCTCGCAAACGCGGGAGACAGCGGCAAAGTATAAAAAAAAAGGATATATATATATATATATATATATATATATATATTGGGGTGAAGAGGGTGGTGAGAGTAAGTGAGCTTGGGAAGGAGACTTCTGTGAGGAAGTACCAGGAGAGACTGAGTACAGAATGGAAAAAGGTGAGAACAATGGAAGTAAGGGGAGTGGGGGAGGAATGGGATGTATTTAGGGAATCAGTGATGGATTGCGCAAAAGATGCTTGTGGCATGAGAAGAGTGGGAGGTGGCTTGATTAGAAAGGGTAGTGAGTGGTGGGATGAAGAAGTAAGAGTATTAGTGAAAGAGAAGAGAGAGGCATTTGGACGATTTTTGCAGAGAAAAAATGAAATTGAGTGGGAGACGTAGAAAGAGACAGGATGTCAAGAGAAAGGTGCAAGAGGTGAAAAAAAGGGCAAATGAGAGTTGGGGTGAGAGAATATCATTAAATTTTAGGAAGAATAAAAAGATGTTCTGGAAGGAGGTAAATAAAGTGCGTAAGACAAGGGAGCAAATGGGAACTTCAGTGAAGGGCGCAAATGGGGAGGTGATAACAAGTAGTGGTGATGGGAGAAGGAGATGGAGTGAGTATTTTGAAGGTTTGTTGAATGTGTTTGATGATAGAGTGGCAGATATAGGGTGTTTTGGTCGAGGTGGTGTGCAAAGTGCGAGGGTTAGGGAAAATGATTTGGTAAACAGAGAAGAGGTAGTAAAAGCTTTGCGGAAGATGAAAGCCGGCAAGGCAGCAGGTTTGGATGGTATTGCAGTGGAATTTATTAAAAAAGGGGGTGACTGTATTGTTGACTGGTTGGTAAGGTTATTTAATGTTTGTATGACTCATGGTGAGGTGCCTGAGGATTGGCGGAATGCATGCATAGTGCCATTGTACAAAGGCAAAGGGGTTAAGAGTGAGTGCTCAAATTACAGAGGTATAAGTTTGTTGAGTATTCCTGGCAAATTGTATGGGAGGGTATTGATTGAGAGGGTGAAGGCATGTACAGAGCATCAGATTGGGGAAGAGCAGTGTGGTTTCAGAAGTGGTAGAGGATGTGTGGATCAGGTGTTTGCTTTGAAGAATGTATGTGAAAAATACTTAGAAAAGCAAATGGATTTGTATGTAGCATTTATGGATCTGGAGAAGGCATATGATAGAGTTGATAGAAATGCTCTGTGGAAGGTATTAAGAATATATGGTGTGGGAGGCAAGTTGTTAGAAGCAGTGAAAAGTTTTTATCGAGGATGTAAGGCATGTGTACGTGTAGGAAGAGAGGAAAGCGATTGGTTCTCAGTGAATGTAGGTTTGTGGCAGGGGTGTGTGATGTCTCCATGGTTGTTTAATTTGTTTATGGATTGGGTTGTTAGGGAGGTGAATGCAAGAGTTTTGGAAAGAGGGGCAAGGATGAAGTCTGTTGAGGATGAGAGAGCTTGGGAAGTGAGTCAGTTGTTGTTCGCTGATGATACAGCGCTGGTGGCTGATTCATGTGAGAAACTGCAGAAGCTGGTGACTGAGTTTGGTAAAGTGTGTGAAAGAAGAAAGTTAAGAGTAAATGTGAATAAGAGCAAGGTTATTAGGTACAGTAGGGTTGGGGGTCAAGTCAATTGGGAGGTGAGTTTGAATGGAGAAAAACTGGAGGAAGTGAAGTGTCTTAGATATATGGGAGTGGATCTGGCAGCGGATGGAAACATGGAAGCGGAAGTGGATCATAGGGTGGGGGAGGGGGCGAAAATTCTGGGAGCCTTGAAGAATGTGTGGAAGTCGAGAACATTATCTTGGAAAGCAAAAATGGGTATGTTTGAAGGAATAGTGGTTCCAGCAATGTTGTATGGTTGCGAGGCGTGGACTATGGATAGAGTTGTGCGCAGGAGGATGGATGTGCTGGAAATGAGATGTTTGAGGACAATGTGTGGTGTGAGGTGGTTTGACCGAGTAAGTAACATAAGGGTAAGAGAGATGTGTGGAAATAAAAGGAGCGTGGTTAGGAGAGCAGAAGAGGGTGTTTTGAAATGGTTTGGTCACATGGAGAGAATGAGTGAGGAAAGATTGACCAAGAGGATATATGTGTCGGAGGTGGAGGGAACGAGGAGAAGAGGGAGACCAAATTGGAGGTGGAAAGATGGGGTGAAAAAGATTTTGTGTGATCGGGGCCTGAACATGCAGGAGGGTGGAAGGAGGGCAAGGAATAGAGTGAATTGGAGAGATGTGGTATACCGGGGTTGACGTGCTGTCATTGGATTGAATCATGGCATGTGAAGCGTCTGGGGTAAACCATGGAAAGCTGTGTAGGTATGTATATTTGCGTGTGTGGACGTATCTATATACATGTGTATGGGGGTGGGTTGGGCCATTTCTTTCGTCTGTTTCCATGCGCTACCTCGCAAACGCGGGAGACAGCGTCAAAGCAAAAAAAAAAAAAATATATATATATATATATATAAATTTATTTATCTATTTATTTGCTTTGTCGCTGTCTCCCGCGTTTGCGAGGTAGCGCAAGGAAACAGACGAAAGAAATGGCCCAACAAACCCCCATACACATGTATATACATACACGTCCACACACTCAAATATACATACCTATACATATCAATGTACACATATATATACACACAAAGACATATACATATATACACATGTACATAATTCATACTGTCTGCCTTTATTCATTCCTATCGCCACCTCGCCACACATGGAATGACATCCCCCTCCCCCCTCATGTGTGCGAGGTAGCGCTAGGAAAAGACAACAAAGGCCCCATTCGTTCACACTCAGTCTCTAGCTGTCATGCAATAATGCCCGAAACCACAGCTCCCTTTCCACATCCAGGCCCCAGAGAACTTTCCATGGTTTACCCCAGACGCATCATATGCCCTGATTCAATCCATTGACAGCACGTCGTCCCCGGTATACCACATCGATCCAATTCACTCTATTCCTTGCCCGCCTTTCACCCTCCTGCGTGTTCAGGCCCCGATCACTCAAAATCTTTTTCACTCCATCTTTCCACCTCCAATTTGGTCTCCCACTTCTCCTCATTCCCTCCACCTCCGACACATATATCCTCTTGGTCAATCTTTCCTCACTCATTCTCTCCATGTGCCCAAACCATTTAAAAACACCCTCTTCTGCTCTCTCAAAGACGCTCTTTTTATCTCCACACATCTCTCTTATCCTTACGTTACTTACTCGATAAAACCACCTCACACCACACATTGTCCTCAAACATCTCATTTCCAGCACATCCACCCTCCAGCGCACAACTCTATCCATAGCCCACGCCTCGCAACCATACAACATTGTTGGAACCACTATTCCTTCAAACATACCCATTTTTGCTTTCCGAGATAATGTTCTCGACTTCCACACATTCTTCAAGGCTCCCAGGATTTTCGCCCCCTCCCCCTCCCTATGATCCACTTCCGCTTCCATGGTTCCATCCGCTGCCAGATCCACTCCCAGATATCTAAAACACTTTACATCCTCCAGTTTTTCTCCATTCAAACTTACCTCCCAATTGACTTGGCCCTCAACCCTACTGTACCTAATAACCTTGCTCTTATTCACATTTACACTTAACTTTCTTCTTTCACACACTTTACCAAACTCAGTCACCAGCTTCTGCAGTTTCTCACATGAATCAGCCACCAGCGCTGTATCATCAGCGAACAACAACTGACTCACTTCCCAAGCTCTCTCATCCACAGCAGACTTCATACTTGCCCCTCTTTCCAAAACTCTTTCATTCACCTCCCTAACAACCCCATTCATAAACAAATTAAACAACCATGGAGACATCACACACCCCTGCCGCAAACCTACATTCACTGAAAACCAATCACTTTCCTCTCTTCCTACCCGTACACATGCCTTACATCCTCGATAAAAACTTTTCACTGCTTCTAACAACTTGCCTCCAACACCATATATTCTTAATACCTTCCACAGAGCATCTCTATCAACTCTATCATATGCCATCTCCAGATCCATAAATGCTACATACAAATCCATTTGCTTTTCTAAGTATTTTTCACATACATTCTTCAAACCAAACACCTGATCCACACATCCTCTACCACTTCTGAAACCACACTGCTCTTCCCCAATCTGATGCTCTGTACATGCCTTCACCCTCTCACTCAATACCTTCCCATATAATTTCCCAGGAATACTCAACAAACTTATACCTCTGCAATTTGAGCACTCACTCTTATCCCCTTTGCCTTTGTACAATGGCACTATGCACGCATTCCGCCAATCCTCAGGCACCTCACCATGAGTCATACATACATTAAATAACCTTACCAACCAGTCAATAATACAGTCACCCTCTTTTTTTATAAATTCCACTGCAATACCATTCAAACCTGCTGCCTTGCAGGCTTTCATCTTCCGCAAAGCTTTTACTACCTCTTCTCTGTTTACCAAATCATTTTCCCCAACCCTCTCACTTTGCAGACCACCTCGAGCAAAACACCCTATATCTGCCACTCTATCATCAAACACATTCAACAAACCTTCAAAATACTCACTCCATCTCCTTCTCACATCACCACTACTTGTTATCACCTCCACATTTGCGCCCTTCACTGAAGTTCCCATTTGCTCCCTCGTCTTACGCACTTTATTTACCTCCTTCCAGAACATCTTTTTATTCTCCCTAAAATTTAATGATACTCTCTCACCCCAACTCTCATTTGCCCTCTTTTTCACCTCTTGCACCTTTCTCTTGACCTCCTGTCTCTTTCTTTTATACATCTCCCACTCAATTGCATTTTTCCCTGCAAAAATCGTCCAAATGCCTCTCTCTTCTCTTTCACTAATAATCTTACTTCTTCATCCCACCACTCACTACCCTTTCTAATATATATATATATATATATATATATATATATATATATATATATATATATATATATATATATATATATATATATATATATATATATATACATATATACATATATATATATATATATATATATATATATATATATATATATATATATATATATATATATATATATATATATATATATATATATATATATATATATATATATATATATATATATATATAATGTATACATATATGTAAACACACAGATATATACATATATACACATGTACATAATTCCTAATGTCTGCCTTTATTCATTCCCATCGCCACCTCGCTACACATGAAATAACAATCCCTTTCCCCCTTATATGTGCGAGGTAGCGCTAGGAAAAGACAACAAAGGCTCCATTCGCTCACACTCAGTCTCTAGCTGTCATGTAATAATGCACCAAAACCACAGCTCTCCTTCCACATCCAGGCCCCACACAACTTTCCATGGTTTACCCCAGACGCTTCTCATGCCCTGGTTCAATCCATTGACAGCACGTCGACCCCGGTATACCACATCGTTCCAATTCACTCTATGCCTTGCCCGCCTTTCACCCTCCTGCATGTTCAGGCCCCGATCACTCAAAAGCTTTTTCACTCCATCTTTCCATCTCCAATTTGGTCTCCCACTTCTCCTCATTCCCTTAACCTCTGACACATGTATCCTCTAGTCAATCTTTCCTCACTCATTCTCTCCATGTGACCAAACCATTTCAAAACACCCTCTTCTTCCCTCTCAACCACACTCTTTTAATTACCACACATCTCTCTTACCCTATTATTACTTACTCGATCAAACCAACTCACACCACATATTGTCCTCAAACATTTCATTTCAAGCACACCCACCCTCCTCCGCACACCTCTATCCGTAGCCTACGCCTCGCAACCATATAATGTTGTTGGAACCACTATTCCAAACATACCCATTTTTGCTTTCCAAGATAATTTTCTCGACTTCCACACATTCTTCAACGCTCCCAGAACTTTCGCCCGCTTCTCCACCCTGTGACTCACTTCCGCTTCCACGGTTCCATCCTCTTCCAAATTCACTCCCAGATATCCAAAACACTCTCCTTCCTCCAGTTTTTCTCCATTCAAACATACTTCCCAATTGACTTGTCCCTCAACCTTACCCTACCTAATAACCTTGCTCTTATTTACATTAACTTTCAGCTTCCTTCTTTCGCACACTTTACCAAACTCAGTCACCAGCTTCTGCATTCTCTCACCCGAATCAGCCACCTGCGGTGTATCATCAGCGAACAACTGACTCACTTCCCAAGCTCTCTAATCTACAACAGACTGCATACTTGCGCCTCTCTCCTAAAGTCTTGCATTCACATCCCTAAGAATCCCATCCATAAACACATCAAACAACACTGGAGACATCAAGCACCCCTGCCGCAAACCGACATTCACTGAGAACCAATCACTTTCCTCCTTTCCTACTCGTACACATGCCTTACATCCTCGATAAAAACTTTTCACTGCTTCTAACAACTTGCCTCCCACACCATATATTCTTGATACCTTCCACAGAGCATCTCCAGGTCCATAAATGCTACATACAAATCCATTTGTTTTTCTAAATATTTTTCATATACATTCTTTACAGCAAACACCTGATCCACACATCTTCTACCACTTCTGAAACCACACTGCCCTTCCCCAATCTGATGCTCTGTACATGCCTTCACCTTTTCAATCAATACCCTCCCATTTAATTTCCCAAGGATACTCAAATAACTTATACCTCTGTAATTTGAGCACTCATCTGTATCCCCTTTACCTTTGTACAATGACACTATGCATGCATTTCTCCAATCTTCAGGCACCTCACCATGAGTCATACATACATTAAATTTGTATGTAAAGCGTTAATGGAACAGCCTTGATTAGGGCCTCAGCTGCCTGTGTTGTCTCAGCTAACAGTCTAATTAAGGAATGATTCGTCTGACATCACACATGAATATGGATGCAAACTCTAGGGTAAACGTTATACACTGAATGAAAAGTACTTTTGCTTCAAAGGACCCTTAACGTTTGGAAAGATTATCTATGGAGTGAGTGATATTGGTACTATAAAAAAGTTTAGGTACAAAGTTGTTGAATAGCTCACGTCAAATCCACGATTAATGATATTTGCGCCACCTTATCGATATGGATAGTCTGAAGGTTCTTCTCTTTGAATCATCTGTTTGGTTATCTGCTCTTACCTCGTTAATCTGTGAATTGCTGATATCTACCACTATCACAAACAGCCTCGAGAGGACCTAGTGGTCTGTTTCTTTGTAACTCCCCTCCCGTCCTCGATAACATTACTCTTCCCTCCACGACTCCAGATTAATCTCTCCGTTCAGGATTCCACTCTTTTTGGTCCTTGCCAAATGTCATCTTTGCCTACTGATCTCAGAAGGTTCCTCTCTCCTCCTACCAATAACAGCTGTCCATTTCCCATTCTATTTTCAAGAGGAATGTCCTTCCTTGCCTCAGCAGGTGTTCCCATCCCCTTGACCCACTCTCGACGGGTGGACGGTGTCAGGAGTCCAGCAGGACCGGTGATCCCATCCGTGAGATGCAGCGACGGACCAGCCGGCCAGAAAATCTCGAGCTTCTTCCATACTGTGGGAAAATCCTCGCCTCTCAGCCAGCCAGGGATTACAGGCTCGTGGAGATTAACTCGTGGCAAGAATCCTGAGGTGAATACTTTGGTACGCTCTACACACCTTGAACTTACAGTATGACCTTAAACGACCTTACACGTTCTACAGGACCTGCAGCGTTCTAGGAAACCAAAACCCTTTCAAAGGACTTGTATCACTTAGATTTCTAAGACTCGTTCATCACTGCACGTTCCCTGGATAATACCAATCCTTCCAATACATTAGAATATCCCCTACAAACAATTCATCCGCTCCACTTTACAATATGCCTCACCTGCCTGGTCTTCCTTACTCTTCAGAGCATACACAACAAAGCTGCAAACCATCCACGCAATATAGTCCACTCAAAACAATTACTGGTTACCTAACAACCACAAACACTTAGCACTTGCCTGTACAATGAAACAAATCCCTATCAATAATGTCCTATCTCAACATACCTGATATCTACTTCTGTCCACCAGCACTAAACTCCACCCATCCAAACCACTCTATAACAAATCACCTGCTCCCTTGTAGAAATGAAAAGCTGACTCCTGCCTCACACTTCAGTAACATCGACTCACAAATCCCCTCACCTTTAACAAATATAACACTGGCAAAACGCATACACAGTGAAATGAACCGACAAGCGCTAAACAATCAACCTCCCATATCATTATTTAACTCCAACCCACCAGACACGTACCCATCAGAAGCTACTCTCCCCAGACAAGCACGAGTCACACTCTGCCGCACACGCTCTGAACATAACCCATCACTAAACCCTACAAACATCGTTTCAACATATCTTTAAGTCCTTCATTCTTACGATACAGCTACCAAAAACAAGGCACCAAGCACATGACACACAGACATCATCATAGCACTTTATGATCTGTTGCCCCGACCAATGGACGCAGCCAGCTTCCAGAGTGCTGCAGGAGCCTCATAAGAATATAAGGAACTTCTGGGGCACGGAGTACCTGAGCAAAATTAGATAATTAGATAACCCAAAATGTTCTAGTTAATCAAATGCAGAATATTCAACCAAACATAAATGTTAGACCCATACATCAAATGAATTCCTTCGTATGTACCAAGATATTCGTATAATGCTCTAGATACCTTAAAATGAAAAATGACACCAAAATAACTCGAAATATCCTGATAACCTAAAATGCTCCAGACGACTTCCAGGATTAGATTATCGATTATCCTTATCATAGATTTGGTAATGCGACTTGACGGAGATCCTGTTTGGAACTCAGGAAATTATCTACGTCATGCAACGCGCAGGAGCAACAGGAAGCGAAGAGGAAGAGAACCACAGGACAACCGTTTTCTGTATGAACGCCTTGGGTAACACCTTGATACAACGCAGGTACGTATGATTGTCACTCAGGGACTAATTGGAAGATCTGAAGAACAAACGTGCGCCTTAACGATGCCAATTATATCATGCAGACAAGTGGTGGTGACGAGATCACGCTCCTGATTACAGCCAACAGTAATCACACAAGGACACAGGAACACTAGAACCGAGATATGAAACGTCTGATCTGCGGTAAGGTACTGCCTTCATGAGAGAGAGAGAGAGAGAGAGAGAGAGAGAGAGAGAGAGAGAGAGAGAGAGAGAGAGAGAGAGAGAGAGAGAGTTACTTGGTTAAGTGTGCTTACAAGATTTTGCCAAATGTCAGAGCTAGCGCGTAGCACTCAGCACAAGAAAATATTGAGTTACAAAGAATGTCTTGTTTATGTCTTGTTAAGATTTATGTATGACGTGGAAAGGTTGTATGTTTGCGGACTGAGAGCCAGTAGCCCACAAGCGGATGAGGCAGAGGGAAAGAGAAAGTTACTTGGGCAAAGAAGTGACACGACAGCAATTGAAGAGCTGCCTCTTTTCACAGCCATCACTAACCCTCCCGAAACCCATGCGGGTAGTACTAGTTTCATGCCTCCCTGGCCAGTACATAACTATTTACGAGTACTTACGTCGAGAATCTAATCAGAAATAGGGCAAGCGCATTGCGCTCATCGCATGTTTCGGTTCATCCGCCATGCATTTTACGTAATTATTGATTCTGAGACAATATTAGACTGTCATATATTATCAACTGAAACTATTTTAGTATATTCCACGGTATTCTTGAGGACTTAATAATGCTGTTTATTTCGATGTTAAGAAGCTTTTTAGTACACCTTATCATTTCATCCTTTTAATTCATATTCACTTTGTTCGTATTCATATAACAGCGTTGTACAGTTAGGTTCGGTAAAATGCTATCTGCTGGCTATGTGCGCCTGCTGGGAAATGACCGGTGTAGACCCCGTTGCTCACCAACGTGAGACGAAGGGTTTTCGAGTACATAGTATTCGAATAGTCATTTTCCTATAAGGGGCGATCATAGCTTAGCGGTAGCACTCCCGCCTGTTGCACAGGGGTACCGGGTTCGATCCTGGCTGTTGGAGGTTTGTATGATATATATATATGTATATATACATAAATATATATATATATATATACATATATATATATTTATATATATATATATATATATATATATATATATATATATATATATATATATATATATATATATATATATATATATATATATATATATATATATATATATATATATGATAGAGTTGATAGAGATGCTTTGTGGAAGGTATTAAGAATATATGGTGTGGGAGGCAAGTTGTTAGAAGCAGTGAAAAGTTTTTATCGAGTATGTAAGGCATGTGTACGTGTCGGAAGAGAGGAAAGTGATTGGCAGGGGTGTGTGATGTCTCCATGGTTGTTTAATTTGTTTATGGATGGGGTTGTTAGGGAGGTGAATGCAAGAGTTTTGGAAAGAGGGGCAAGTATGAAGTCTGTTGGGGATGAGAGAGCTTGGGAAGTGAGTCAGTTGTAGTTCGCTGATGATACAGCGCTGGTGGCTGATTCATGTGAGAAACTGCAGAAGCTGGTGACTGAGTTTGGTAAAATGTGTGAGAGAAGAAAGTTAAGAGTAAATGTGAATAAGAGCAAGGTTATTAGGTACAGTAGGGTTGAGGGTCAAGTCAATTGGGAGGTAAGTTTGAATGGAGAAAAACTGGAGGAAGTAAAGTGTTTTAGATATCTGGGAGTGGATCTGGCAGCGGATGGAACCATGGAAGCGGAAGTGGATCATAGGGTGGGGGAGGGGGCGAAAATTCTGGGAGCCTTGAAGAATGTGTGGAAGTCGAGAACATTATCTCGGAAAGCAAAAATGGGTATGTTTGAAGGAATAGTGGTTCCAACAATGTTGTATGGTTGCGAGGCGTGGGCTATGGATAGAGTTGTGCGCGGGAGGATGGATGTGCTGGAAATGAGATGTTTGAGGACAATGTGTGGTGCGAGGTGGTTTGATCGAGTAAGTAACTTAAGGGTAAGAGAGATGTGTGGAAATAAAAAGAGCGTGGTTGAGAGAGCAGAAGAGGGTGTTTTGAAATGGTTTGGGCACATGGAGAGAATGAGTGAGGAAAGATTGACCAAGAGGATATATGTGTCGGAGGTGGAGGGAACGAGGAGAAGTGGGAGACCAAATTGGAGGTGGAAAGATGGAGTGAAAAAGATTTTGTGTGATCGGGGCCTGAACATGCAGGAGGGTGAAAGGAGGGCAAGGAATAGAGTGAATTGGATAGATGTGGTATACCGGGGTTGACGTGCTGTCAGTGGATTGAATCAGGGCTTGTGAAGCGTCTGGGGTAAACCATGGAAAGCTGTGTAGGTATGTATATTTGCGTTTGTGGACGTATGTATATACATGTGTATGGGGGTGGGTTGGGCCATTTCTTTCGTCTGTTTCCTTGCGCTACCTCGCAAACGCGGGAGACAGCGACAAAGCAAAAAAAAATAATATATATATATATATATATATATATATATATATATATATATATATATGATAGACCCCGTTGCTCACCATAGTGAGACGAAGGGTATTCGAGTACTTAGTATTTCGAATAGTTGTTTCCTATTATACAGTCCCTTAGCCTAGCGGTTACATGCCTGCCTCTTGCACAAGGGGTCCCAGGTTCGATCCTGGCTGATGGAGCTTTGTATGTTCTATGAAGGTGCGCGTTCATATACACTTTATTCGTATATATATATATATATATATATATATATATATATATATATATATATATATATATATATACATATATGTATATATATATATATATATATATATATATATATATATATATATATATATATATATAAATATATATATATATATATATATATATATATATATATATATATATATATATATATATATGGTAATCTGAGTGTGTGGTAAAGAAGCATCCTTGGGTAGCTTGGTATCAGGAAGAAGAAAACCGGTGGAAGACGTAGACTGATGGCGTACTGGCGAGAAAAGGTTGTCTTAGGACTGTACGTGTTGAAGAAATGACCAAGAAAGAGCCAGATAGAGAGTGTCTCAGGAAGTGGAGTGGGACTCAGTCGGTTAATGGCCATCAAGTTGGCCCTGGGAACCATTAAAACCCTTTCCGACCGGCTGCTCCCTTCCAGTTCGGCTCCGCAGAATTGTACAGTTGTGTAACCAGGAATTTTCATTTGAACTAAGAAGAATGAACAGAAATAGAGACTAAGAGTTCTGTGAGTTACGTTCTCTAGTGTTGTGTATGGGATGGAGAGAACCTGATGTTGTGGATTGGATTTTCTGCCAACAACCCCCTCGGTTGATGAAGGAGGAATAAAGACAGCCACTTGGACTTGGGAGTGAGAACATGGCAAACACCAGTGTTGAGGCACTACGACCCTGCGACTATCCCTCCCGGTACCAGATGATATTACCTCACTGGTCGCGAGTTGAATGCCACTTACTATAACTTCTAGGTTGAGACGTAAGCAGTAGGTGCCACCTGCTGCTGACAGATTAATAATTACGTGACAATGATGACGGTAGAGAGAAAGTACAAAGTGTGGCAAACACTATGCGATAAATCTACGTTTTGGCAAATTTCATTATAAGTATCTAAAGGTAGTCCTAGTCTCTCTCTCTCTCTCTCTCTCTCTCTCTCTCTCTCTCTCTCTCTCTCTCTCTCTCTCTCTCTCTCTCTCTCTCTCTCTCTCTCTCTCTGGTAATTTTACTGTAAAAAGGCCAAACAAGGAAAATAATGGAAGATGAAAAAAACCTCATCAGAAAGGAGAAACTAGAATTCAGAAAGTATTCAAAAGACAACACGATCGAATCAGCTAATGAGCGATATGATAATGGTAACTTTCACTACAAGATAAAGAAAATCATTAATGAAAATGTTAGATGTATGTGGAAGAAACAAAATTGAATACTTCTGCATCGTATGGTCAACAACCAAACAAACGGAAAAACACTTTAGAATTCCGAAGTACTTCAGGAGCAAAATTGATGAGGTGCAATAGATGAACAATTTTGGTAAGCTAAGACAACTCGAGTTTGACAGCCTAGAAAGAAGAAAAGAAATATATGTTTATATTTTTTTCTACATGTTAGGTGAGACGGCACAGGCAAGTGAATTCTCGAATCAAATGAGGACGCCTTTAGCTGTGCTGAACGTAGAGCGGAAGTTATTTTGGCTGAGGTTGAGTTAGATTCCTTCTTCCGTTAAGATCTTTCTCCCTTCGACCATGATCTGATCACACCTGCTCTGATACCTGTCACATCAGGGGAAGAGCGCATCAGATCATGAACTTCCCTTCCCCTGAAAACAACTATGCTTTCATTTTTCTTGTAATCACTGAAAGTTATCCCTTGTAAAGTCAAGTATACCTTCATGAAAAGAAAATGTACTTATGTGACTAGTTCTATTGACAAATCTCTGTGTTTCTTAACCAGAAACTTCTCTAGCAACTTCTGTATTTCAGCCTTCCTCTTCTCTTTCAACCTAATCAATGCATAGCTAGCTCTACAACTGATATGAATGCTCTTTTTGTTACATCATTTTATTCAGTTTAGCTTTAGATGATTCTGTATCTACTATTCCTCCCAATCTGCTCCCACTGAACCTATAATTTCTCTGCGCAGCGTCGTCCATGTATGGGCATTCCCAGCTCCAAGTGGGCAAGGCGTATTGCCCTGATGGGATTACCCCTCGAGTCCTCCGAGCTGCCTCCACACCTTGCATGCCTATCTAGTCTCTGTCAAAAACCCAGACTTTTCCTTCTTAGAACCCTGTCTTGGTGTTATGACACATATGAGAAAGGAAAATATCGGTCCATTGCTGTCACTTCCATTTCCAGAGACTTTGAGGCTCTTCTTACATCTCTGTTTCTCAAATGATTTAAATCTTATTCTGATCTCTCTAATCCCTAATATAACTTTCACTTTCGGTCTTCCCGTCTTCGAATTTTGGTGAAACTATAACCACAGGTCTCGACATACCCAAAGGAATGAACAAGAAATGGTACAAGTCTTTACTTCTTAAACTACTTCTTTTTTTCCTCTGTTTCTTATTGCATAGCTTCCTTTCTGGCTGATCCAGTGCACAAGTTGTTGACGGAATAACTTCCTTATCTTAGTGTTATCCCAAGGTTTTTGTTCTATTTCCTATTGTCTTTCATCTCTACATAAACCAATATTTTCTCATCAACGTCTAACCCTGCTCACCCCTATGCTAATGATTGGACTTAACTCTCTTCAACTTACTTTCTCTCCTCTCCTTGTTCTGATGCTCATTCTTCATCTCGTACTGAACAAATACCTTCTCTAACTCAGACCTGTGCAGGATTCTCAGCATGGGGAAGTAGGAATCTGGTTAAATTCAACGGTGGTAAGACGCAATTACTCCTTTTACCTCTTCCTGTGTTAATCCTTTGTCTCCTCATTATCTTGGAAACTTCACACAATCAGCATCACAGACTTCTGCTTCCCAGTAGCTGGAGAAACGCAATTATTTTTCTTGTGAGCAGCTATTTCATTCAGTCATTGTCATTTTCGCCCTAGTATAAAGTACTGTTTGTATATCTGGAATGGTTCATCGCACACCGTCCTATTAGCAACAATGGAATGAAAAACCTTGTCTCACAGGTCATCCACGCATCACCTTTCTGCATCCATTCCTTTCTTCGCCACTGCTCTCCTAAACTGATAGCATGTTTCCCTGTCATCCTAGACATGCGTCTGGATGCTCCCCTCATAGATTCTGTGTCATGACTGGCCACACGAAGATTGATCATAACAGTACCCACCTCATTCTTTGTATACAAAAACTGTACAATTCTTTTGCCTCTTGTATTTTCCTCTATCTATAACTTTTTTCCCGTGACGAGTCCGGTCTACACACACCTGCAGCCCCCTACTTTTTTTCTTTCATTCTTTTTCTCCGACTTTTTCTCTTTTCACTCGACAGGGCTTTGACTGTGGCACATTTTGCCTGCGCCATGTCGCTCCTGGGAGGGTTTTGAATATTCTCTCTCTCTTTCTTGCAGAACTCTAGTGAATCTTTCTCAATATTTTTAGTTATATTCCCTGATATTCTTGCAGGTTTAGCAATAGTTTCTTTCTTGTGAGAGGCTTTTGAGTTAATGTATTCCTTTATCCTTCTTTATTGTTATGTCTAGATTATCATGCTTTATTCTCCTTGTCTATCTAGGCCTTAAATTTTTGTATTTCATGCTCTATGTGCTCATCTGTATGATAAAAAGACGTTTCTGACTGTCTGTCTGTCCGTACCTAAACTATAAACAAGACGAGAGAGTTGCCACATACACGATCACTAGCGCCACCCCCTTTCTATACATCTGCCTATAATTCATCTATATCCTTAGAAGGATTGAAATTGCTGGCTGCTTGGGTGACATATTTTCGTGTAAATATAGCTGAATGGGAGGGTCGTGCCGGTAATATAGGAGGTATGAATAATAAAAACAAAGAAATGAGCGATTAAGTCGTGAATGATGCGATTGTGCTGGTGCGGGTGTTGTGGACAAAGAGGGAGGGAGTGGTGGTGGTGAGGTGGGTGTGGTGGCCAGAGTGATGGCCATTTGTCTACATCTTAGAGCCTCACCAATCATTCTTCACAATAAAATGGCAATATCTAATCCTGTTTGTTAAAGGAATAAATAAAAAAACTTGAACTTACTTTGAATTAGGAACTGCGAAGAATGTCTCAATGTTTGTCGAGATGAGCCCTTCTTCATTTCCTCTACGCCTCTCCATTACTATTCTTGCCTTGCTTATTAGCTTTAAGAGCAATCCTCCGGGATAACTTAGTTTCAGGAAAGCTTTTCAACATATATCGTCTAATTGCTCCTGGCTGCATATTCTTATGGCTGGCTATAACAAAAGAAGCAAACATACTCGTTATTTCGTCCTTTCATCGTAGACAGACAGATGATAATCGAAATCATCCTTTTTTGTTAGTCTGGTATATACGGAGAACTTTTTGATCACTCCTTCATATAATCGTATCCAGAGACTGCGGTCTTTCATCCTCCTCCTCTATGGGAAATGAATCACTATTTCTCGCGTTAGTATCATCCATACCACAGGTACACACCGTAGCTGTTGGTAACGATGTACAGTGCCCATCACATATGGCTGAACATTGCTGTTTGTAACGCTGGTATCATCACCATCACACACGCCCGTCATCATCATAAACATAATCACCCTCGCTCTCATCAGTCGCATTAGCATTTTTACAGCTCTTACCGTCCCTTAGTGTAGTAAATGTGAAGTAGAGAGAGAGAGAGAGGAGGGGGAGAGTATTTACGAGCACTTACGAGGAGATTTTTGCCAAAAGGCAGAGTTAGCGCGTAGGTCTCACCGCAGGAAAATGTAGAGCCACGAAAGCGAGTCCTGTAAGTTGTATGTTATGTGCTGCGTATCAGAGGGAGAGGGAGAGATTGTATGTTTGTGGACTGAAAGCCAGCAGACCACGTGTGGTTGAGGCTGAAAGACAAGACAACTGCCTGGGCAATAACAGTGACACCTGAATGCCACTTACGTGCTGGTTCAGTGTGCAGCCATCGGGGAAGACAGAAGAGAGAGAGAGAGAGAGAGAGAGAGAGAGAGAGAGAGAGAGAGAGAGAGAGAGAGAGAGAGAGAGAGAGAGAGAGAGAATATCACAATCTAACGTAATGACCAAACACATCTTCCCACGTTACTAATATCATTAGGTATTCATCACTTCGTTCAACGTGGTGAAGTTCCCTATACCAGGGACAGTTGCATAATAACTTCACGATGAATAGCCATGTAAAACAAGATAGCAGAAATTAAGAAAAAAATCGTTATGATAAGATAAATTGCTTAAAACCTATCAATATAATGCTAAAGTGAAACACCTAGCAAAAAATATATACTCACACAATCCTGATTACTGGAGGGCATCATGTGTTCTATAAAAGTGCAGGTTCATATGCACTATATTCGTGTTCATATGCCTCCGCGTTTGTACAGTATGGTTTTGTAAAATCCCAGCTGCTGGTACTGTGAGCCTGATGGGCTTTGCCGTTGTAGACACCGTTGTTTATGGATGTGAGACGAATGGCATTCCTTTACTTGTAATCTTATAGTCATTTCCTTATTAGGGGCAACCATAGCCTAACTGTTTGCCATCACAGCTACCACGCAAAAGGTCCTGGGCCCGAAACCTGGCTGTTGAGGGGTGTTATGTGATATATATATATATATATATATATATATATATATATATATATATATATATATATATATATATATATATATATATATATATATATATATACACACACATATATATATATATATACACACATATATATATATATATATATATATATATATATATATATATATATATATATATATATATATATATATATATATATATATATGTTGTTGATTGGTTGGTAAGGATATTCAATGTATGTATGGTTCATAGTGAAGTGCCTGAGGATTTGCGGAATGCATTCAAAGTGCCATTGTACAAAAACTAAGAGGAAAAGCTGAGTGTTCAAATTATAGAGGTATAAGTTTGTTGAGTATTCCTGGGAAACTATATTAGAGGGTATTGATTGAGAGGGTAAAGGCATGTACAGGGCATCAGATTGGGGAAGAGCAGTGTGGTGTCAGAAGTGGTAGAGGATGTGTGGATCAGGTGTTTGCTTTGAAGAATGTATGTGAGAAATACTTAGAAAAACAGATGGATTTGTATGTAGCATTCATGGATCTGCAGAGGGCATATGATAGAGTTGGTAGAGATGCTTTGCGGAAGGTATTAAGAGTATATGGTGTGGGAGGTAAGTTGCTAGAAGCAGTGAAAAGCTTTTACCAAGTATGTAAGGCATGTTTACGAGTAGGAAGAGAGGAAAGTGATTGGTTCCTAGTAAATGTCGATTTGCGGCAAGGGTGCGTGATGTCTCCATCGTTGTTTGATTTGTTTATGGGTGTGATGGTTAAGGAGGTGAATGCAAGAGTTTTGGAGAGAGGAGCAAGTATGCCATCTTTTGTGGATGAGAGGGCTTGGGAAGTGAGTCAGTTGTTGTTCGCTGATGATACAGCGCTAGTGGCTGATTCGGGTGAGAAACTGCAGAGGTTGGTGACTTAGTTTGGTAAAATGTGTGAAAGAAGAATGCTGAGAGTAAATGTGAATAAGAGCAAGTTTATTGAGTTCAGTAGGGTTGAGGGACAAGTTAATGGGGAGGTATGTTTAAATGGAGAAAAACTGGAGGAAGTGGAGTGTCTTTGATATCTGGGAGTGGATTTTGCAGCGGATGGAACCATGTAAGCGGAAGTGAGTCACAGGTGGGTGAGGGGACGAAGTTCTGGGAACGTTGAAGAATGTATGGAAGTCGAGAACGTTATCTCGGAGAACAAAAATGGTAATGTTTGAAGGAATAGTGGTTCCAACAACGTTATATAGTTGCGAGGCATAGGCTATAGATAGGGTTGTGCTGAGGAGGGTGGATGTTTTGGAATTGAAATATTTGAGGACAATATGTGGTGTAGGGTGGTTTGATCGAGTAAACAATGAAAGGGTAAGAGAGATGTGTGGTAATAAAAAGAGTGTGGTTGAGAAAGCAGAAGAGGGTGTGTTCAAATTGTTTGGTCACATGGACAGAATGAGTGAGGAAAGATTGACAAGGAGGACATATGCGTCAGAGGTGGAGGGAACGAGGAGAAGTGGGAGACCAAATTGGAGGTGGAAAGATGAAGTGAAAAACGTTTTGAGCGATCAGAGCTTGAACATACAGGAGGGTGAACGGCGTGCAAGGAATAGAGTGAATTGGAACGATGTGGTATACCGGGGTCGACGTGCTGTCAGTGGATTGAACCAGGGCATGTGAATCGTCTGGGGTAAACCATAGAAAGTTGTGTGGGGCCTGGATGTGGAAAGGGAGCTCTGGTTTCGGTACATTACATATGACAGCTAGAGACTGAGTGGAAACGAATGTGGCCTTTTTGTCTTTTCCTGGCGCTATTGCATGTGTGGCGGGGTGGCGACAAGAATGTATGAAGGCATCAAGTATGAATATGTACATGTGTACATATATATATATATATATATATATATATATATTTTTTTTTTTTTTTTCCAAGAGAAGGAACAGAGAAGAGGGCCAGGTGAGGATATTTCCTCAAAGGCCCAGTCCTCTGTTCTTAACGCTACCTCGCTGTCGCGGGAAATGGCGGATAGTATGAAAAAAAAAAAAAAATATATATATATATATATATATATATATATATATATATATATATATATATATATATATATATATATATATATATATATATATATATTGGAGGTGGAAAGATGAAGTGAAAAACATTTTGAGCGATCAGGGCTTGAACATACAGGAGGGTGACCGGCGTGCAAGGAATAGAGTGAATTGGAACGATGTTGTATACCGGGTTGAGGGTCAAGTCAACTGGGAGGTGAGTTTGAATGGAGAAAAACTGGAGGAAGTGAAGTGTTTTAGATATCTGGGAGTGGATCTGGCAGCGGTTGGAACCATGGAAGCGGAGGTGGATCATAGGGTGGGGGAGGGAGGGAGGGAGCCTTGAATAATGTGAAGCGTCTGGGGTAAACCATGGAAAGCTGTGTAGGTATGTATATTTGCGTATGTGGACGTATGTATATACATGTGTATGGGGGTGGGTTGGGCCATTTCTTTCGTCTGTTTCCTTGCGCTACCTCGCAAACGCGGGAGACAGCGACAAAGCAAAAATATATATATATATATGTATATATATATATATATATATATATATATATATATATATATATATATATATATATATATATATATATATATATATATATATATATATATATATATATATATATTAAAAGCAAAAAAATATCAATGAAGCAACATCACTTTGATCAAAGGACTGTACAGGAATTTCACTTGGATGGGAAGATTCTTTAGTTGGGTGGGCAACAAGGTACACATGTCTACTGGGTGGTCAACATACATATTTATAAGTTGTACTTGTCGACAACAATTGCGTCGTTCGAGGGAATATGACAAAACAAATACTGGAAATAAATACGCGTAATTCTACACCGAGTGAAATATATATAAGCAGAGATGTGAAAAAGAGCGTTAATTATAACAACTGATCATTTACCGAAATTGACTATGTGCTTCGTGAAATATCTGAAAGCAACGACTGGAAAAGAAATGACCTTAGGTTTATACAAAATATTTGTCTGGTGCAAAGATACTACTGGTAAGAGAGAGAGAGAGAGAGAGAGAGAGAGAGAGAGAGAGAGAGAGAGAGAGAGAGAGAGAGAGAGAGAGAGAGAGAGAGAGAGAATGTGTCCTACGTTCAGAATGGTGTAGTTTATGCCCTAGGACAGTCTGGTCATTGTAGGAGGGATGGTCATCTAGATATGGTCAGCTTACCTCAATTCAGGTGAGGTTGAACATCGAGTAGTGTATCGGGAATAACGCACCGGATACAATTCCCAAAATAATATCATCCGTTCGTGCGTGGAATAGTGGCAATGGTCAGAGTAATCGCCCGGAACACTGCCCCTAATATCATGCAATACTGGCGGCAGTGTACCAAGTGTGGCACTACATATCAATGTTTGGCTTGCCTCATGTCCTGTACTAACTAAAGCCGCCAGGGTACGTGGCCAGCTGTGCTGGTGCAACATTACACTGTTGGGTTGGCCTCATGTACTGTACTAAGACCAGGACTTGAAGTGTGGGTACTCCTCGCCGACGTCATTGACATTCTCTGATCATAACACGAGTCTTCCTCCTTTTCATACTGATGATGAAAATAGGGTGGTAAATCCTGCACATTGTGCTCTCTCTCTCTCTCTCTCTCTCTCTCTCTCTCTCTCTCTCTCTCTCTCTCTCTCTCTCTCTCTCTCTCTCTCTCTCTCTCTCTCTCTCACACACACACACACACACACACACACACATATATATATATATATATATATATATATATATATATATATATATATATTTTTTTTTTTTTTTTCTTTTTTTTTTTTTTTTGCTTTGTCGCTGTCTCGCGCGTTTGCGAGGTAGCGCAAGGAAACAGACGAAAGAAGTGGCCCAACCCCCCCCCATACACATGTATATACATACGTCCACACACGCAAATATACATACCTACACAGCTTTCCATGGTTTACCCCAGACGCTTCACATGCCCCGATTCAATCCACTGACAGCACGTCAACCCCGGTATACCACATCGCTCCAATTCACTCTATTCCTTGCCCTCCTTTCACCCTCCTGCATGTTCAGGCCCCGATCACACAAAATCTTTTTCACTCCATCTTTCCACCTCCAATTTGGTCTCCCTCTTCTCCTTGTTCCCTCCACCTCCGACACATATATCCTCTTGGTCAATCTTTCCTCACTCATCCTCTCCATGTGCCCAAACCACTTCAAAACACCCTCTTCTGCTCTCTCAACCACGCTCTTTTTATTTCCACACATCTCTCTTACCCTTACGTTACTCACTCGATCAAACCACCTCACACCACACATTGTCCTCAAACATCTCATTTCCAGCACATCCATCCTCCTGCGCACAATAGCCCACGCCTCGCAACCATACAACATTGTTGGAACCACTATTCCTTCAAACATACCCATTTTTGCTTTCCGAGATAATGTTCTCGACTTCCACACATTCTTCAAGGCCCCCAGGATTTTCGCCCCCTCCCCCACCCTATGATCTACTTCCGCTTCCATGGTTCCATCCGCTGCCAGATCCACTCCCAGATATCTAAAACACTTCACTTCCTCCAGTTTTTCTCCATTCAAACTCACCTCCCAATTGACTTGACCCTCAACCCTACTGTACCTAATAACCTTGCTCTTATTCACATTTACTCTTAACTTTCTTCTTCCACACACTTTTCCAAACTCAGTCACCAGCTTCTGCAGTTTCTCACATGAATCAGCCACCAGCGCTGTATCATCAGCGAACAACAACTGACTCACTTCCCAAGCTCTCTCATCCCCAACAGACTTCATACTTGCCCCTCTTTCCAAAACTCTTGCATTTACCTCCCTAACAACCCCATCCATAAACAAATTAAACAACCATGGAGACATCACACACCCCTGCCGCAAACCTACATTCACTGAGAACCAATCACTTTCCTCTCTTCCTACACGCACACATGCCTTACATCCTCGATAAAAACTTTTCACTGCTTCTAACAACTTTCCTCCCACATCATATATTCTTAATACCTTCCACAGAGCATCTCTATCAACTCTATCATATGCCTTCTCCAGATCCATAAATGCTACATACAAATCCATTTGCTTTTCTAAGTATTTCTCACATACATTCTTCAAAGCAAACACCTGATCCACACATCCTCTACCACTTCTGAAAGTGGATATATATATATATATATATATATATATATATATATATATATATATATATATATATATATATATATATATATATATATATATATATACATTTATTGTATGTATGATTCATGGTGAGGTGCCTGATGATTGGCGGAATGCTTGCATAGTGCCATTGTACAAAGGCAAAGGGGATAAGAGTGAGTGCTCAAATTACAGAGGTATAAGTTTGTTGAGTATTCCTGGTAAATGATATGGGAGGGTATTGATTGAGAGGGTGAAGGCATGTACAGAGCATCAGATTGGGGAAGAGCAGTGTGGTTTCAGAAGTGGTAGAGGATGTGTGGATCAGGTGTTTGCTTTGAAGAATGTATGTGAGAAATACTTAGAAAAGCAAATGGATTTGTATGTAGCATTTATGGATCTGGAGAAGGCATATGATAGAGTTGATAGAGATGCTCTGTGGAAGGTTTTAAGAATATATGGTGTGGGAGGCAATTTGTTAGAAGCAGTGAAAAGTTTTTATCGAGGATGTAAGGCATGTGTACGGGTAGGAAGAGAGGAAAATGATTGGTTCTCAGTGAATGTAGGTTTGCGGCAGGGGTGTGTGATGTCTCCATGGTTGTTTAATTTGTTTATGGATGGGGTTGTTAGGGAGGTGAATGCAAGAGTTTTGGAAAGAGGGGCAAGTATGCAATCTGTTGTGGATGAGAGAACTTGGGAAGTGAGTCAGTTGTTGTTCGCTGATGATACAGCGCTGGTGGCTGATTCATGGAAGACTGGAGAAGGTGATGACTGAGTTTGGTAAAGTGTTTGAAAGAAGAAAGTTAAGAGTAAATGTGAATAAGAACAAGGTTATTAGGTACAGTAGGGTTGAGGGTCAAGTCAATTGGGAGGTAAGTTTGAATGAAGAAAAACTGGAGGAAGTAAACTGTTTTAGATATCTGGGAGTGGATCTGGCAGCGGATGGAACCATGGAAGCGGAAGTGAATCATAAGGTGGGGGAGGGGGCGAAAATTCTGGGAGCCTTGAAGAATGTTTGGAAGTCGAGAACATTATCTCGGAAAGCAAAAATGGGTATGTTTGAAGGAATAGTGGTTCCAACAATGTTGTATGGTTGCGAGGCGTGGGCTATGGATAGAGTTGTGCGGAGGAGGGTGGATGTGCTGGAAATGAGATGTTTGAGGACAATATGTGGTGTGAGGTGGTTTGATCGAGTAAGTAATGTAAGGGTAAGAGAGATGTGTAAAAAAAAAAGAGTGTGGTTTAAAGAGCAGAAGAGTGTGTTTTGAAATGGTTTGGTCACATGGAGAGAATGAGTGAGGAAAGATTGACCAAGAGGATATATGTGTCAGAGGTGGAGGGAACGAGGAGAAGTGGGAGACCAAATTGGAGGTGGAAAGATGAAGTGAAAAAGATTTTGAGTGATCGGGGCCTGAACATGCAGGAGGTGTGAAAGGCTGCACGGAATAGAGTGAATTGGAACGATGTTTTATACCTGGGTTGACGTGCTGTCAATGCATTGAATCAGGGCATGTGAAGCGTCTGGGGTAAACCATGGAAAGTGTGTGAGTCCTGGATGTGGAAAGGGAGCTGTGGTTTCGGTGCATTATTACATGACAGCTAGAGACTGAGTGTGAACGAATGTGGCCTTTGGTGTCTTTTCCTAGCGCTACCTCGCACACATGAGGGGGGAGGGGGTTGTTATTCCATGTGTGGCGAGGTGGCGATGGGAACAAATAAAGGCAGATAGTATGAATTATGTACATGTGTATATATGTATATGTCTGTGTGTGTATATATATGTGTACATTGAGATGTATAGGCATGTATATTTGCGTGCGTGGACGTATATGTATATACATGTGTATGTAGGCGGGTTGGGCCATTCTTTCGTCTGTTTCCTTGCGCTACCTCGCTAACGCGGGAGACAGCGACAAAGCAAAATAGAAAATAAATATAATAAAAAATAATATTTATACATTAGTGCAAATCACAGTAACGCTCGTGATTTACTAAATGCTGATAATCCACAGAAAGATGAAACACAATAACTTCCGAAGTGCGCTTTCGTGTAATGATCACATCAGGGGATATACAAGAATAAGTTAGAGGACGGAGAACAGTCAGTTGACATACAAAGAAGAGGCGTAGCTAGGACGCCATTGGTAAACAAGCGTTACCCGAATGATGGTGTTCGGATTACGGCGTTCGAGTCTGGCAACATCCGTGTCATGAAAAGAAGATAAAGCTATGACACATGTTGCCTGACTCGAACGCACCAACCCGAACACCACCATTTGGGTAACGCTTGTTTACCAATGTCGTCCTATCTGCGTCTCTTCCTTGTATATCAATTGAATGCTATATTTCTTTCTTTAATTCCCCTGATGATGTGATCATTACACGAAAGCTCACTTGGGAACTTATCGTGTTTCATTTTCCTGTTATAATGTGGCAATTGTTCTGTGATGAAAAAAAAGATAACAGTATCACCCGAAGAATGTGGCACTGACTGCTCCTTCTATCTGTATCTCCAGCTGTACACCTTACTGATACACACATGAACCAGAACATGTGGTAAAGATCTTGAAAACATCATCCTCCTGCTCTGTAACACCCTGGACATCTAGGACATAACAACACACACACACACACACACACACACACACACACACACACACACACACACACACACACAGTGACAACAATATTTTCTCCACAATTTATGTTTTTAAGCACATATTGACCATCAAGCAGGTCGCCTATATCCTACCTCTATCCAGTTAGTACATGGCACTTAATGGTTCACTCGAATCACATCACAGCCGGCAACCACACTCACCTTGTGACACCATCTTGCTGGGTCAGGTCATGTATCTCTTCACCTTACCGTCATCTTACCCGACCAACAACAGGCGCGAGTAAGCATATACGCTTGGCTTAAACCCAAGTCCAAAGCCAGATCAAGTAATTTTCGTTTCCAGCAGCTGGTTCTGAGACCTCTGACTCTGTTAGTAATAACCAACGTTTTCCCGCTACATTCTCGCTGGTACTTGAGGAAAGAAACTTTGATCATTCCTCTACTTTATCTCTGACAGCGTCACAGAATTAGTCATCATTCCAACACCCCAAGGACGTGGTCAGCTGGGGAGGATGAATTAATTCAACAGTGTTCACAAGCCATATCACAGAATCGGCAATAACCAGCGATACAAATCAATGCCTGTTACGTTGTCTACAAATGGTGGGAAATGGGACTGAGTGTAGGTATGGGCAGTTATTGTGCGGGTGACACACCCTTCATTACAAAATGCCACTGAAACACTGTCAGTAAGATCGGGACAAAGTTCGTTCCAATGTAGGTGTTGGAATACTTTCTTTTGTGGTCACTAACTATGCTGAATTATCAGCGAATATTGTGTTCTAATTTATAAATAATTCTACGACAAATAAGAGATTAATACGTCTTAACGGCCAACTAAGATGTAAAGACGTACTTACTTATCCTCACTGATTGACATAGGAACTGATGCCACAGGCTATACATGTTTCAGAATTTATGTGCATGTGGCCGACTGGTGATGTGCACCTGTGCCAAGAGCAGCAGCATAATGAGACTTGAAGCCCAGGCAGAAGCGAGACTGCAAATCTACTTCCGTCATGGCGGATGAAAGAGGCTCCTGTGACTGGATTATTGTACAACAATCAGACGGGTTCGTCAGGCTAAAACCTTCACAACGATGGCTGTATTCCAGATAATAAGCGCGAGTTCTTTGATTGGAAGACATCGAAATGGAATGAAAGACACCGTGCTCGGCTGAAAGGTGCCATTCGTAGAACAAGAACCAGTGATACTAACCATACGGTAGTTGTTGGATGTACAACAATTAGTATTTACTGGAAGAAATCCAGGGGATTAAACCAGTGTGTGTCAGATTGGCGTAATGCATGCGAAATAAGGCCCAACGTGCTGACTGTAAAGTGCCGAGACTAAAGCAGGAATTACTAGTACTGACTGAAAGTTGTTGTGATAAGAAGAGCCACTGGTGTTAACTACAAAACAATGCAAATGGATGGATGAAGAGCTACTGTAAATTTGATAAGAACCTGAGGATGCAACGCCATGATCCGTGACTAGGTAAGGCCAGGGATGAGACATAAGCTGCCGGTGCTGAGCGGGAGGCGGCTGGAATATGAACCGACAAGTAGCGGAGTCGCTACAGTGAGATCCAGCCAGCTCATACTTTATGCCACCGAGAGCCTTGCTGCTGTTAACATAACGACAGGAGAATTTCAAAGACGAAACATATTCTGTAACACCAGGACAAGTCCATCGTCTTCATGGAGTGTTGATAATGTCTTGGGATATAGACGACAAACGCCAATATACACATTCATACAACAATGTTTATCGCTTTTCCATTCTCAGTACAACTGTGATGACCTGGACTGACCAACCAACCACAGCCCTCACAAAAATTGCTTCCATGTTTACTGAACGAACTGTATGACCAATATGCTTAATGTATAAATTCAGTGTATCATACTGAACCTTCACCCCGAATAATTCAACAACCTTATGTTCTGTAGATTTTACTGACACGACATCCAATATTCTGTATTTTACATTCCTCTCAACACACATCGCGCTTACCTGAATGACCTCACAGTCTATTTATCTTACTTACGTATGGTATACATTACGTCCTTGTTACTGATCTTATATGCCTTGCAACTGTGATGATGTGGGCGTCAACTGACGCTGACATAACAGGGTGCAACTGGCGTCAATTAATACATGTAATTTCCTGGCACAAGTTTGACCTTGAGTGATTTTTTTGGCTCATTTGGTTGGTTATAGATGGCAACTCAAACGAAAGATGATTCATTAAAGCTACCAGGAGGCTGGAGGCTGGAGGCCTCAGATAAGTACAAGTAATTATCATGGACAGTCGTCTGCCTTATCTTGGGATATACCCCGAAGGCCCGTGGTGTTCACTGCCTCGAAGTAACGCCTTCGTCCACGCTCCCGCCGTCACTACTTAGGAATGGCCACTCGGGCAAAACAGTCTTTTTTCTTTTTTCTAAGAATGCTTAACTCTTAAGTCATAAGAAAAGATAATGGTTTTCGCACATCTAATTATATACATTAAAGAGTTACTTTTTTGCATGCTGAGGATTGACCCGTCCGGAAATAATGGCCTTTTCCCAAACTAGTGATGGTTTAGTCTTAATTTATATGGAGAAAGGTATATGGTTCTTAGAGTTTTGTGCATATATTTGTAAATTAAAAGATATCTCATTTGATTGTGCACTGGAAAGTCCAAAAGAATCAGTTCGGCACCAAAAAGGTTAATTTTGTTTCATTTCTTTATCCTATACTAACCTTATATTTTCGAATGCATCACCGACTTATCTATGTGTATACAAGAGAAGATGTGTGTGTGTGTGTGTGTGTGTGTGTGTGTGGGTGTGTGTGTGTGTTCCCTGTACGTTCCCATATTTACTGAAGTCAGCACCAAACTTGACACAGAGATACAGGAGGATATTTGTAAGGACGGGAACGAGGGGCAAGGTTGTATGGCACGGGGACCGACATGGGGGTGGCATAATTCACAAACTTTACACCTTGTACACTGACTGATTCTCCATCTCGCTTATCAAAATACTCCTGAGAACTTTTGTTATAAGGTGTATTGCTGAAGCTGATCCGTTATACATGATTCATCATCGTATGTTTCACTTATATTTCTTGCGTCATCCTCCCTCATCCTTCAAGCTTACCTTGATCGTTATAATCATAAATTCCTCCCTCCTCCTACACATACTGTTTACCTCTAACTTCCCTCACCATAATAAATATTCCTTCTTCACCCTTCATATAATTCATCAGCAGTTAGCTGAAGATCTAATCCAACATGGATTTGTTTTCTTAGGCAATATTATTTTGTTCCTTACTCTCCACTAGTGCTCTAGGCCTGTCCACTTTTCTTTTGATTTTGCCCTTATCAGCGGCTACATTGTTCCGGCGGTTCTGCTCATCCTGTGAGCTATGGTATAAAAAGATTTAAGAGGTCACAAAGTTTTTATCAGATCCCAGTGGGCAAATAAATATGACACAAGTTGTGACAAAGCTGGTTCATCCCACAGGAGTACAGACTTTTCATGAAGTAAACTAATTTTCTACAAGCAAAAGGTTCTTTCTACTTTCCTTAGTAATCTAGTAAAATAATAAATGATCCAACACGGGTCTACGCTTAACGACCATCTTCTAGCATAATCGACCTCTTTTTTCAGTTATTTCTGTCAGCTTTGGGTTTTCCACCCACTGTCTGCCCCCACTTCGAAACGCTACCAATGAAAGAGCCAAGCAGCCATCTCTGTGCAGCTTCATTACTGTCTTTGCTTGGGACGTGCACTGTTACGCTGGCTGGAATGACTCCACCTATGCTGACTATAGAGCAGAGGATATCTCGTCCTCTAGTAGATCTCTCTTAACCTTAGTTATGGTTCAATCGATCCTACTCTAATGCCAATTGCATTGAGATGAGGTGTATCAATCCAAGAAACTCTTTCTTTCCCTGAATCCCAGTCCAAATTCATTTCTCATTTCTGATTGAAATCACTGCAAGGCTGATCTTCGAAAAGTCTAACACACCTTCACAGGAGAAAGTGTGCTGGTTTGATTTCTTAACTGATCATTCTTTCAGGTCCTTAACTTGATTTTCAGTAACTTCTATAATATAAACTTTCTATTCCTTTCTAACCAATGTCATCTATAAGAAACTCTGCAACCCATAAAATCATTGGTTTGTACTTTATTCTTCTCTTCTTTTTCTTTAGGTGATTCTCCATATAGCCCTCCTTCACCATCTCCTCCCACTGAACCTACATCCTCTCCTATTTCTTTCCTTGCGAAGTCTTCCGAATTCTTCCCCAGCCTCAAGTGGACAAAGAGCAAGACGTAGCTGGGATGACTCTGTAGTGTTCAAAAGAAACCAAACTTCTCCATCTTGGAATCATATCTTGATGCAGCCCATACCGAAGAAAGATTGTACCAACCCTTCCATCTGTCCCCGTGTTGCTCGTGCTTTTGCCGTCTTCAGATTCATTGAAACTCATTAAATCTCTTTTTCTCTGACACGTGATATCCTAATCTTATCCTTCGATGTGCAAAGACTATTGGTGGTCTATTTTATGTGACTCACCTCAGGTCCTCCTCTCTCAGGGGTTTTGTTGATCTTTCGTCAAAGCTCTCGACATCTTCAGAGCATGTGACAGGGTGAGGCATCAGTCTTTTACTTTCTATACTTTCGTCTTTTCGCTGTACTTTTCTCCGTTTTCTAATGCATAGCTTCCTCGATGATCTGCTGCAGTATTTGTTGATTTACCGACATTTCCCTATGATTCTATTAACTATGTTGTCCCCAGAGGTTCTGCCATATTACTAACTCTCATAATTTCTTTTCATAATTAGTCTTCCCTCTTTAACTTGTAATTCATTTCACTTTTACACATATGATTCCACTTTACACACTTCAACTAACCTTCTCTTCCCTCTTCACTCCAACACTCGTTCTTTCCCGCACTGAATATATTTCCTCTCTTGTCTTAGACCTGCGCCGCATCTCAAATGGGTAAAGTAGAAACCGTGTTAAATAAAGTAGTTTTAAAGTTCAACATCCATCCATATCTAACTGTTACTCGTTCCTCAGTGTTCAGTGATGTGAATCGTCTGGGGTACACCATGGAAAGTTTTGTGGGACCTGGATATTTAAAGGGAGCTGTGGTTTCGGTGCATTACACATGACAACTAGAGACTGAGTGTGAACGAATGTGGCCTTTGTTGTTTTTTCCTAGCGCTACCTTGAGCGCACGCGAGGGGAGGGGGGGTGCCAATTCATGTGTGGCGGTATGGCAGCGGAAATGGATGATGGCAGCATGTATGAATATGTAAATATGTTTATATATATGTGTCTGTGTATGTATATGTATGTATATGTTGAAACGTTTAGGTATGTATATATGTGTGTGTGGGCGTTTATGTATATACATGTGTATGTGGGTGGGTTGGGCCATTCTTTCGTCTGTTTTCTTGCGCTACCTCGCTAACGCGGGAGACAGCGACAAAATATAATGAATAAATAGAAAATGATATATATATATATATATATATATATATATATATATATATATATATATATATATATATATATATATATATATATATATATGTATATTGTTACGAATTCAACACTTATCCTGGCAAGGTCGCCAATTTATATGTTACGAATTCAACACTTATTCAGGCAAGGTCGCCAGTAACATATGTTACAAATACTACTGTTCCTTGTCTTGCAAGGACGTTATAGATTTGTCAAGTTGCACAACTCAGGATAACACAATAATAAAGTTATGGGATTGAATTAAAGACCAGCATTACACTAAATCTACTTATAATGAAAGAATTCAAGTGTACAAAGATAGGCACATAAATCAAGCATGAAACATTACGTTAACACTGAACATTAGAGTTAACATTGAACATAAGATAACATTTGTACATGACTTAACATTCCAGATAAGATTTCAAGCCAGGAGTTCTCTTTCCTCTATGGCAGTTCTTCGATAACATTACACTGATAATTATAACAGGCTTACAGCACAACACTTGGGTAATAGGCTTATAGCACAGCAGGGCTTACAGGCTTACAACACAGCAGGACCTACAGCAGGGATGGACCACTTACCTCGCTGGGCTAGAAAGAGAGAGAGACTCAGCGGGTGTCATGGGTATATATTACAGTAAAGACAAGCGTTCCCTGCTAGCTATACAACCTTACATTTTGATTGGCTATGAGCTTCAGTTACATTCTGATTGGTTGGAGGAACAGTCACACAAAACTGCGTAGATCACCCTCGCTCTGGTAAGCCTGCAGCGATGACATGTCCAGTACGGTTGGCGAAATATTCCGCAGCTGATGACAACTTACTCTCCCCCCCCCCCCCCCTCCTCGGAGAAGGGTCGGGGTGCTCAAGGACAAATGACCATCTGGTTTCAAAATAAAATTAAAATTAAAGTATTACGCCTAATGCTTGGTGTGAACTGACGCTCGGAGGACGTCTCAGAGGGAGGCCTTAATCCTCGTCCTGATAAGAAATATCAATACCATACACAAAGACACACACGCACACACATTATATACGGAACATGTGAGCACAAACACACGTGTTCCGTAACAATATATAAATTAAAAAGTAATCTGGCAGCCCAGTGTTATGTTCATCTCCCTATTTATTCAGTGAGAGTTTAGCCACGAGATCAACTTTAACATGATTCCGTTGATCTGTGCAAAAGAGAATCCACAACATTTTTAGGTGAATCTCTTAACCAGCGATGCTTACATGTATGTATTTTTTTTTTTTTTGTATTGTTAAGCAGGTTTCATTCTGGCCATAATGTATTCGAGGGCAAGTGGTAAATAGAATCATATCTTAAGCTCGCCGTAGTTGTAGATTCTGCAGGCATAATGAATGTGAGTATGGCTAACCATTCAGGTTACAAGGCAGATGCTCAGTTATTTACACTGTATCATTCTTCTCTCATCTATTCCCTCTAGGCTGGAATACAATGGAAAATACTTCCAGCCTTCCCAGTGGCAGAGTTGAGAAACATGAGTGTAGACACTGTGTTATGTTATTCCCGGTATGAAAATGCTGTGTGTTTTCAGAATCACTGGTTTTGGCAAAGTTGTGAAGGTGCACATAAGTGACGAGTTAATATCTGAAGTTGATTACTTGATGATACCAAAGGGAGTCATCTAACAGGATGGTGGGAAGTGCTGCTTCCTCGTGAATTTGCATAACTAATGATCTCCAAATACTGTCATGTGAGTAGCTTTCATTTGGATCCGCTTCGATTTACTTGTTTTATGGCTTGTTCACTTTAACAGCTCTGCAGAGACAACGTTATCTGTATCAACAGACAGAAGCTTCAGGTCTTTCATGAGATGACTAACACCAAGCTGAAGCTTCAGTCCTATAATGAGATGACTAACACCAAGTTGAAGCTTCAGTCCTATCATGGGATTACTAACACCAAGCTGAAGCTTCAGTCCTATCATGGGATTACTAACACCAAGCTGAAGCTTCAGTCCTATCATGGGATTACTAACACCAAGCTGAAGCTTCAGTCCTATCATGGGATTACTAACACCAAGCTGAAGCTTCAGTCCTATCATGGGATTACTAACACCAAGCTGAAGCTTCAGTCCTATCATGAGATGACTAACACCAAGCTGAAGCTTCAGTCCTATCATGAGATTACTAACTCCAAGCTGAAGCTTCAGTCCTATCATGAGATTACTAACACCAAGCTGAAGCTTCAGTCCTATCATGAGATTACTAACACCAAGCTGAAGCTTCAGTCCTATCATGAGATGACTAACACCAAGCTGAAGCTTCAGTCCTATCATGAGATGACTAACACCAAGCTGAAGCTTCAGTCCTATCATGAGATGACTAACACTAAGCTGAAGCTTCAGTCCTATCATGGGATTACTAACACCAAGCTGAAGCTTCAGTCCTATCATGAGATTACTAACACCAAGCTGAAGCTTCAGTCCTATCATGAGATGACTAACACCAAGCTGAAGCTTCAGTCCTATCATGAGATGACTAACACCAAGCTGAAGCTTCAGTCCTATCATGGGATTACTAACACCAAGCTGAAGCTTCAGTCCTATCATGAGATGACTAACACCAAGCTGAAGCTTCAGTCCTATCATGAGATGACTAACACCAAGCTGAAGCTTCAGTCCTATCATGAGATTACTATCAGGTTTTCTCTCGTCAACGCTCAGTGTACCTAGTTCTTTCAGCAAGTTAAATACTCTTGTGTTTTTTGGAGTGCAAAGTATGATTTTCAAGTCTTCATTTTTCTTTTTTTTTCAAATCTATTAACGTCCCTTTGGTTATACGGGACCAAGTCTGACGAGTGATAAGAGACCTCTCATAGGCTGAACGAATCATTCAGAAAACTTTAACATCAGCTTCATAATTCAGGTGCCACACTCTGAGATCTCTGGCCTATCTGAACATTGTCGGTTTTTTTCCCTATTTTCTTCTTTATCTTTTCATACCCTCTTCCCTCATCAGTTGTGACAGATCCACCTGACGGTCACAAACATAACTTCTTCTACTCGTACTCGTCATTACGCAGACCTGCTGGCACGACCAACTAGCCACAAAGATGAATACCTCCAGTGGTGCGACCAGTAACCAAACAGTGGCTCCACTCACGTCTCTAGATGCCAGAGTTTCCTCGAACTTCAAGACTCTACTATCAAACCAGAGGCACAAGTCTTACCAGAGAAAAACACGGGCCCTTGGAATTTGGTTAGGAGAGTCCTTACTGTTGCAGACCCCACATCACAGGTGAGCCTCCACCATGTGAGATCCCAAACCATGGGAAGCTCTCACGAGGAGTCATCACCTTATGATGAGAGACTCTTCGCCATGGGAAAGCATAAACGAGGAGAGCCTTCACCTAAAAAAAATGCCCTTAGCATAGAGGAACATTCATAATGGGGAGCCCTTAACATGGGATAGAGTTTGCAACAGAATTCCTCTGTATATGGGAGCCCTCACCATAGGAGAATCCTCTCTAAGGAGAGAGCCCTCACCACAGCAAAGCCCTCACCATTGGAGAAGTGAGATAGTCCTCAACACTGGAAGGTCCTGAACATGTGAAAGCCCTTACTATGAGAGAACATTCACCACTAACATTCTAACTACCCTAATCCAACTTGGGACACCTTCCCCAGCAGCCAATGCCTCAGCCAACCAGCCGGGACTGGGTGAGTGGTACACCCAAGCCCTACACTTGTTGATGAAAGCCACAGTGTAATTCTGTGTTCCACAGTGACGGGTTGTTAAGTTGACACCACACGTGAGGTTAGCTTGATGGTGTGTGGGGTGGAACTGAGGCGCTACATTGGCAAGGGTGAGAATGTTCAGCACAGGGGTAGAGATATTCAGTGCTAAGGTAGGGAGGTTCGGTACAAAAGCTGGAATGCCTAGTGAAAGGATTGAAATGCCCAGTGCGAGGATAGGAATGTTATGAGAGGCGGTGAAAATCCTCAGTAAGCGTTGGGATGCACAGTGTTAGGGCGGATATGCTTAGAGTGATGGAAGGTTACTGAGTGTGAGAGACAGAACGGTCAGTGCGAGGGTAAGAATGCTCTGTGAGAAGCTGGGAATGTACAGGGCAAGACTGGCATCAACCCATATATCCTTACTTTTTGTTATCTACCTTTCTCAGGAAAATATTCCTCCCATACTTTCCCATTCATCTGTCTTCGTTTCTACAAGCATCTCATATTGCCATCATACTTATCTTCCCCTCTCCTCAAAATGATTTGATTTTAATCCTTCTTAGGCTGCATGCTTGAGCTATCATTTATCTCTACCATATTCATTATTATTCCTTCTATTCTGCCTTTGTTTTCTAGCTTTATGTGATGCCATTAGCAGCATACGCAGCAGCAGCAACTGTAATACAGGCAGCGCCAAACTTAACTATTACCGTCACTCCTTCACCAACATCTCTCTACCACAAACACAAACATCCCCATCAGCAGAGGGCCCGTCATCGCGATGGTCTCCCTCGCCATTAGGGCCGCATTTACACTCTACTTAACGTTTTATGCCGTTCCCAACGTCGCCTCCATTGCCTGCATATTAGCATTTTCGCATCATAGCGATCCATGTGTCTGCAACCTGATTTTGTGTTACCACCATATGTGACCTCAGATAATGTCCAAGAGACGCCATCCAGTCTGTTGATGCTATACTTGTGACAGCAGTAAATACCTGCCAGGAAGGTAGATAAAGAAGTAGTGTTCGGGACTTGCCTGTCCGAAGGCTGAGGATGTGGTACCAGGGAGTTGCCTGCCCGAAGGCTGAGGATGTGGTACCAGGGAGTTGCCTGCCCGAAGGCTGAGGATGTGGTACCAGGGAGTTGCCTGCCCGAAGGCTGAGGATGTGGTACCAGGGAGTTGCCTGCCCGAAGGCTGAGGATGTGGTACCAGGGAGTTGCCTGCCCGAAGGCTTAGGATGTGGTACCAGGGACTTGCCTGCCCGAAGGTTGAGGATGTGGTACCAGGGACTTGCCTGCCCGAAGGCTGAGTATGTGGTACCAAGGAGTTGCCTGCCCGAAGGCTGAGATTAAGGTACCAGGGAGTTGCCTGCCCGAAGGTTGAGGATGTGGTACCAGGGAGTTGCCTACCCGAAGGCTGAGGATGTGGTACCAGGGAGTTGCCTGCCCGAAGGTTGAGGATGTAGTACCAGGGAGTTGCCTGCCCGAAGGCTGAGGATGTGGTACCGGGGAGTTGCCTGCCCAAAGGCTAAGATCTGTGTACTGGATGAGTAAAGGTGTGGTACCAGGCAGGGGACAGTATCTGTATTCAACTCTCAATACCGTGAACGGCTGAGGACAGAGAACAGGATCTCATTTTCTTATTTTTGCTTATGTTTAGATAATAAAGAGTTGCCAATTCAAACTGTGATTAGCATTTGAGAAACTGAGTAGGAAAATTCGGAGTTGAGAATTGAGAGTTGTGTGAGTTACGTATTGTCGAGAGTTATGTGTAAGGCGTTAGCGGGAGGAAAAGAGAAATGACAACAATCTGGGCCAGGAAAGGGAACTTGACATACACTGTGTGGTATTGGTTCACTGCGCCGCCGTCTCTATCTTCTCAGTACCCAGATGGTGGTACCGCCTTTTCGATGGTCGCTTACCACCTACTACCGCGAAAGGAATACCTACTCACGAGATTTTGCCAACATAGTAAGGAGAACGTGAAGCGCTCACCCCGAGTCTTGCTTGAGGTAGACTATTTCTCCCAGGTGGCCCGCCATCTGTGTTACATGATCATCTACTCTTCGTTCATGTGGAACTGATCTGAACCACATGTCGAGTGTGTAACGCGATGTTTCTGTTGTTGTTCCACGTATTTTCTGATTTCTCCTGGTAGTGTACTGAACAGTCGTCCTTGCTCCCTGATTGAGCTGTCGTATCTTTCCGTTTTGTTTTTGGTACAGTCCATAGTAATCTTGAAAATTCCCCTGTTTCTTCCTCGCTGAGAGGCTTTCAGGTTTAACACAGTTTCCTTGACTTTCAAATTTTGGCTATGAGAGAGAGAGAGAGAGAGAGAGAGAGAGAGAGAGAGAGAGAGAGAGAGAGAGAGAGAGAGAGAGAGAGAGAGAGAGAGAGAGAGAGAGAGAGAGAGAGAGAGAGAGAGAGAGAAATTAACCTACTCTCAAGCACATACGACAAGATTTTGCCAAATGGCAGGCGTATCGCATAGTGCTCACCTCAAGAAACTGGAAAGTTACAAACAAACGAGTCATGTGAGTATGTGATATAAAGTGTCACTTGTGATATGGAGAGATTGGAGTGATGCGGTGTGAGAGCCAACAACCCACTTGTGGGTGAGGCAGAAGCAGAAGACAGCTAATTTGGCTAATGGAGTGAATATTGACAGCTACTGAAGTGCTGGTGCGTTGCTCACCTGTCACAAACTCCTCCGATATCCAGGCGAATAGTGTCGGTTATACACATCTCTGGTCGCTGGCTGCCTACTACCTACTACGTACGTAAGAAGAGAGCATCTGTTTACGAGTAATATACGACGGGATTTTGGTGTGGTGGCAGAGTGATCGCCAGGCGCTCACCACACGTCTTGTGTGATGAATAAGACTGTTCTTCTCAGCTGTCACCTGCAGTACATAAATCATCTATTCTGGGTTCCTCAGTAAAGCCTTCTTTCATACTTTTCTGAAGTTGGTTAATGCTCGTTTCTTATTTCTCCAGGTAGTATTTCATTCTTCATTTTCTGTAAGTTGGAGGCTCCAGTCACGGACAAAAGTGAGTATTAAGGACAGGTCTCAATTAGAATATAGAGAGGTTAATGAAAGAAAGATACAAAGGAAAGCATCAACGAACTTTGGAGGACGTGAAAAACCTGTCTTTTAAAATGTGCTAGGTCAAAGTTATGTGGAAAGACATGAGAACGTAGAGAGTTCCAAAGCTTTGAGATGTAGGGAAAGAAACAATTATCAAAACGGTTCACCCTTGAGTTGCCAACGGCCACACAGTAATCATGTGACGCATCAGCTCGTCTAGTATTGCGTAGTATAGTTAGTAGTGTGGGTACACAAGCAGGAGCTAAAACCAGAGTAATACCTATAGAGAAGGAAATGAGACTACATTGCGGTATAGGGCAAGCGGGACATGTTTTAGAATTAGCCTAGGAGGGTTTGTAAGTTGGACAGCTTTCGACTAAACTCTGTCAAGGAAAGATGCAAAGCTAGAACTACCCCAGATGTGAGAGCAGTACTCCACACGCCGTCAAATGCAAGGCATGTAAAGATATATATACATATATATATGCCAGACCGGAAAAACTGTAACGGAGAGGTGTTACTGGAGACTAAATTGGAGGTGGAAGGATGGAGTGAAAAAGATTTTGAGCGATCGGGGCCTGAACAAACAGGAGGGTGAGAGGCGTGCAAAATATTTAGTGAATTGGAACGATGTGGTATACCGGGGTCGACGTGCTCTCAATAGACTGAACCAGGGCATGTGAAACGTCTGGGGTAAACCATGGAAAGGTCTGTGGGGCCTGAATGTGGATAGGGAGCTGTGGTTTCGGCGCATTATACTTGACAGGTAGAGACTGAGACTAAACGAATGTGGCCTTTTTTCTCTGTTTTCCTGGCGCTACCTTGCTGAAGCAGGGAGTAGTGATGCTGTTTCCTGTAGGGTAGGGTAGCGCCGAAAATGGATGAAGGCAAGCAAGTATGGATATGTAAATGTGCATAAGTGTATATATCTCAGGATGGGTTTGTATATGCATGTGTATGTATACATGTTGATATGTATGTATTGATATATATGTGTATAAGTATGTATATGTGCGGGTATGGACGTTTATGTATATGTGTGTGTATATGAGTTGGTGGGCCATTCTTAGTCTGTTTCCTGGGGCTACCTTGCTGACAGCGATCAAGTTTTGTAATAATGATAATGATAAAGTTAATGATATGTATATATATATCCACAGCCAAGCCTCAAAGACCTGTCCATGGTTTCAACTGACCACTTCAAATGCCCTGGTTATGTCCACAGACATAAGTAACTCTTGCATACCACAATGCAACTGTCCTCTGCAATACCTCATTAGTGACTCGCCTCATTCAGATCAAGACCCTATGGACCCAAAAAATGAACTGGAACAAGTCAGGAATGTTGTCAATTCATGCTTAGACACCTGTAGATGGTAATGAAGGCCAAAGGAGAGATGACAAAGTACTATCTGTAAGTGTGATGATGCATTTGAAAATATATGGTGAGGCTAAGTTTTTTTTGGGCACTAATATTTTTTCAGCGCATTCCATGAACAATTATCAAATATTCTTTTATACATATATATATATATATATATATATATATATATATATATATATATATATATATATATATATATATATATATATATATATATATTTTTTTTTTTTTTTTTCTTTCTTTCATACTATTCGCCATTTCCCGCATTAGCGAGGTAGCGTTAAGAACAAAGGACTGGGGCTTTGAGGGAATATCCTCATCTGGCCCCCTTCTCTGTTCCTTCTTTGGGGAAAAAAAAAACAAAAAAACAAGAGGGGAGGATTTCCAGCCCCCCGCTCCCTTCCCTTTTAGTCGCCTTCTACGACATGCAAGGAATACGTGGGAAGTATTCTTTCTCCCCTGTACCCAGGGATAATATATATATATATATATATATATATATATATATATATATATATATATATATATATATATATATATATATATATATATATATATATATATATATATATATATATATATATATATATATATATATATATATATATATATATATATATATATATATATATATATATATATATATATATATATATATATATATATATATATATATATATATATATATATATATATATATATATATATATATATATATATATATATATATATATATATATATATATATATATATATATATATATATATATATATATATATATATATATATATATATATATATATATATATATATATATATATATATATATATATATATATATATATATATATATATATATATATATATATATATATATATATATATATTTATTTATTTATTTATTTTGCTTTGTCGCTGTCTCCCGCGTTTGCGAGGTAGCGCAAGGAAACAGACGAAAGAAATGGCCCAACCCACCCCCATACACATGTATATACATACACGTCCCCACAAGAAAATATACATACCCATACATCTCAATGTACACATATATATACACAGACAGACATATACATATATACACATCCACAAAATTCACACTGTCTCCCTTTATTCACTCCCATTGCCACCTCGCCACATATGGAATACCATCCCCCTCCCCCCTCATGTGTGCGAGGTATCGCTAGGAAAAGACAACAAAGGCCCCATTCGTTCACACTCAGTCTCTAGCTGTCATGCAATAATGCCCGAAACCACAGCTCCCTTTCCACATCCAGGCCCCACACAACTTTCCATGGTTAACCCCAGACGCTTCACATGCCCTGATCAAATCCATTGACAGCACGTCGACTCGGGTATACCACATCGATCCAATTCACTCTATTCCTTGCCCGCCTTTCACTCTCCTGCATGTTCAGGCAACGATCACTCAAAATCTTTTTCACTCCATCTTTCCACTTCCAATTTGGTCTCCCACTTCTCCTCGTTACCTCCACCTCCGATACATATATCTTCTTGGTCAATCTTTCCTAACTCATTCTCTCCATGTGCCCAAACCATTTCAAAACACCCTCTTCTGCTCTCTCAATCACACTCTTCTTATTTCCACACATCTCTCTTACCCTTACATTACTTACTCGATCAAACAACCTCACACCACATATTGTTCTCAAACATCTCATTTCCAGCACATCCATCCTCCTGCGAACTACTCTATCCATAGCCCACGCCTCGCAACCATACAACATTGTTGGAACCACTATTCCTTCAAACATACCTATTTTTGCTTTCCGAAATAATGTTCTCGACTTCCACACATTCTTCAAGCCTCCCAGGATTTTCGCCCCCTCCCCCACCGTATGATTCATTCCATGTTTCCATTCGCTGCCAGATCCACGACCAGATATTTAAAACACTTTACTTCCTCCAGTTTTTCTCCATTCAAACTTACCTTCCAATTGACTTGACCCTCAACCCTACTGTACCTAATAACCTTGCTCTTATTCACATTTACTCTTAACTTTCTTCTTTCACACACTTTAGCAAACTCAGTCACCAGATTCTTCAGTTTCTCACATGAATCAGCCACCAGCCTTGTATCATCAACGAACAACAACTGACTCACTTCACAAGCTCTCTCATCCACAACAGACTGCATACTTGACCCTCTTTCCAAAACTCTTGCATTCACCTCCCTTACAACCCCATCCATAAACAAATTAAACAACCATGAAGACATCACACATCCCTGCCGCAAACCTACATTCACTGAGAACCAATCACTTTCCTCTCATCCTACACGTACACATGCCTTACATCCTCGATAAGATCTTTTCACTGCCTCTAACAACTTGCCTCCCACACCATATATTCTTAGTACCTTCCACAGAGCATCTCTATCAACTCTATCATATGCCTTCTCCAGATCCATAAATGCTACATACAAATCCATTTGCTTTTCTAAGTATTTCTTACATACATTCTTCAAAGCAAACACCTGATCCCCAGATCCTGTACCACTTCTGAAACCACAGTGCTCTTCCCAAATCTGATGCTCTGTACATGCCTTCACCCTCTCAATCAATACCCTCCCATAAAATTTACCAGGAATGCTCAACAAACTTATACCTCTGTAATTTGAGCACTCACTCTCATCCCCTTTGCCTTTATACAATGGCACTATGCACGCATTCCGCCAATCCTCAGGCACCTCACCATGAATCATACATACGTTGAATAACCTTACCAACCAGTCAACAATACAGTCACCCCTTACAGAGGTATAAGTTTGTTGAGTATTCCTGGTAAATTATATGGGAGGGTATTGATTGAGAGGGTGAAGGCATGTACAGAGCATCAGATTTGGGAAGAGCACTGTGGTTTCAGAAGTGGTACAGGATCTGGGGATCAGGTGTTTGCTTTGAAGAATGTATGTAAGAAATACTTAGAAAAGCAAATGGATTTGTATATAGCATTTATGGATCTGGAGAAGGCATATGATAGAGTTGATAGAGATGCTCTGTGGAAGGTATTAAGAATATATGGTGTGGAAGGCAAGTTGTTAGAAGCAGTGAAAAGTTTTTATCGAGGATGTAAGGCATGTGTACGTGTAGGAAGAGAGGAAAGTGATTGGTTCTCAGTGAATGTAGGTTTGCGGCAGGGGTGTGTGATGTCTCCATGGTTGTTTAATTTGTTTATGGATGGGGTTGTTAGGGAGGTAAATGCAAGAGTCTTGGAAAGAGGGGCAAGTATGAAGTCTGTTGGGGATGGGAGAGCTTGGGAAGTGAGTCAGTTGTTGTTCGCTGATGATACAGCGCTGGTGGCGGATTCATGTGAGAAACTGCAGAAGCTGGTGACGGAGTTTGGTAAAGTGTGTGGAAGAAGAAAGTTAAGAGTAAATGTGAATAAGAGCAAGGTTATTAGGTACAGTAGGGTTGAGGGTCAAGTCAATTGGGAGGTGAGTTTGAATGGTGAAAAACTGGAGGAAGTGAAGTGTTTTAGATATCTGGGAGTGGATCTGTCAGCGGATGGAACCATGGAAGCGGAAGTGGATCATAGGGTGGGGGAGGGGGCGAAAATTTTGGGAGCCTTGAAAAATGTGTGGAAGTCGAGAACATTATCCCGGAAAGCAAAAATGGGTATGTTTGAAGGAATAGTAGTTCCAACAATGTTGTATGGTTGCGAGGCGTGGGCTATGGATAGAGTTGTGCGCAGGAGGATGGATGTGCTGGAAATGAGATGTTTGAGGACAATGTGTGGTGTGAGGTGGTTTGATCGAGTAAGTAACGTAAGGGTAAGAGAGATGTGTGGAAATAAAAAGAGCGTGGTTGAGAGAGCAGAAGAGGGTGTTTTGAAATGGTTTGGGCACATGGAGAGAATGAGTGAGGAAAGATTGACCAAGAGGATATATGTGTCGGAGGTGGAGGGAACGAGGAGAAGAGGGAGACCAAATTGGAGGTGGAAAGATGGAGTGAAAAAGATTTTGTGTGATCGGGGCCTGAACATGCAGGAGGGTGAAAGGAGGGCAAGGAATAGAGTGAATTGGAGCGATGTGGTATACAGGGGTTGACGTGCTGTCAGTGGATTGAATCAAGGCATGTGAAGCGTCCGGGGTAAACCATGGAAAGCTGTGTAGGTATGTATATTTGCGTGTGTGGACGTGTGTATGTACATGTGTATGGGGGGGGTTGGGCCATTTCTTTCGTCTGTTTCCTTGCGCTACCTCGCAAACGCGGGAGACAGCGACAAAGTATAAAAAAAAAAAAAAGAAAAAAAAAAAAATATATATATATATATATATATATATATATATATATATATATATATATATATATATATATATATATATATATATATATATATATATATATATTTATATATATATATATATATATATATATATATATATATATATATATATATATATATATATATATATATATATATATATATATATAACGCTCTATATATATATATATATATATATATATATATATATATATAACGCTCTATATATATATATATATATATATATATATATATATATATATATATATATATATATATATATATATATATATATATATATAGACACATATATATATATATATATATATATATATATATATATATATATATAAATATATATATATATATATATTTTTTTTTTTTTTTTTTTTTCATACTTTGTCGCTGTCTCCCGCGTTTGCGAGGTAGCGCAAGGAAACAGACGAAAGAAATGGCCCCCCCCCCCCATACACATGTACATACGTCCACACACGCAAATATACATACCTACACAGCCTTCCATGGTTTACCCCAGACGCTTCACATGCCTTGATTCAATCCACTGACAGCACGTCAACCCCTGTATACCACATCGCTCCAATTCACTCTATTCCTTGCCCTCCTTTCACCCTCCTGCATGTTCAGGCCCCGATCACACAAAATCTTTTTCACTCCATCTTTCCACCTCCAATTTGGTCTCCCTCTTCTCCTCGTTCCCTCCACCTCCGACACATATATCCTCTTGGTCAATCTTTCCTCACTCATTCTCTCCATGTGCCCAAACCATTTCAAAACACCTTCTTCTGCTCTCTCAACCACGCTCTTTTTATTTCCACACATCTCTCTTACCCTTATGTTACTTACTCGATCAAACCACCTCACACCACACATTGTCCTCAAACATCTCATTTCCAGCACATCCATCCTCCTGCGCACATCTCTATCCATAGCCCACGCCTCGCAACCATACAACATTGTTGGAACCACTATTCCTTCAAACATACCCATTTTTGCTTTCCGAGATAATGTTCTCGACTTCCACACATTTTTCAAGGCTCCCAAAATTTTCGCCCCCTCCCCCACCCTATGATCCACTTCCGCTTCCATGGTTCCATCCGCTGACAGATCCACTCCCAGATATCTAAAACACTTCACTTCCTCCAATTTTTCTCCATTCAAACTCACCTCCCAATTGACTTGACCCTCACCCCTACTGTACCTAATAACCTTGCTCTTATTCACATTTACTCTTAACTTTCTTCTTCCACACACTTTACCAAACTCAGTCACCAGCTTCTGCAGTTTCTCACATGAATCAGCCACCAGCGCTGTATCATCAGCGAACAACAACTGACTCACTTCCCAAGCTCTCTCATCCCCAACAGACTTCATACTTGCCCCTCTTTCCAGGACTCTTGCATTTACCTCCCTAACAACCCCATCCATAAACAAATTAAACAACCATGGAGACATCACACACCCCTGCCGCAAACCTACATTCACTGAGAACCAATATATATATATATACATATATATATATATATATATATATATATATATATATATATATATATATATATATATATATATATATATATATATATATATATATATATAGAGAGAGAGAGAGAGAGAGAGAGAGAGAGCGTTATTGGATTACGTGTTAATTGACAGGCGCGCGAAAGAGAGACTTTTGGATGTTAATGTGCTGAGAGGTGCAACTGGAGGGATGTCTGATCATTATCTTGTGGAGGCTAAGGTGCAGATTTGTATGGGTTTTCAGAAAAGAAGAGTGAATGTTGGGGTGAAGAGGGTGGTGAGAGTAAGTGAGCTTGGGAAGGAGACTTGTGTGAGGAAGTACCAGGAGAGACTGAGTACAGAATGGAAAAAGGTGAGAACAATGGAAGTAAGGGGAGTGGGGGAGGAATGCGATGTATTAAGGGAATCAGTGATGGATTGCGCAAAAGATGCTTGTGGCATGAGAAGAGTGGGAGGTGGGTTGATTAGAAAGGGTAGTGAGTGGTGGGATGAAGAAGTAAGATTATTAGTAAAAGAGAAGAGAGAGGCATTTGGACGATTTTTGCAGAGAAAAAATGCAATTGAGTTCGAGATGTATAAAAGAAAGAGACAGGAGGTCAAGAGAAAGGTGCAAGTGGTGAAAAAGAGGGCAAATGAGAGTTGGGGTGAGAGAGTATCATTAAATTTTAGGGAGAATAAAAAGATGTTCTGGAAGTAGGTAAATAAAGTGCGTAAGACAAGGGAGCAAATGTGAACTTCAGTGAAGGGCGCAAATGGGGAGGTGAAAACAAGTAGTGGTGATGTGAGAAGGAGATGGAGTGAGTATTTAGAAGGTCTGTTGAATGTGTTTGATGATAGAGTGACAGATATAGGGTGTTTTGGTCGAGGTGGTGTGCAAAGTGAGAGGGTTAGGGAAAATGAATTGATAAACACAGAAGAGGTAATAAAAGCTTTGCGGAAGATGAAAGCCGGCAAGGCAGCAGGTTTGGATGGTATTGCAGTGGAATTTATTAAAAAAGGGGGTGACTGTATTATTGACTGGTTGGTAAGGTTATTTAATGTATGTAAGACTCATGGTGAGGTGCCTGAGGATTGGCGGAATGCGTCCATAGTGCCACTGTACAAAGGCAAAGGGGATAAGAGTGAGTGCTCAAATTACAGAGGTATAAGTTTGTTGAGTATTCCTGGTAAATTATATGGGAGGGTATTGATTGAGAGGGTGAAGGCATGTACAGAGCATCAGATTGGGGAAGAGCAGTGTGGTTTCAGAAGTGGTAGAGGATGTGTGGATCAGATGTTGCTTTGAAGAATGTATGTGAGAAATACTTAGAAAAGCAAATGGATTTGTATGTAGCATTTATGGATCTGGAGAAGGCATATGATAGAGTTGATAGAGATGCTCTGTGGAAGGTATTAAGAATATATGGTGTGGGAGGCAAGTTGTTAGAAGCAGTGAAAAGTTTTTATCGAGGATGTAAGGCATGTGTACGTGTAGGAAGAGAGGAAAGTGATTGGGTCTCAGTGAATGTAGGTTTGCGGCAAGGGTGTGTGATGTCTTCATGGTTGTTTAATTTGTTTATGGATAGGGTTGTTAGGGAGGTGAATGCAAGAGTTTTGGAAAGAGGGGCAAGTATGAAGTCTGTTGGGGATGAGAGAGCTTGGGAAGTGAGTCAGTTGTTGTTCGCTGATGATACAGCGCTGGTGGCTGATTCATGTGAGAAACTGCAGAAGCTGGTGACTGAGTTTGGTAAAGTGTGTGAAAGAAGAAAGTTAAGAGTAAATGTGAATAAGAGCAAGGTTATTAGGTACAGTAGGGTTGAGGGTCAAGTCAATTGGGAGGTAAGTTTGAATGGAGCAAAACTGGAGGAAGTAAAGTGTTTTAGATATCTGGGAGTGGATCTGGCAGCGGATGGAACCATGGAAGCGGAAGTGGATCATATGGTGGGGGAGGGGGCGAAAATTCTGGGAGCCTTGAAGAATGTGTGGAAGTCGAGAACATTTTCTCGGAAAGCAAAAATGGGTATGTTTGAAGGAATAGTGGTTCCAACAATGTTGTATGGTTGCGAGGCATGGGCTATGGATAGAGTTGTGCGGAGGAGGATGGATGTGCTGGAAATGAGATGTTTGAGGACAATGTGTGGTGTGAGGTGGTTTGATCGAGTAAGTAACGTAAGGGTAAGAGAGATGTGTGGAAATAAAAAGACCATGGTTGAGAGAGCAGAAGAGGGTGTTTTGAAATGGTTTGGGCACATGGAGAGAATGAGTGAGGAAAGATTTTCCAAGAGGATATATGTGTCGGAGGTGGAGGGAACGAGGAGAAGTGGGAGACCAAATTGGAGGTGGAAAAATGGAGTGAAAAAGATTTTGTGTGATCGGGGCCTGAGCATGCAGGAGGGTGAAAGGAGGGTAATGAATAGAGTGAATTGGATCGATGTGGTATACCGAGGTTGACGTGCTGTTAGTGGATTGAATCAGGGCATGTAAGCGTCTGGGGTAACCCATGGAAAGCTGTGTAGGTATGTATATTTGCGTGTGTGGACGTATGTATATACATGTGTATGGGGGTGGGTTGGGCCATTTCTTTCGTCTTTTTCCTTGCGCTACCTCGCAAACGCAGGAGACAGCGACAAAGCAAAAAGAAAAAAAAAAATATATATATATATATATATATATATATATATATATATATATATATATATATATATATATATATATATATATATATATCTTATCCCTGGGAATAGGGGAGAAAGAATACGTCCCACGCATTCCTCACGTGTCGTACAAGGCGACTAAAGGGAATGGGAGCGCTGGGGCTAGAACCCTCCCCTACTTGTATTCTAACTTTCTAAAAGGGGAAACAGAAGAAGGAGTCACACGGGTAGTACTCGTCCTCCTTGAAGGATCAGATTGGGGTGTCTAAATGTGTGTGGATGTGACCAAGATGAGAAAAAAGGAGATATAGGTAGTATGTTTGAGGAAAGGAAATTGGATGTTTTGGCTCTGAGTGAGACGTAGCTCAAGGGTAAAGGGGAAGATGGTTTAGGAATGTCTTGGGAGTAAAGTTAGGGGTTTGTGAGAGGACAAGAGCAAGGGAGTAAGTAGCACTACTCCTCAAGCAGGAGTGGTGGGAGTATGTGATAGAGTGTAAGAAAGTAAACTCTAGATTGATATGGGTAAAACTGAAAGTTGATGGAGAGAGATGTGTGATTATTGGTGCAAATGCACCTGGGCATGAGAAGAAAGATCATGAGAGGCAAGTGTTTTGGGAGCAGCTGAATGAATGTGTTAGTGGTTTTGATGCACGAGATCGGGTTATAGTAATGCGTGATTTGAATGCAAAGGTGAGTAATGTGGCAGTTGAGGGAATAATTGGTATGCATGGGGTGTTCAGTGTTGTAAATGGAAACGGTGATGAGCTTGTAGATTTATCTGCTGAAAAAGGACTGGTGATTGGGAATACCTGGTTAGAAAGAGAGATATACATAAGTATACGTATGTAAGTAGGAGAGAAGGCCAGAGAGCGTTATTGGGTCACGTGTTAATTGATAGCCGTACGAAAGAGAGACTTTTGGATGTTAATATGCTTAGAGGTGCAACTGGAGGGATGTCTGATCATTATCTTGAGGAGACGAAGGTGAAGATTTGTACAGGCTATCAGAAAAGAAGACAGAATGTTGGGGTGAAGAGAGTGGTCAGAGTAAGTGAGCTTGGGAAGGAGAATTGTGTGAGGAAGTACCAGGAGAGACTGAATACAGAATGGAAAAAGGTTAGAACAAAGGAGGCAAGGGGAGTGGGGGAGGAATGGGATGTATTTAGGGAAGCAGTGATGGCTTGCGCAAAAGATGCTTGTGGCATGAGAAGCGTGGGAGGTGGACAGATTAGAAAGAGTAGTGAGTGGTGGGATGAAGAAATAAGATTATTAGTGAAAGAGAAGAGAGAGGCATTTATACGATTTTTGCAAGGAAATAATGCAAATGAGTGGGAGATGTATAAAAGAAAGAGGCAGGAGGTCAAGAGAAAGGTGCAAGAGGTGAAAAAGAGGAAATACGAGATTGGGGTGAGAGAGTATCATTTAATTTTAGGGAGAACAAAAAGATGTTTTGGAAGGAGGTAAATAGAGTGCGGAAGACAAGTGAAGAAATGGGAACTTCAGTGAAGAGGGCTACTGGGGAGGTGATAACAAGTAGTGGTGATTTGAGAAGGAGATAGAGTGAGTATTTTGTATGTTTGTTGAATGTGTTTGATGATAAAGTGGCAGATATTGGGTGTTTTGGTCGAAATGGTGTGAAAAGTGAGAGGGTTAGGGAGGATGAGTTGGTAAAAAGAGAAGAGGTAGTGAAAGCTTTGCGGAAGATGAAAGCCGGCAAGGCAGCAGGTTTGGATGGCATTGCAGTGGAATTTATTAGAAAAGGTGGTGACTGTATTGTTGACTGGTTGGTAAGGTTATTTAATGTTTCTATGATTCATGGTGAGGTGCCTGAGGATTGGCGGAATGCTTGCATAGTGCCACTGTACAAAGGCAAAGGGGACAAAGATGAGTGCTCAAATTACAGATGTATAAGATTGTTGAGTATTCCTGGGAAATTATATGGGAGGGTACTGATTGAGTGGGTGAAGACATGTACAGAGCATCAGATTGGGGAAGAGCAGTGTGGTTTCAGAAGTGGTAGAGGATGTGTGGATCAGGTGTTTGCTTTGAAGAATGTATTTGAGAAATACTTAGAAAAGCAAATGGATTTGTATGTAGCATTTATGGATCTGGAGAAGGTATATGATAGAGTTAATAGAGATGCTCTGTGGAAGGTATTAAGAATACATGGTATGGGAGGCAAGTTGTTAGAAGCAGTGAAAAGTTTTTATTGAGGATGTAAGGCATGTGTACGTGTAGGAAGAGAGGAAAGTGATTGGTCCTCAGTGAATGTATTTTTGCGGCAGGGGTGTGTGATGTCTCCATGGTTGTTTAATTTGTTTATGGGTGGGGTTGTAAGGGAGGTGAATGCAAGAGTTTTGGAAAGAGTGGCAAGTATGCAGTCTGTTGTGGATGAAAGAGCTTGGGAAGTGAGTCAGTTGGTGTTCGCTGATGATACAACGCTGGAGGCTGATTCATGTGAGAAACTTGAGGGTCAATTCAATTAGGAGGTAAGCTTGAATGGAGAAAAACTGGAGGAAGTAAAGTGTTTTAGATATCTGGAAGTGAATTTGGCAGCAGATGGAACCATGGAAGCGGAAGTGAATCATAGGGTGGGGGAGGGGGCGAAAATTCTGGGAGCCTTGAAGAATGTTTGGAAGTCGAGAACATTATCTCGGAAAGCAAAAATGGGTATGCTTGAAGGAAATGTGGTTCCAAAAATTTGTATGGTTGCGAGGCGTGGGCTATAGAGAGAGTTGTGCGGAGGGGGGAGGATGTACTGGAAATGAGATGTTTGAGGACAATATATGGCGTGAGGTGGTTTGATTGAGTAAGTTATAATAGGGTAAGAGAGATGTGTGGTAATAAAAAGAGTGTGGCTGAGAGAGCAGAAGAGGGTGTTTTGTATTGGTTTGGTCACATGGAGAGAATGAGTGAGGAAAGATTGACAAAGAGGGTATATGTGTCGGAGGTGGAGGGAACGAGGAGAAGTGGGAGATCAAATTGGAGGTGGAAAGATGGAGTGAAAAAGATTTTGAGTGATAGGGGCCTGAACATGCAGGAGGGTGAAAGGCGGGCAAGGAATAGAGTGAATTGGAACGATGTGGTATACCGGGGTCGACGTGCTGTCAGTGGATTGAACCAGAGCATGTGAAGCGTCTGGGGTAAACCATGGAAAGTTGTGTGGGGCCTGGATGTGGAAAGGGAGCTGTGGTTTCGGTGCATTATTACATGACAGCTAGAGACTGAATGTGAACGAAGAGGGCCTTTGTTGTCTTTTCCTAGCGCTACCTCGCACCCATGAGGGGGGAGGGTGATGTTATTTCGTGTGTGGCGGGGTGGCGATGGGAATGAATAATGGCAGACAGTATGAATTATGTGCATGTGTATATATGTATATGTCTGTGTGTGTATATATATGTATACTATGAGATGTATAGGTGTGTATATTTGCGTGTATGGACGTGTATTTATATACATGTGTATGTGGGTGGGTTGGGCCATTCTTTAGTCTCTTTCCTTTCGCTACCTCGCTAACGCGGGAGAAAGCGGCAAAGCAAAATACATAATATAAATAAATAATATATATATAAATTTGGAAAGGATCACAATTTTGCACGTGATCAAGATATTCTTATGAGTCCACAGGGAGAATGAAACTCGAAAAGTTCCTAAGTGCACTTTCGTGTAATAATCACATCATCAGGAGAGACACAGAGAGAAATATAACAGTCGGTTGATATACATCGAAGAGACGAAGGTTGGACGCCATTTGGTGAACATGTGATTGTCCAACAAGTATATCGAGCGTTCATAAACTTATCATTTTACAAATCTTATCAACAATAAGGTTATTTAATTTCTATAGATCATCACTATTATTAAGATTATATTTCTTTGTGTATTCAATAATAGAAGATTCAATGCTATTTCTCTTGGTAATAGAGTTAGAGTTAATAACTGAGATGGCGTTACTCCAGTCAATACAATGATCATAGTTTTTAACATGATTAAACAAGGCATTTGATTCTTGTCCCGTTCTTATACTATATTTATGTTGCTTAAGTCTAACAGAAAGATCCTTACCAGTCTGACCAACATAAAATTTATCACAGTTTCCACAAGGCACTTTATACATGCATCCAAAAGAATTTTCTGGTGAATTCATGATTAAGATATTCTTTATAGTATTATTGTTGCTAAAGGCAACATTTACATTAAAGGATTTAAGCAACATGGGAAGCAAAGTGAAACTATTATCAAAAGGGAGAACTAAAAGATTCTTGGTGTCAATGGGAGGTTTGGGCTCAACTCTATAAAATGATTTCTTTGCTAACTTCATGGATTTATCAATGAAAGATCTAGGGTACTTTAACTTAGATCCAATAGAATATATCTTCTCAAATTCATCATCAATAAACTCTAGACTGCAAATACGTAATGCCCTAAGGAACATAGATTGAAATGATGATAATTTGACTCTGTCATGTTGAAATGAGTAATAATGGATATATGAACATACATTGGTGGTTTTTTTGTATATGCTAAACTTAAACTTGTTTCCTTGTCTATGGACCATGCGATCTAAAAATGGTATCATTCCATTATTTTCATTTTCTACAGTAAATTTGGTGGAAGGTACTAAATTGTTAAGTAAGGGGAGAAATATTTGTATATTTTCATTTGTTGGCCAAACACAAAGAACAGCATCTACATACCTAAACCAAATTGCATTAGAAGGTAAGGTATCCTTTAGTAATATTGCTTCAAAAAATTCCATGTAAAGATTACTTAGTACAGGTGAAAGAGGGTTACCCATTGCTATACCAAATCTTTTAGCATGATAATCTCCATTAAATTGAAATACACAGTCTTTTATATACAATTTTATAAGTTCAGTGAAATTAGACTTTGAAACAGATAAATGAATATCATCCAAGACATCAAATAGATACTCTAAAAGGTCATCAACTGGAACTTTAGTAAAAAGTTAGGAAATATCAAAGCTAACTAGTTTGAAATCAAAATAAACATTGATATTGTCTAGCTTGTTGACTAAATCTACATTGATCATGATATTAGAATTTGATACTTTACCCACTAAAGGGCTTAATAAAGAAACTAGCCATTTTGACAATTTATATGTGATGGAGCTTACTGAACTCACTATAGGTCTTGCTGGAAACAGACGAAAGAATTGCCCAACCCACCCACATACACATTCATATACATACACGTCCACACACCCACATTTACATACCTATGCATTTCAACGTATACATATATATACATACACAGACATATACATATATACACATTTACATAATTCATACTGTCTGCTCTTATTCATTCTCGTCGTCACCCCGCCACACACGAAATGACAACACCCTCCCCCCGCACACGCGCGAGGTAGCACCATGAAAAAGACAACAAAAGCCACATTCGTTCACATTCAGTCTCTAGCTCTCATGTATAATGCATCGAAACCACAGCTCCCTGTCCACATCCAGGCCTCACAAAACTTTCCATGATTTATCCTAGACGCTTCAAATGCTCTGATCAATCCATTGACAGCAAGTCGACCCCGGTATATCATTTCGTTCCAATTCACTCTATTCCTTGCATGCCTTTCACCCTCCTGCATGTTCAGGCCCCGATCGCTCAAAATACTTTTCACTCCATCTTTCCACCTCCAATTTGGTCTCCCACTTCTCCTCGTTCCATGCACCTCCGACACATATATCCTCTTTGTCAATCTTTCCTCACTCATTCTCTCCATGTGACCAAACCATTTCAAAACACCCTCTTCTGCTCTCTCAACCACATGCTTTTTAATTACCATACATCTCTCTTACCCTTTCATTACTTACTCGATCTAACCACCGCACACCACATATTCTCCTCAAGCATCTCATTTTCAACACATCCACCTTCTTCCGCACAACTCTATATATAGCCCACGCCTCGCTACCATATATCATTGTTGGAACCACTATTCCTTCAAACATACCCATTTTTGCTTTCCGAGATAATATTCTCGCCTTCCACACACTTTCAAAGCTCCCAGAACTTTCGCTCCCTTCTCCACCCTATGACTCACTTCCGCTTCCATGGTTCCATTCGCTGACAAATCCAGTCCCAGATATCTAAAACACTTCACTACCACCAGTTTTTCTCTATTCAAACTTACCCCCCAATTGACTTGTCCCTTTACCCTACTGTACCTAGTGACCTTGCTCTTATTCACATTTACTCTCAGCTTTCTTCATTCACACACTTTCCCAAACTCCGTCACCAGCTTCTGCAATTTCTCACACTAATCACCACCAGCGCCGTATCATCAGGACACAACAACTAATTCACTTACCAGGCCCTCTCCTCCACAACAGACTGTATACTTGCCCCTCTCTCTAAAACTCTTGCATTCACCTCCCTAACAACCCCATCCATAAACAAATCAAACAACCATGGAGACATCACACACCCATGCCGCAAATCGGCATTCACTGAGAAACACTCACTTTCTTTTCTTCGTACTCGATAAAACTTTTCACTGCTTCTAGCAACATAGATCCCACACCATATACTCTTCGTGTCTTCCACAGAGCATCTCTGTCAACTCTATCACATGCCCTTTCCAGATCCATAAATGCTACATACAAATCCATTTGCTTTTCTAAGTATTGCTCACACATTCTTCAAAGCAAACATCTAATCCACACATCCTATATCTCTTCTGAAACCACACTGCTGTTCCCCAGTCTGATGTTCTGTACATGCCTTCACCCTCTCAATCAGCATCCTCCACGTAATTTCCCAAAAATACTCAACAAACTTATACCTCTGTAATTTGAACACTCACGTTTATCCCCTTTCCCTTTGTACATTGGCACTATGCATGCATTCCGCAAATCCTTAGGCACTTCACCATGAGCCATACACATATTGAGTATCCTCACGAACCAGTGAACAACACAGTCACCCAGCTTTTTGATAAATTCCACTGCAATACCATCCAAACCCGGTGCCTTGCTGGGTTTCATCTTCCGCAAAGCTTTCACTACCTCTTCCCTATTTACCAAATCATTCTCACTGACCCTCTCACTTCGCACACCACCTCGACCAAAACATCCTATACCTGCCACTCTATCATCTAACACATTCACCAAACCTTCAAAATACTTATTCCATCTCCTTCTCACATCACCACTACTTGTTATTACCTCCACATTTGTCCCCCTTCACCGATGTTCCCATTTGTTCTTTTATCTTACACACTTTACTTACCTACTTGCAAAACATATTTTTATCCTCCCTAATATTTAATGAAACTCTCTCACCACAACAGTCATTTGCCCACATTTTCACCTCTTGCACCTTTTTCTTGACTTCCTGCCTCTTTCTTTTATACATCTCCCAGTCATTTGCACTATTTCCCTGCAAAAATCGCCCAAATGCCTCTCTCTTCTCTTTCACAGACAGTCTTACTTCTTCATCCCACCGCTCACTATCCTTTCTAATCTGCCCACCTCCCATGCTTCTCATGCCACAAGCATCTTTTGTGCAAGTCATCACTGCTTCCCTAAATACATCCCATTTCTCCCTCACTCCCCTTTCGTCCTTTGCTCCCACCTTTTTCCATTCTGCACTCAGTCTCTCCTGGTACTTCCTCAGACAAGTCTCCTTCCCAAGCTCGCTTATTCTCACCACTCTCTTCACCCCAACAATATTTCTTCTTTTCTGAAAACCTCTACAAATCTTCACCTTCGCCTCTACAAGATAATGATAGACATCCCTCCAGTTACACCTCTCAGCACATTAACATCCAAAAGTCTCGCTTTCACGCGTCTATCATCTAACACGTAATCCAATAACGTTCTCTGGCCATCTCTCCTACTTACATACGTATACTTATGTATATCTCTCATTTTAAACCAGGTATTCCTAATCACCAGTCCATTTTCAGCACACAAATCTACAAGCTCTTCACCGTTTCGATTTACAACACTGAACACCCCATGTACACCAATTATTCTCTCAACTTCCACATTACTCACCTTTGCATTCAAATCATACATCACTATAACCCGGTCTCGTGCATCAAAACTGCTGACACACTCACTCAGCTCCTCCCAAAACATTTGCCTCTCATGATGTTTCTTCTCATACCCAGGTGCATAGGCACCAATAATCACCCATCTCTCGCCATTCACTTTCAGTTTTACCCATACTAATCTAGAGCTTACTTTCTTACACTCTATCACATACTCTCACAACTCATGTTTCAGGAGTAGTGCTACTCCTTCCCTTGCTCTTGTCCTCTCACCAACCCCTGAATTTACTTCCAAAACATTCCCAAACCACTTTTCCCTTTTACCCTTGAGCTTCGTTTCACTCAGAGCCAAAACATCGAGGTTTCTTTCCTCAAACATACTACCTATCTCTCCTTTTTCTCATCTTGGTTACATCCACACACATTTAGACACCCCAGTCTGAGCCTTCAAGGAGGATGAGCACCCCCCGCGTGACTCTTCGTGTTTCCCCTTTTAGAAAGTTAAAATACATGGAGGTGAGGGTTTCTAGACCCCCCGCTCCCGTCCCCTTTAGTCGACTTCTACCACACGCGGGGAATGCATGGGAAGTATTCTTTCTCCCTATCCCCTATATGTACAATTTCAAATGGTCACCATAGTTTACTGGTTTTTCTTTCTTCTATTTTTGTCCTATTAATGTTTATGTTCCATGGTATTCTTGAAGATTTCATAAGTTCGTATCTTCCTTGTTGAGAAGTTTTCAGGCTTAATACATCTTTCTTTATACCTCCAAACTGTTGCCTCGCGTGGCTTACTATATATCCTTCTCATTGTCTTTCTAGGCTATGTAGTACCAGTTCTTTCAGCCTTCCATAGTAGTCCATATATTCCTTCCCTTTCGAGAAAGTGAAATGCTTCTGAATTATCCCCAATTCGTTAATTTCTATCTAATGGGTCTACGACCATGCGACACAGTATCATTCAGTTCTGCTTTTTGATACGTAATACACAGTTTTATTGAGAGTTTTGTGCTTCTTGAAGTGAAAGTTATCAAAAATAACGCAACTTGTTACTTGCCGTAGTAGTTTCTGTCCTCTCAGTATGTTATGTGAATTCTAGTTTTCATTCATGATGACAACCAGATATTTCACATTCGTTTCACTTTCTCTGTTGGGCCTTTATATGGCATTACCAGTGTATTCCTATTTGTGTGTGTGTGTGTGTGTGTGTGTTAGTTGAGACAGCACGGCCAGTTGAGGCCCTAAAACTTATCTGATCAGATTTTTCCTCGTTACTTTGCAACAAGTTCACTTCTAGGTTGAATCTAAGTCTTTTTGCATCTTCTTTTCATCAGTTTTTATCCAATCATTTTCCTTAGTCTGGTGTCATCAGCAAAGCTCTCTACAAAACTTTACTTTTTTTTCATTTAATTCTCAGAGAGAGAGAGAGAGAGAGAGAGAGAGAGAGAGAGAGAGAGAGAGAGAGAGAGAGAGAGAGAGAGAGAGAGAGAGAGAGTGAGAGAGAGAGAGAGAGAGAGAGAGAGAGAGAGAGAGAGAGAGAGAGAGAGAGAGAGAGAGAGAGAGAGAGAGAGAGAGAGAGAGAGAGGATCCCATTATTTGCAACACTCTCGGGGTTCACCGATATAATTCTTACGTGAAAAATATATATTTCCCAAACTGTGCAAGATTTTCTCTTCACCTTTTGTCTGCCTGAACGTACCCTGTGTCGTGCTAGACTTTCTTGAGAACTTAGTAACACAGTTTGCCTCGTCTTCACTGTACTCTTGTATATCACTCTACTCTCCTTTTATGTGGTTGCTGATCCAGATAGTAATGTGTTTGTATCATATATAGGACCCTCAACATACCTCTGAAACTTGCTTTATACTCATATATAGTTGTATACCTCTACGCTCAAGCTTGTAGAATGTCCTGCAAGGTCTTGCCCACGTCTCAGCTTGTGAAGTAGTAAACATAGTGAAGACAGTCTTGCTCCACTCTCTTTCAGCACATCCAACCGTCTCTTCCCAGGGAGCGACTGTCAGCATCCACTGCATCATCACCCCCTCCTGTCTCCTACAACAAGGTGATCAGATCTCAAGTGTTACCCTGACAGCCTCCAGGCTTGCACTTCACACCCTCTTCCCAACGGATCTGCACTGCTCCAAGAGCCTTTTCAACTAATTCTCCTTCAGGCGGTAAAGATAATCGATGAATTTTTGATGAGGAAGAAAGGAGGGTGGCGGTGAAAGAGAGGGAATAAAACTGATTCTGGGAGACCCTTGACTTTGTCATGTGGAGGGTAATCCAGAGCTGAGGGCGTGTGAGGCTCAAGGATCTTCTCTGGAAGAGAGAGAAGGGAGAGGAAGTGGAAGCTGGAGGGGAGATGGGAGAAGGATGCGTCGGGGAGACAGAGGGAGACTTGGGCATGGAAAGTTGAAGCGGAGTAGAAGAAAATAGGAAGAAGGAGGGAAAGGGAAGGTGGGGAAATGGCAGGAATGAGAGGAAGAGTTGGAAAGGGAGGTTAGAGTAGAGTTCGAAGGGGAGGTTAGAGTAGAGCGATGGGAATCGGAGGCTGGAGGAAGGGATGCAAAAGAGTAATGGAAATGGGTGAATAAGATAATTTAGAAAGTGGGGATATGGATGGGAAGGGGAGGCTGGGAATGAGGGATGGAATTGAAAGGACAAGTTGCGGGAGATGATTCGTACCACAAGATAGTCATCATTTGGCCTAAATTTCCACCTCTTTATCTCCCATTAACACTTCCCTTCGCCTGGGTATTCACAAATCCGACCCGCTTCATTCATAACACAATACACTCAACCGCAATCCGCTCTGGGAGGTTTTCTGGAACTAACGTCCTCGTCAGCGGCGGCTACAATCCTCTTTACGGCAGCGCAGCCCTGGTGCTGGCTGGGCACGTCTCGAAATAATACAGAGTAAAAAAAAAAAAAAGTTGCAGTATCGCCGTCCTAGCGTCGATCCAGTCTGCTTTGACCACCGTCATATATCGGGAGGGTTTTTCGTCATCGCTGCGACAGTGACGTGACTCCGACAGACTGCAGGAAAATACTCCACGACACTGAGAACATAAATAGAATCAGCTGGTAGATGTGGAAACAGTTGTAAAGATGCGGAGAACCCCAAGGAAACTGTACAGTACTTCCCCTTTAAGAGAGCCAGTGCTCTCATAAAGGTGCAAAGGGACTATGTAAGGGAGGAGCCAGGTTGAATCAACAGAGATGTGAATATGATACAACAAGGAAGAAAAGCATACAGAGCATATAAGTAAATTGGCAACCGACAAGACCATGAAATGTACACAAGATTGCTAAAAGGTTATGAGAAGAATGTCAGAAACAATACAAAAGGCTTTTGAAAAAGTCTCACAATGGAAAAAAACGAAGTTCTTTACATACGATAAAAGAAAAAAAAAATTACTATTGGTTATTTGACTGCAACTAACGACAAGAAAGAAATGGCTTCTCATTAACGAATATTGTGAATCCGTAGTCATTACTAAATGTTTTGAGAATATACCACAAGCAGATAAACCTACTTCAGAACAAAGAATGTGGGAAAGTGGACAGAATATACTGAATATCACGAAGTACTCAAATATCTAGATAAACTCAAAATTAGTCAAGTAGTATGACGACATCTCTCTCAGAGAAGTTAGCTGGCAAATACCTTCTCCAGTCACCAAAGTATTCTGCAAATCACCACATGAAAGACAACTGCCAAAAGATCGGAAACTTGCTGGTATAACTCCAGTTTTCAAAATAAAGTTGAACATAAACTCGAACCAGTATCCTTTCATTCTAACGTCGGTCCTAGGAAAATTGTTAGAAACAGTGTCTTTGCATTTCTAAATCCAAAGTTGATTTTATGAATTAGAAATGATATTGAATGAAAGTTACTGAATCATATATATATATATATATATATATATATATATATATATATATATATATATATATATATATATATATATATATATATATTTTTTTTTTTTTCTTTGCTTTGTCGCTGTCTCCCGCGTTTGCGAGGTAGCGCAAGGAAACGGACGAAAGAAATGGCCCAACCCACCCCCATACACATGTATATACATACGTCCACACACGCAAATATACATACCTACACGGCTTTCCATGGTTTACCCCAGACGCTTCACATGCCCTAATTCAATCCACTGACAGTACGTCAACCCCGGTATACCACATCGATCCAATTCACTCTATTCCTTGCCCTCCTTTCACCCTCCTGCATGTTCAGGCCCCGATCACACAAAATCTTTTTCACTCCATCTTTCCACCTCCAATTTGGTCTCCCACTTCTCCTCGTTCCCTCCACCTCCGACACATATATCCTCTTGGTCAATCTTTCCTCACTCATTCTCTCCATGTGCCCAAACCATTTCAAAACACCCTCTTCTGCTCTCTCAACCACGCTCTTTTTATTTCCACACATCTCTCTTACCCTTACGTTACTTACTCGATCAAACCACCTCACACCACACATTGTCCTCAAACATCTCATTTCCAGCACATCCATCCTCCTGCGCACAACTCTATCCATAGCCCACGCCTCGCAACCGTACAACATATATATATATATATATATATATATATATATATATATATATATATATTTTTCTTTTCTTTCTTTCATACTATTCGCCATTTCCCGCATTAGCGAGGTAGCGTTGAGAACAGAGGACTGGGCCCTTGAGGGAATATCCTCACCTGGGCCCCTTCTCTGTTCCCTCTTTTGGAAAAAAAAAAAAAAAAAAAAAAAAAAAAAAGTGAGAGGGGAGGATTTCCAGCCCCCCGCTCCCTCCCCTTTTAGTCGCCTTCTACGACACGCAGGGAATACGTGGGAAGTATATATGTATATATGTATATATGTATAATTGAATACGACAGAATATCTAGAGTTATCTATCTTCTTTCTTATGTTCTCAAATTTTCTCACTGTCATTCTACCATCAGGTAGGTGCTCAAACACCAGTTGTCAGTACTCCATCATTTAATACATTGAAACCTTCGCCTTCGCAGAGGCATCATCAGGAATCTACAAAAAGAGATAAATACTGCGTCACAAAACTTGGACAAGTATAACGCAAACAAATCATAAACGCAAACGCAAACAAATCATAAAACACTCAAAAAACACAGAATATAGTATATAAAAGTAACGGAAACACAACAAATCAACAACCTCATGAGGGGTAGTATAATCTAACTACAACATACGGAAACAGAAAAATAGAAAACTTACAACTTTTCTGTTTCTATATATTGTATTTAGATTGTACAACCCTTCAAGAGATTGTTAATTTGTTTGGTGTTTCCCTTACTTTTATGTGCTACGCGCTGTGTTTTTCCGAGTGTTTTTACATTTTGTTTCATGCCGTTCGCTCTCAATGTATTTCCGGAGCCACCACGCCCCACAGGAAACAGCATCGCTGCCCCCTGCTTCAGCGTGGTAGCGCCAGGAAAACAGACAAAAAAGGTCACATTCGTTCGCACTTAGTCTCTAACCGTCATGTGTAATGCACCGAAACCACAGCTCCCTATATATATATATATATATATATATATATATATATATATATATATATATATATATATATATATATATATATATATATATATATATATATATATAAAGTATTCGAAAAAGCATTACAGAATATTACTAAGTAAAATTCAGTCTCACTTGTGGGTGGTGTTGGTGTGACCCACAGACGGGCCACAACCAGCGTTAATGGCTGGGGAAGCTCGTGACTGGCTTCATGTAACGAACGGACTAACTCTTTTTACAACTGCTTGCATCAACAACCTGACGACATAAAATTGAATGTGTATTTTGACATTTGCCGACGATACTAAAACAGAAAATATATGACACTCAAAGCAATACAGTCTGAAGATTCAAAGGGATTTAGATAAACTACGTAATGGTCCGGGGCATGGCGAATGGATTTCAACGTTAAAATAAACAAAGTACTGCAATTCATCTTTTAGAATATTAACCACAGATGCAAACATTGGATTAATCATTATTAAAGATAAAACAAGAAATGGACCTTCGAGTGATTATGAGTAATGACCTAAATTCGGAAGATAATGCCTAACTGCACGCAATAATACCAACATGATGCCATGTATTATGGCTAGAAATATAAACGAGAAAATGGATACAGTTCTAACCTTTTGTAATGCCAAGGTCAGACCTCACTTGGAATACGCTTTCAATTCCGGTCACCAAATTTGTTTAAAGCTGAACAAAATATAAAGAACTAAATCGATTTCAAAGGGCATCCAAAGTAATCCTAACGAGGCTAACATTTTAGTGCTTTCAGCCCTCTGAGAATATAACAAATTCAAACTTTTCCTCTAAAAAAAGCGCAGGATCCAATGAGATCAACTCCATAACCTGCACAGTTCATCTGAAATGATGTTCTGCCTGCAGGAAAAAGAATCTTATCCCCTTACAGAAGATTGTCATGACAAATGTTATAGAAGAAAAAACTCAATAGAAGTGGTCAAGTTTATTCATATAATGGTAAGGGAGATGTAGTGTTGATGGGGCAGGGTCCTGGCCGGCGGTATGGACACTCCCTCTCTGTGCAAGTATACGATGATTACAGATGGTTTCCAGTTTGATTTCGTGGTCTATACATCTAAACACATCATAGTGTATATGATTTTTTCCATGCGTGGTCAAACACATCCCATAAATATCATCTATATATTCTTTACGTTTTACATATATGATAGGTGCATTACTTACGCATTTACATATCACTGGACATATAGAACATTATACATATATCAGTAAATGAAAATTTTCCTTATTTTCATCAACAGTAAAAACGCTAATAAATAAGAAATCGTTTCTCTTATCATGAAATTGACTTAAGTAGCTGAAGTGTAATCTAACTTCCCGCCAAGTTGTCGTTATAACATGATTTATGAGTGACGGTGGCTCGTGAATATTTTCCCCACCTGCGCTGTTAAGTCGCTGGTGACATCTGTGGGTAAGGGATCGAATCATACATCAAAAGGGAATTCACATGAGGGCGGACACCATTAAACCCCACATAAGGTACAGATTATTCCTCGGTAAATCCTTCCATAAGGCATAAAGCAGTGCAGAGGCTAATTATAGTTGGAAATAGTAAATAACATCCATACAATTACATGAAAAAAATCGTCACATTAGATAGAGAGCAAGTGATCCGAGATAACGCTTTGGAGATGAAAGGAAAGATGTAATGGCAACATGAGCAATATAGCGAGGTAGAACACTGCAATACAATACCATCAGATGTAGTGATGAAAAGACTGTCAATATTTTCAAATCAGCGATAGACTAATATTTCACTGTTATCTGTTATCCCTAGATAATCCTACACCAAGAGGAGCAAATTGAACTTGGTTTTCTTTTTCCGAGTCCATGCTCAGTGCCGACGTTTGTATGTCTGGAAGGGACTTTTCCCTTCCAAACTTTCTTACATAATTTCCATAGTACATGGTCTTTTCTCATTTTCTTTTTCCTAGCGGTAGTTGAGCCATAGAGAAAACTGACTAGAGAGATGTCTTGTGCCACACTATCTTGTACCCACAAGATGGTAATGTTATTTCATGGACCATGTCATCCCATTCCTATGAAAAGACGAGGCGCCTTGCATATCAGGATATAGCCACTTCCCCCGTCACTCAGCAGCCATCCAACATGCAGTCGCAACTCACACTTCGAATGGCGTGAATGTCCTGGGTGCCTTGCGCAGCCTTGATGTTACCAAAAAGCCTTTATCGCGTGTAACCATGATTTACACTAAAGTATCGTGTACCCCCAACAGCCATTCTAGGATGTTGTAATAATTCTCACCCGGCCTGAATGACCTATATGCGGTGCTCTAACGGTCCTTAAAAGCAGCGCACTGCCGCCTGGAGTCAATCATTCAGCTACACAGACATCATGCACACCTCTGCCTGGACAGGATTCGAGCTACCAAGTGATCTCAGCCACGCCTAATTCCTCCTGAATGAACTCCATGACACTTCAACAACGCTTCCTGCTTCCAGCAACACAACTACGGGACCTAGGCAACGTCTACTCCCATCATTGCAGTTACTGAGCCACGAAGATTTGTTTCCTCCCTGCAGTAACATAGTCAAGGGCCCTCAGCAACGGTTCCCTCCTGCATCACGACCATGAAAAGCTGTCCTTCCTGCAGCACTGCCATGGAACCTACTAGAGGCTATGCCTTCTCTCACTACCAGTATAACTAAGGGACTTCGACAATGCTTCTTTCTTCCTGCAGCATCATCACAAGACCAGGAAAAGACACCTCTTCTGCACCTGTGCCACAGGACTACTACCATATCTATCCTCCTGCTCTTGCACCCCTTCCACTAAACCCGTACATCACTTCTTTTCCTGTTCCTGCTCCAGCAGTAACAACTCACCCATAATCTGCAATTCCACATATGAAAAGCATTATTGCGTTATCCATGCTTCTGTGCTCCAACTCTTAAACATTACACTACGAGAGATTCCACTCAACTCCCCCTTCCCTCTCTAAATACCATAATAAAAATTTGAAAGAATAGAATATGTATGATTATTGTGAGGGAGGCTAACATGTGAGCACACAGATACACACACATACGTGAAGGAAATCAAACTTAGACAAAGACGAACAGACACAAAATTAGACAGACACACAATCTGGTTTTGTCATCACCAAACCATGAACACCACAAGATCAAATTCATAACCAAACTACTTATAACATCTACCCACATACACCACCATGCACCACCTGCCCACCTACGCCATAATCATATGAATACCACCTGCCATCTACATAATCTTCCCATATACACTTCCACCTCCTGGCCACCTACACCGCCCTCCCATGTACAACTCCTGGCCACCTACGCCTCCCTCCCATGTACACCACCTGGCCACCTGTGTCTTCAGGTCCATTCTACCGTCGCCATCAGGCATATCTCACCTTCACCTTCACGCCCAGCTAACCCTCGCCTTCAAGAACAGCTCACCCTCGCCTTCAGGGCCAGGTCACCACTGTACCCTGATGCTGCGTCCCATGACTGTCACTACTTCCTCCTGATGCTCCTTCAAGCATCTTCCACTAATTTTTCATATCTTTCATTTTTCTTTCTTCATAATAATTACATGGCACATACCTCAGCGAGAGCCATTGCGAGTGAAAAATCAATGTAGAAATTAATCAGGGCTACACAGGTGTCTGTAGACCTGATTCTTAAAGGTAAAGGGTTACAGGATGAGGGACAAACAAAGCGTTCGAGAGGAGGAGGAAGTATCATAACGGTCAATCCTCGAACGGTCGGTTTCCACTCAAAACTATGGGAGGCAGTAGCAAGTTTAGTTGTTTTGAATTAGCATAGAGGGACACGAGTGAGGCTTATAATGAAACACAATGAAAATTTGCGTTTTAGTATCACTGAATTTAAGCAGGTTACTAGTTCCTCCATTCCGAGATTTTGCATATGTCCGAACTGAAAAAGAAAATACGTTCAGTACGAAAAAGAGGAGTATTAGGCGGAGGTGGAGTAGGCAGATAGGAGGGAAAGGAAGTGTGTAAAGTGGATTCATCAGCATAAAAAGTTTTGAAGCTGTAATGCGATCATGTATTGAGAGAAGAAAGATGGTAAGGGTTATGATACAACCTTGAGGGACACTACTAATTATAGGATGCTAGGGGAAAATCGCTATTTCAGTGTAAAGGCCGAAGAGGATACTGTGCATTAGAGAATAAAAGAAAGGAAGTTTAGAAAGCCAAAATTTATGCCACACTCCGTCAAATAACGTAGAGATGTCGAAGGACCCGAGAAAAGTTTAACCAAATCCCATAAAAGAGGAAGACTAGAGGTGAGTCACACAAGGAAAAAGATGACAGGTAGATCTTGCGCTTACATTGCTATATTGATGCTCAGAAAGAAGATACCAGGATTCTAAGTGTCAGAGAAAGTGAAAGTTAAGGAAAGTTTCAGAGACTTTGGAGACAGGAGAAATGAGAGCATTGGGGCGATAGTTGGAAAGTTGGTTAGAGTGGTTTCCTTTCTACAGAAGCCTGCACCAAGGATGAAAAACTCAGGCTTTTAGATAGAGAAGAAATAAGCGAGACAGGACTTGAGCTACTTCTCGGACACACTCCCTTAGGATTCAAGGAAGTATGCCATCTGGGACATACTACTTGTTCACTGAAAGCTGTGAAAGTACTCGGAAACCTCTGTGTCAGGATAGTATAGAATATAGTATAAGCTCAGCGGGAAAAGATGGGGTGAAGAATGAGAAAGAAATCTTCTAAATTGGGTCAAAGGAAAACAAAGTACCTGAAAAAGCGACATTATAAGATGCAGAATCAGCTAAAGATTGATCACGTCAGAGAAGAGGAATAAGGGTTGAATTACAGAAGTTGATGGAGATGTTTCTGGTTATGAACCAGTAAGATTTGTCGGTAGAAGCAGTCAAAACAGCACACTTTTCTTTCTGTGTAAGTGAGTTCGACTGGCATTAGAGCTGGAGCGATCAATCCATGATCAGGGAGGCGAAATATCTAACAGAAAAAAGAGATGTTAGATTCCGTCCCAGTCAAGATCAGTTACACTAACAACCCTGCAGAGCATAAGGCATCCTGGCCAGCAACGCAGTGTTTGTCCCAGGAAAAGTCAGTAAAGACTCAGCGCAGGAATGACTGCTGAGCTCTCAAAAGTGCCAAAGTTAGAGTTTCGACTGGGGTTAGTGGGCAGGCGCATCCAGTTAGAAGTGGAAGAAATAGAATTGTGGTCGAAGGGTCCTAATGAGACAGATATGTATGTACAGTGGGAGGATGCGGAAATAGAGAGAGAGAGAGAGAGAGAGAGAGAGAGAGAGAGAGAGAGAGAGAGAGAGAGAGAGAGAGAGAGAGAGAGAGAGAGAGAGAGAGAGAGAGAGAGAGAGAGAGAGAGAGAGAGAGAGAGAGAGAGAGAGGGGGGGTCAGATTTACATCACTTGACCACCTGAACCATTTTTGATGCATATCTGACTACTAAGCCATCATTTTGTGTACACCACCCGACCACATGCACCACTCTTTAATGCACACCGCTTGGACGTCTACTCCATCCATCAGTGTACTCTACATGCCACCTCCACAACCGCCTCATGCACATGAGCTTCTCGTGCGCATCATATGACGACCTAAATAATCTTTACATGTACACCACTTGACTATGTTAGTCACCTCGTGTAACCCACCTGAACACATACACAACCATTTCTGGTAAACCATCTGATCACCTATAACACCTTCCCATGTTCAACACCACACTACATATACCATCTCCTATGTATATCATACTCCTATGTACACCACCCTCCTATTTACACCACCTGATTACTTACACTCCCTGCTGGGGTAATCTGTCCTGTCTGCGGCTTTGGCCATCACTCACCAGAATGAATGTCAATACTTTTATCACACTCGTTTAACTTCAGTAGGTCAAATAGGCAGACTACAACCTCAGCTACTGAGCCCAGTAATATGGGGAACACATGTATGTAACATACTCAGACAATGCACTCACGAGATGAATTGAAACACTGCACACTAGCGATCACCCTAGGCAATACTAGTGAACGGTGTACCGGATCGTACCTTCATGTGTTACCTGCATAACACTATCGGACCCAAACATTATAAAACACAAAGAAGGAACAGAAACATAGAGTAACGCACTCGGCCTCGACAGCGTCTGAGCAAGAACTGTAGGTGGAGGGAACCAAGTGGTCGTACACATACAGGAACCCCAAGGAACAAACTTCGAAAAGCGTCTGGTCTGACAGAACCAGGAATAGTGTGTTCCCGGATTAAATGAAGAAATAAAATCACGAAATTTCCCGATAAAAGTAAATCAGGGAAACAACCAATTCAGAGGAAGAAGATTCAGCAGATTTAGACATAATGATGGTGGACTGCGATATGGCGGATGGATTTCAACATATAAAAGCTACGAAGTAGTGTGCACTTTGGATTTAAACATTTGTATCATGAGCACACTATGCTTGATATACTACTATTAGAATCTACAGATTGAAATGAACGTCACTAATGATCTTATAATACGGCAAAAACTGCCCAGCGGTATACATTAAAGCCAGTAAGATGGCAGGTTTCGTGGTTTCCAGTACAAGTACAACCCTGATAAGATCTTATTTGGAATAAGGTTTTTGATTATGGTCACAAAGCAAAGATCAAACATAAAGAGAATACTATAGAAAATTAGAGAAGAGTTATCAAACCAATCCTTCATTCAGATATAAGCCTTAATAGGAAAGTCTCTAACTTCTGACACGTAAAATTATTCTCTCTGAAAGAGAAATAGGAGACTTGGCAGAAGTCTTCTAAATGCTACATGATTACCATAACATAACGTACGAATATTTAATCTTTTTAGACAAAGATTCAAAATCTAGAAGTAAAAGTATGAGGGTAAAAGGGAGATGTACTAGCAATATGAGCAATTATTTATTTTCTCGTGCTGGATACTGAAATAAACCACCTTCCGATGTAGTAAATGCAAAGACGATCAATAACTTAACTTCAAGGCTGGACAAGTGCTTCTTTATATTTACCATCAATAAATGATCTTGTTTACCACTAATCATTGCCTTTCAGAATCCAGCTGCAGTGAAGATACGGCCAAACTGGTTAGGAACTTTTCCCAGTCCACACTATCCTATACTAATGCCTACAGCCGATGTGGATAGGGAGTTTCCGTTTGTTTTATTGTCCTGTTTCTACAACTGTTTTTGGGCATAAACAACAAATAAGCTTGTTATGGACCATCAGATCCCCTGCTGTCTGTCCTTCCCATGTATTCCATTGTGATTGCCCTACGCTCTCCCACACAAACACACAAAATCACTACACTTCATGATCTGTGGTACCGTTCAATGAACGTGGCCGCCTTCATGCGTGCTGGGAGAACCCCAGAAGAGGGACTTCTTCTGGGGTAGGAAGGTGAGTAGAAAACTCGGTATATGTGTATTAAGAAATCCTAGGACCATTTACGGGAATCCTGCTGCAGTTTCAAGATTACACTGCAAGTAAGAGCAGGGGAAGGTGGGCTCCTTTGTGGCAAGAAGGTCCTTATTGACACTATCTGTTGCAGTGTTGAAACCCTGTTGTTTACATTAAGAGTACTTACAATGCTCTCTGTTTTTCCTAAGAAAACATAATGCTTGTAGGAAGTTGTTCGCTATACAACTGTCTTGTATCCTAAGAATCGGTAAAACACTGTGATTATCAGCGTGTTGCCAGAAGTAGTACACGATATGTAGAGGCTGGACACATCCAGCCCATTTGTACTAGGGATACATAACCCGACAGCGCGCCGGCCAGCTGCTAATTCACGTTCAGAACCTGGTCCAGGCAGGAGAGGTCGACCTTCTACTGAGATGGATGTGGTTAAGAGAGAAATGAACGATTTCTCAACACGATGGACTTTACATATATAATTTGATATGAGAAAAAGAGTCGAGATGGAAAGGCAATCTGCCCAACTATGGCTAATGGAGATTTTAGTGGAAACATTTCTGGTGGTGGTATGGCTGAGAGAAGTGCCACATCATAATCTGACTGAAACAGGCTACACTTCCCGAAACACATGTCACCAGGTGAAGGCGGATCATGGGTGGCAAATCTCTCCATAGAACACAGGAACCTTACGCTCCTATTTAGGTTAAACGTGAAGACAATTATCGTCCAGATATGTAGGACACCCACAGATGTTTATGAACCTAGAATTACTTGAAGTGATAAAGATGATAGTTGATTATATTATCAATATAATCTCCCTAGTTGCCCCAGACTCTAATGGAAGAGAATGCACCTGTTACCTGGGCCAGAAAAATGTGGCCAGCGGGAAGAGAGAAGTATCATGTTCTGACTTCCTGAGAGGAACAGTTTCCGGATAGGTTCTACATTCCATACCGTTTCTCCTGCAAAGTTGAATCTCTTACTGGGAAACCAATATTCTGTGGGATATGTCAGTGTAAGGGCACGGGACTTGGCAGTGTGACTCTCCTGCCAAGTGTGGCTTTTGTAGAGGAAGTTGTGACCCTTTTACGTCTAGAAAAAAGATGAACAATGGATGAAGGATCCCTCCAAAAACCTCAATTGTTGAGAGACTCACAACACTTGGTTGCTAGCACGCTCCAAGAGACGTTGACACTACCATCATCAGTAGCAGTTGCAGGAGGAGCATCGTGACGAGGTCCCCCATGATATAAAGCCGAGTATAGTTAGTGACAAAGAATTTCCTTCTCTAGGGTGAAATATTTCTGTCAAAATTAAACAGAACGACAGTGATGAAATAAGCTGTAAACAAAAGTAAACTGTACCTACATATGAGTCACTCATGTGGTTTGGAAAGGGAAATAGATGATTCTTATCAAAAGTACTCAGGACATATTCAAGGGATTAGATAGGCTTTATGAAAGAATGGATACACGTGAAGTTGTTAGAGAACCTAAAAAAGGACAAGTTCCATATGAGAGGTAAGATGAGCGAGTTGAAGGACTGAAGAAACATTTCCTTGAATTTATGGGAACATTGAAAAATATGGATATTTAGGTGAACCACAATACTCAAATGACAGTGACGACACAAATGGAGTCTTTATTAACAGATCTGGATAGTGTGTTGAATAACGTTGATAATGGGTCTTTAAAGGTCAGCACAAGGATTGTTATAGTAACAAGTAAAGAGAGAACTTCTAACAACACAATGTGATACAGAGAAAATGTATGCTATAATTCTGTGGAAAATTGTACAGCATCACGATAACTTTAAGGAAGGCGATACATTTGTGCAGAAAGACGGGAAAAAAACAGCAAAGTGTAATAACCCTAAACAAGAACAGCGTTCAGTTGCGAGGTCGTCACACAGTGGACTGGGAAAAGATATAAAGACCTTAAAAGATGTAGTTAAAGTCGACAATAATGAAATAGACTAATAATTCAGGTAAATCTTTTTAGATTTGAATCAGTAACCTCGGTGAAGATCGGATAGTTTTGTTTTTGTTTTAAAAACCACATGCCAGCGAACTGTGCTCGTCTGTCGTCTATAGCTTCATTCGTCTTAGCTGTCATGCAGAGTATGAAGGCAGTGCATTCAGATCCTTCAAAACATGACCCTACGAGCCTTGAGTCACTTGAGCAGTACCGGTCGGTCGTGAGCAGTAGAGGAACATTCTGTGTAGTTATCTTCCCAAGTCAGGATAATTCTAAATACTTACCGAACAATCTTATACTATATTGGTTTATGGTCTTTCTCATTGTTCTTCTGTTTATCCTCTGGTGAACTGGTGATGATATGATGAAACGTCGGAAATGAAGATGTTACGCGTTATGATCTTAGTTATTCTCTTTCCCATGAGGATAAGGGTCCGGAGGAGCATTCCCGTGTATGACGGAAGTGCAGGTGTACAATGTATATGTATATCCATATTCTGTTTATGAGCCTCATGAGTTTACGAACGATGGGATGTGGGGACGAAGGTTATTGTAGGTGATCTTAATTCACATAACCCGGAGTTATACCCAGAAATCCCTTAGTATTGTCATTATAACCCTATAGACTGGTCACTACACCCACGCAGACTGGTCACTATATCGCCGTGGTCTGGTCACAATACCAAGTAGACTATTCGCTACATTCCCTTGGACAGGGCCCCGTCACAACACCTTAGTAGATTGATCACTACTACTCCGGAGACTGGTTACTGTACCTCTAGAGACTGGTCACTACACCACGGTGTACCTTGTAGACAGTTCATTATTCATCTGTACACTGCTTACCCTTGACCGAGACACGTGACTGTACCTAAATACGTATACCTACGTGACTACAGACTGACCATAGTAGACCTGTACATCACTGGCCACGATAATGTAGGGCGATTCTCATCTACCTGCAGATCAGCTGCTACACATTTCTATCATACGAGACTAATCGTTCATAGACAGACAAAGCATCAAGTGATCCAGACACTGGCAAGACAGTGTGAAGGCGTTTGTACCCTTGCCTAATTAACTTCCAGAGTCCTGACGTCATCTCAGTTTACGACAAGAAAGATACTTTTCTTTGATCTCATATTCTGACGTCAGAGCTACGTCAGAGCTTTTCCAACAATTGGAATGAGATATTTATAGCTGAGTGCGTGACGTCATCTTAAGATCCACCAATAGTACAACTTCAAGTTATGTTGGAGGTTTGGATTGTCTTTATTATCTGACATAACAACCAAATACATGAGACTGTTCAAGCATTCTTCCCGCTCAAAACATTGATAAGGTCACACTTAAAATCAGTGACAGATGGGCAGATAAACACACACATATATAAATACACACACAAAAATCCATGGTGTGGCGGTTAGCTTTACTGACCGTCACCCATGCACAGGCCGCCTGAGCTCAAATCTGCATAGGTTCGAATCCTGGTCACGGCAGCTGGTACACAATCCACCCAGCTGTTCTTCCTGCTCTGGGGTCTGGTAGATAGAATGTGCACCTGACATAAGCTACGTACACACACACACACACACAAACAAACACACGGGCCTCCGTGATGTAGTGGTTAGCATAACTGACCATGAGGCAGCATGGGCCCGCCAGTGACTGGACCGTCATGGGTTCGAATCTTAGCGGCAGTGTTCATCCTCCCCTCAGGCCTGGCCAGTTAATGGGGACCTGGCTTGGAAAGCAAAACGTAGTCTTTAATAGCAAAGCCTTAGACTGGTTGAACGTGACAAGTGTTGTACCACAGGGATTGGTCCTCAGCCCCATTCTTTCCATGATATGCAGTAATGATCAAGGAACTGGTTCTTGTATCTACGCACTTCAGTTTGTGCATGGTGAAGAACTAGGAGATAGGGTTGTAAATGGGGAAAACTGAGAATTAATCCAGAGATATAACCAAACAAGCAGAATGGTCCGACCACGTTTAACATAGAGATGTGCAGAGTTCACAATTTTTTGATGAAAATACTGAACACAACCATCAGATATTCGAAAATGCGGTAACTAAATACATGAAGAAAGGAATTTCTGAGTTGTTATTCCTAACGAGCTTAAAAAAGACGATAATAAGCTGCAGCAAGTGAAACAGGAGAGCAAATTATAGTTTCACACGACGATTACTGAATACCGGAAACAATTATGACCATTTGTAACGTTCAAAAACAGAGCTGGCGAACCTATAGCAAGCAAGCGTCATTCACTGCTTTCAAGCATTTTGTTCTCTCTCTGTAATGATTTTGTACAAAAACAACAAATCATACATCATTTGTGATACATGTCATTATAATCATAGTATGTAAAACAAAAGTGATATAAAAAGACAGTAATAATATTAGATATAGCAATAATAATAACAGTAACAATTTTCCTGCTCAAAATCGAAATAGGAAAGCGAAAAATTTTCTGAAAATTACCCACAATTTGGGCAATTGTTTACCTAAAGGTTCGCTAACACTGCTCTAGCGCGACCAAACCTGGAATATGCAGCCCAATTCGGGTTCCGGACTCCGCCTGCTCGTGGTTACACTGCAAATGAAGTCACATTTGGCGAGTACAGTCTCGTCAAATAACTGTTCACTTCAGAGGAGTTAACATTTTCCTGCTACAGGAAGCAGCGCAACCTTTGGCTACAGGAGCCCTTAGAAGGAAACCCTGGGCAACACCAGGACTCTTTCTTAGAAAGAAGTCCAGAGGTAAATATAAGCAGATAAATCATTCTCGTCATCAGACTGCAAGGAAGATGAAGAAAAGCTGAAGCAAAGTATATAGACAGATGACAAGACTGATTCCACCTCTGAGGATTATAAAGTATTGAGAAAGGCTAAGAAGATTCGATCTCTTTCTTTCAAGAGTCATAAGCTTCATGGTGACCTCGCACAAGTTCTCAAAATTTTGAGTAAGTTCGACGAGAAATGGAATAAAACTAAGACCTGAATACATGTAACACAAATGCTGAAAAATTTACTCTGAGAATAAAGGCAATGAACAACGGAATGAGTTACAATCAAACTTTAGTAATGATTATGCTAATCATCTTTTTCATTATAATACCTGATCGCCGTTTTCAACGTTAGTGAGGTATTACCGGAAACAAACGAAGCAATAACCATTCACTCAACATGCAGAAATATACATACTATACATACACATTTACATATACATATTTACACATGTACATAATCATACTTGCTCGCCTTCATACATTCGCGGCACCACCCTGCCACACAGGAAACAGCTTTGCCATTCCCTATGACAGCGAGGTATCACCAGGAAACACGAAGAAGGGGAACATCCATTCACATCCATCTAGGAGCTGTCATTTGTAATGCACCAAAACCTCTGCTCCCAATCCACATCCAGGTCCCACAGACATTTTCATAGTTTACCCCCGTACGTTCTCACATGCCCTGGTTCAGTCCATTGATGGCAGGCTGACCCCAATATACCACATCCTTCTGATTCACTTTATTCCGTGCACGCCTTTCACCCTCCTGCATGTTCAGGCACCGATCTCTCAAAATGTTTTTCATTCCATCCTTCCATCTCCAATTTCATCTCCCGCTCCTCCTTGTTCTTTCCACCTCTGGCTTATATTCTCTGTCAACCTTTCCTCACTCATTTTCTCTATATGACCTAACCATTTCAATACACCCTCTTCTGGTATCTCAACCGCACTCCTTTTATTTCCACATATCTCTCTTACTCTCTCAGTACTTACTCGATCAAACAACTCACACCACCTTTTGTCCTCAAACATTTGATTTTTCACACATTCACACAACCCAATCCATGGTCCATGCCTCACAACCATATAACATTACTGGGACTACTACTTCTTCAAACATACACATTTTTACTCTTCGAGATAACGTTCTCTCTTTCCACACATTCTTTATCGCTCCCAAAACTGCCCCTTCCCCCATCCAATGACTTACTCCCACTTCCATGGTTCCATTCCCTGCAAAGTCCACTCCCAGATATTTATTACACTTCACTTCCTCCAATTTTTCTCCATTCAAACTTACGTCCCAACTAAATTGTTCCTCAGCTCCGCTGAACCTAATAACCTTACTTTTACTCACACTTACACTCAACTTTTTCCTATCACACAATCTTCCAAACTCAGTCACCAACTTCTGCAGCTTTTCACTTGAATCAGCCAACAGTGCTGTATTATCGGCGAACAACAAGTGACTCACTTACCAAGCCATCTCATCCGCAACAGACTGCATACTCACACCTCTCCCTAAGACTCTTGCATTCACCTCCCTAGCCACCCCATCCGTAAACAAATTAAACAACCCTGGTCTCATCACCCACCTATGCCGCAGACCGACCTTCACTGGGAACCATTACCTCTTCTCTCTTCCTACTCGTACACGCGTCTTACACCCTTTGATAAAAACTTTTCACTGCTTCTAGCAGCTTACCTCCTACCTTATACATTCTTAAGACTTCTACAAATCATCACTATCAACCCTATTTTACGCTTTATCCAGATCCATAAATGTCAAAAAATTCATCTGTCTTTCTCACACAAATTCTTCGAAGCAAATACCTGATCCATATTTCCTGTACCACTTCCGAAATCATGCTGTTTCTCCCCACTCTGATGCTCTGTAAATGCCTTAACCCTATCTAACAATACCCTCCTATACAATATACCAGGTACATTCAACAAGAAGTAAGATCGTTACTGAAAGAGAAGAGAGAGGCATTTGTTCGATTTTTGCAGGGTAATAATGCAAATGACCGGGAAATGTATAAAAAAAGAGGCAGGAAGTCAAAAGAAAGGTGCAAGAGGGGAAAAAGAGGGCAAATGAAAGTTGGGGTGAGAGAGTATCTTTAAATTTCAGGGAGAATAGAAACATATTTTGGAAGGAGGTAAATAAAGGCCGTACGACAAGAGAACAAATGGGAACATCGGTGAAGGGGTCTAATAGGGAGGTAAGAACAAGTGGTGGTGAAATGAGGAGATGGAGTGAGTACTTTGAATGTTTGCTAAATGTGTTTGAAGATAAAATGGCAGATATAGGGTCATTTGGTCGAGGTGGTGTGCGAAGTGAGAGGGTCAGGGAGAATGGTTTGATAAACAGAGAAGAGGTAGTGAAAGCTTTGTGGAAGATGAAACCCGCCAAGGCGGCAGGTTTGGATGGTATTGCAGTGGAATTTATTAAAAAAGGGGGTGACTGTGCTGTTGACTGGTTGGTTCATGGTGAAGTGCCTGAGGATTGGCGGAATGCATGCATCGCGCCACTGTATGAAGGCAAAGGGGATAAAGGTGAGCGTTCAGATTACAGAGGTATAAGTTTGTTGAGTACTCCTGGGAAATCATATGGGAGGGTATTGACTGAGAGGGTGAAGGCATGTACAGAGAATCAGATTGCGGAAGATCAGTGTGGTTTTAGAAGTGGTAGGGGATGGGTGGATCAGGTGTCTGCTTTGAAGAATGTATGTGAGAAATACTTAGAAAAAGAAATGGATTTGTATATAGCATTTATGGATCTGGAGAAGGTAAATGATAGAGTTGATAGAGATGCTCTGTGGAAGGTATTAAGAGTATATGGTGTGGGAGGTAAGTTGCTAAAAGCAGTAAAAAGTTTTATCGAGGATGTAAGGCTTGTGTACGAGTATGAGGAAAGAATAGTGATTGGAGTGAATATCGGTTTGCCGCAGGGGTGCGTAATGTCTTTATGGTTGTTTAATTTGTTTATGGATTGGCTTTTAAGGGAGGTGAATGCAAGAGTTCTGGAGAGAGGGACAAGTATGCAGTCTGTTGTGGATGAGAGGGCAAGGGAAGTGAGTTAGTTGTTGTTTGCTGATGTTTGAGCTCTGGTGGCTGATTCGGGTGAGAAACTGCAGAAGTTGGTGACTGGGTTTGATAAAGTGTGTGAAAGAAGAAAACAGAGAGTAAATGTGGATATGAGCAAGGTTATTAGGTTCAGTAGGGTTGAGGGACAAGAGAGTTGGGAGGTAAGTTTGAACGGAGAAAAACTGGAGGAAGTGAAGTGTTTTAGATATCTGGGAGTGGATTTGGCAGCGGATGGAACCATGGAAGCAAAAATAAGTCACAGGGTGGGGAGGGGGCGAAGGTTCTGGTATAGGAGGGTGAAAGGCGTGCAAGGAATAGAATGAATTGGAACGATGTGGTATACCGGTTCGATGTGCTGTCAATGGATTGAACCAGGGCATGTGAAGCGTCTGGGGTAAACCATGGAAAGTTTTGTTGGCCTAGATGTGGAAAGGGAGCTGTGGTTTCGGTACATTACACATGACAGCTAGAGACTCGGTGTAAACGAATGTGGCCTTTGTTGTCTTTTCCTAGCGCTACTTCGCGTGCCCGCGAGGGGAGGAGAGTGCCATTTCATGTGGAGCGGGGTGGCGACAGAAATTGATGAAAGTAGCAAGTATGAATATGTACATGTGTATATATGTATATTTCTGTGTATGCATATGTATGTATACGTTGAAATGTATAGGTATGTGCGTGTGTGCGCGTGCTTGTATATACATGCGTATGTAGGTTGGTTGGGCCATTCTTTCGTCTGTTTCCTTGCGCTACCTCGCTAACGCGGGAGACAGCGACAAAGTACAATAAAAGAAATATAACTCAACCGATATATGCCTCTGTAGTTTGAACACTCACCTTTATCCCCTTTGCCTTTATACAATGGCACTATACATGCATTCCGCCAATCCTCAGCCACTTCACCATTTTCCATACATTCATTGAATATTCTTAACAACCAGTTAACAACACGGTCAACCCCTTTCTTCATATGTTCAACTGCAATACCATCCACTCCTGCTCTTTGCCCCATTTCATCCCCTGTAAGGCTTTCACCACCTCTTCTTTCTTCACCAAACCACTCTCCCTAACGTTTTCGCTTCGCATACCACCCGATCAAAACCCCTTACATCTGCCCCTTTATCATCAAACACGTTTAACAATTCTTCAAAATACTCACTCCATCTCCTCACTCCATCACTATCTTTCACCACTTCCCCTTTTGCCACCTTCATCGATGTTCCCATTTTTTTCTCTCGTCTTTTGCACATTACCTACATCCTTCCACAACGTTATTTTCTCTAAAATTATTTTTCTCACCCCCAACTCTCATTTGCCCACTCTTTCAACCCTTGCATCCTCCTCTTGATCTCCTGCTGCTTTTTCTTATACATCTCCCAATCATTTGCATTCCTTCCGTGTAAGTAGCACCCAAACGCCTCTCCTCTTTCGCTAGCAAGTTTACTTCTCTATGCCGCATGCATTTCTTGTGCATGCTACCACTGCTTCCGTAAATACCCGCCATTCCTCATCCACTCCCCTCACTTCAATTGCTTTCATCTTATGCCATTCCACCCTCAATCCCTCCTGGTATTTCTTCATACAAGTCTCCTTTCCAAGCTCACTTACTTTTACCACGCTCTTCTCTCCTACATTCTCTCCTCTTTTTCGAAAACCTTTACAGATGCTCACTTTCGCCCTAGAAGATAGTGATCAGACATCCCACCAGCTGTCCTCAGCACATTTCCATCCAGAAGTCTATCTTTTACATGCCTCTTAATTCATAAGTATTCTACTAATGCCTGTTGACCATCTCTCCCACTCACATACGTATGCTTGTGTATATTACTCTTTTGAAACCAGGTATTCCCAATCACCGGTCTTTTTTCAGGACACAGTTTCGCAAGCTCTCTGCTATTTCCAATCATAACACTGAATACCCTATGTGCACCATTCATACTTTCACCTGCCACATTGCTCACCTTCGCATTTAAGTCACCCATCACTAATACCCGGTTTCGTGCACCAAAAGTGCTGATCCACTCACTAAGCTATTCCCAAAGTACTTACTTTCTCATGGCCAGGCGCATAAGCACCAATAATTGCCCATATCTCGCCATCTTCTTTCAGTTCTACCCACATCAATCCAGAATTCACATCCCTACACTCTATCACACACTCCCACAACTCCTGCTTCAACAGTAGTGCTACTTCTTAGTTCATGTTCTCTCACCAACACCTGACTTTACACCCAAGACGTTTCCAAATCATTCTTCTCCTTTACCCTTGAGCTTTGCTTCACTCAGAGCCAGAACATCCAGGTTTCTTTCCTCAAACTTGCTATCTATCTCTCCTCTCTTCTGATCTTGGTTACATCCACACACGTTCAGACACCCCAATCTGAGCCTTCGAATAGGACGAACACTCCCTGCTTGACTCCTTCTTCTGTTTCCACTTTTAGAAATTGAAATACAAGAATGAGAGGTTTTGCAGCCCCCTTCAGTCGCCTTCTACGAAAAGCAGGGAATACGGAGGTAGAATTCTATCTCTCCTGCCTCAGGGGATAATGATGAGACTCATAATACTTTAAAGAATCAGTCAGACATATTTTCCATTACCTTAGGTAACTATAAATGAACAGAACGGATAAATATACCTTATATTTCTTTTCTCATTCTAGATCCGTCGAATATACTCTTATGCAGCAGTGTAGGATAGTGTGTTGAGGTTTACAGTAGAATTTCCCTTTTCGTTCTCTCCGGTCAAATAACAAGCAGGTTCTCTTCACAAATGGATGGTTTACCTCCGTTCTCTTGCCCACCGGCTGTTGTTGCCAGATGCAGGGGAGGAAGAGAGTACGGGACAAAGGAATTTCTGTTGTCTCTCCCATGTGCTCTCTCTCTCTCTCTCTCTCTCTCTCTCTCTCTCTCTCTCTCTCTCTCTCTCTCTCTCTCTCTCTCTCTCTCTCTCTCTCTCTCTCTCTCTCTCTCTCTCTCTCTCTCTCTCTCTTTGGATATGTGCCAGTCCGTGGCCGCCCGACTCAGTCAACCCACACTGGTAAAGCTAATCGTCTGGTAGGAACTGTAGGTGCAAGTCACATGAGGGATGGTGGTGCAAGTCACATGAGAGATGGTGGTGTGAGGCAGTTGAGGAATGGTGGAAAACGCACTGAAGAGACACTCATGGGACGATAAGGGGGACTGAAAAAACTCACTGAGGAAACGCAGTGTGACATATTCTGGCAATTTTCCTAAGAGCATACAGGAAGTACACTCAAGAGATGGTTGCAATAAAACCCTTGGAAAATATACTTTGGCCACACTCTTGAAGCTTCTTAAGTAATCCCCCCCTCCCCCCCCCACACACACAAAGAAAATAAAAAAAGAGAGACTAAATTTCACATTCTAGCGTCATGAAGTGTTGATACCAACCTGAGTTTATCACAGATACACAATCCATACAAACCCAAGGTCCTAGTGCGGTAGTCTCTACATACAAAGCAGCAGAAGAAAAGGATAACAAAGCAAAGACTCTCTTACCACCCTCCATTCCCTTCTGCAACACGACGGACGGGAAATAGGTGTAAAAAATACTTTGCAGAACTAATATGTCTGAAAGAAATTTTTTGTAGGAAAGTCAGGTGGAATGAACGTGAAAATATCATGGATCCTATCACCAAAGATTTGAACCCCTGAACTTTTTATCATAAACACAATAGTAAGGATGAGCTTTGAGCTTCAGCCTAGCCACTTACCATTTTATACTACTCCTAATGTGGAAGAATGATACACTTATAACAATTCCTTCTTTTTCCCTTAAAGTAGCATAGCCAGGATCAAAGTTAAGAAGGTAACATAACCCTACGATATGATGATTAATCAAAAGAATTATTCAGTACCTGAGTGCGCTAGGTGATCATCAAAGCTGATTTTGGAGATATTAACAGAGTTGCTCTGAACAAAATTTTCTGGGAACTTATTCCACGCATCACTAATGTCGTTGGGAAAGAAAAGTTTCGTGCAGTGGACATGAACTCGTTGATGTCTTAGTTCATACCCTCTCGCTGGTTGTACTAGTGTGACCGTAAAGAAATCTTTAATTCATTGCCTCGGAGCCGCCTCTTGCTAGGAGTGAACAAATATGATTCTCGCAGTCTGTCCTCATGTGGTTTGTTAAGAAAGGAATGAAACAATTTAGTTGCTGTTCGCTGTATTGCTTCCTAAGAATATCCTTACTTTATATTCGAGGTGAGATCCAGCTAGACTTAGATATAGTGAAAATATCCCATTTTGCCGTTGTATGTAACGTTTCCGTTAACATATCCTAACATCCTATTTGCTTTCTTTGCATTTTCGTTACCATATCAAGATAATATGAAGTTGTCGGAGACTTTGACCCTTATACTCCACAAAGGGTGTCTATTATCTTGTTGCACAGATTGTAATTGAATTTCTTGTTGAAGTTTCCCACTTACAACAGCTGAAATCTATTGCCGTTAAATAGCATTCGCCATTTCCTAGATCATTCAGCTCTTTCATTAACATCCTCTTGTAGTCTTAGCCTATCTTCTTCAGTTAATATGGCATCGCCGATCTTTATTACTGCAAATGTGGACAGCCGTACATCAATGTCATTAACATAGATCATGAATGTATAAGCCCCAGGACGGAGCCCTGGGAGACCCCATTAGTAACGGGTGACCACGGCGATGACTCACGATTCATTATGACTCTCTGCTTTCTATCATGTAACCAGGCTTCTGTCCAATTTCCTATGCAACTAGTAATTCTCAAGGCCCGGATTATATGCATCAGTTCAACGTGGGGGACTTCCTCGAATGCTCTCTGGAGGCCCAGTAATATAACAACTATTGCTTTAGTCTTGTCATGGGTATTAGATGATTTATAAGATTCAAAGAGGATTGTTAGGCAAGTGCTGTGCCTTTTAAATCCATACCGTGTATTACTAATCAGACTGTGTTGCTCAAGGTAAACAACGAATTTATCTGTAATGATCGGCTCCAGTTTACATACCATTATTGTAAGACTAACTTGACGGTAATTGCCAGGCAAATGAGGGGTTTCTCCCATTCTGATATCGGGGTAACGTGTGCCAATCTCCAGTCCTGCGGAACTATTCCATCCTAGAGAAATTTATTGAAAATGTAAGTTCACGGTTTGGCTGTTTCATGTCTGACATTTTTGATTACTCGTGAATAGAAACGATCATAGCCTGATATTTTATTACAGGTCATGCCTCACCACCATGACCTTATGCGCCAGTATGAACCAGCTTCAGCCTTAATTGTGCATGATGGATCAAGCTTCATCTACACCGCCGTCATAATCTGTAGCACCACTACCGAAACCCTAGGACCAGATCAGGCCTTACATATATATGACGGCTCATGTATTACTAACATGGCCTAAGGCACCAGCATCCTGTACATAACGGATCATATTTCACCGCTCTGACCAGTTCCAGCCCATGGAGCCAACTTCAACCTTATCTGTGCATAACGGGTCATATTTCGCCAACACAATCTTCATAACTCAAGGCACCAGTACCCTAGTCAGTTACAAGCATCGGCTTCAACCAACAAGGAGACATCTCACCCAACTCTCATCCACCAGACACCACCCACCCTCCCATTATGTCAGGCAGATACATCACTCGTTGCCCATCCGTTAGACAAAAACTGGTCCTTTTTCCCATACTTTAGGCACAGGCTTCGTAACTCCTTCCTTTTATTGGTTGATCTTATCCTTCCCCAATTATCAAGAAAGCACTCTCCACCATCCTTATCCATCAAGAGTTAATCTATGTCCAAGCCTCTTCCGTTCAGCAGAGACTTGGACCCCTTCCCCATCTATCAAGAGGAGACTTTGTCCCCTCTCCATCTATCATACAGAGACCTCGCTCCGTCCAATTCATCAAACAGACACCTCAACTCCTTTTCCACCCGTCAAGAAGAGACTAACCCCCGCCCTATCCATCAAACATATATTTCACAACATCTGTTCACCAAGCAGACTTCGTTAACTACCCGTTCACCAAGCTGAAATCTTGCCACCTCGCCGTCCGTTCCAGAGATTCCTCCTCATTCCATATCTAAGTAAACATTTCGTCACTACCAATCACTAAACAAAGACTTCGTCACCACCACAACTACCACGCAAGGATCCTCACTATTCATCAAGTAAAAAATTCGCCCTACTCATTCATCAAGGAGACTCGACATCCCCATCCCTCCCCATCATCCATCAAAAGGAAACCTCGCTCTCTCTCCGTCCTTAAAGTAGAGACCCTGGTCTTCTCCGAACGTCACGATGAAATCTTGGGAACCCTTCATTTATCAGTCAGAGATGCTTCCCCATCCCCATCCTTTTGACGAGAGTTCTTACCTCTCCATTCCATCCACAAATCACCGGCCAATGAGAGACATCGCAACCTCCTCATCCATCGGTCAAAACAAATACCCTATATATACACACACCAAAACACTCGACCCGCCACGCGAAGCCCAGTGCCTTTTAATCCACACCGCAAAGGTTACCCTACTACCCACGCACCAGAGATACTTGGGGGAATAGGAACACATCAAAGGCAGAACCCGTGAGCCTTACTACCCAATCAAAATTTCAACCCATACAAAATCCGATTTCTCTCTCCCACGATATTGGCTGGTGGACAGATATATCCTGAAGATCATTCTCAACACGTCAACACAGTCTAAGCCGCTAGTGGAGGACTAACCACGTCAACATACATTCTGAGCTACCAGGAGAGTATTGATGTCAAGAACCAGTGTGAGCCCACTTATGGAGAACTGACCAGGTCAACACGCGTTCTCAACCACCAGTAGGGGACTGACCACGTCAACACAGTTTGGGTCAGCTGTGGAGGACTGACCACGTCAACACAGTATGGGTCAGCTGTGGGGAAATGACCACATCAACAAACATTCTGCTCCATCGGTAGAGGACTGACCACATCAATACACAGTCTGAGCTACTTGTGACCACGCCAACACACATTTTGAGCCACCAGAAGATGACTGACCATGTTAACACTGTCCGAGCCACCTGTAAGGGACTGACCACGTTAACACATTCCGAGCCATCTGTGAGGGACTAACTACACCAATACGCATTCTAAGCCATTAGAAGATTGACCACGTCGATACACAATCTGAGCTACCTGTGAGGGACTGAGCACGTTAACATACATTCTGAGCCACTAGTTACCTTGTAGGAAACTGACCACGTCAACACAGTCTGAAACACATGTGGAAGACTGACTGCTTCGACACACAGTCTGAAATACCTGTGGAAGACTGACCACGTCAACACGAGGTGTGAAACACCTGTGGGAGACTGATCACGTCAACACACAGTCTAAGCCACCTGTGGAGGACTAACCAAATAAACACAGTCTGAGCCACCTGTGGAGGATTGACCACGTCAGGACATACTCTTAGCCTTTTGAGGAGAAATGAAGAAGTCTAGACACAGTCTAAGTCACCTGTGAAGGACTGACCACATGGAAGACAATGCAATGCCTGATGGTTCAATCGCGTGTTGTAAAGGAACTAAGTTTCAAGAGGATTTTTCCATTGCAACTTTCTAACAAGTGCAATCACTTCCTTATGGACTCATAACAATGTCCCCAGATGGAAGCGCAGGAACCAGACCACAGGATGCTGGACGGTCCATACATCCTCAAGCAGCTCTATCAACTAACACCAAGGATCACCACTGATGGCATCTCCAGTAGCTTTCCAAAATAACTCCAAGACCCTCCAGAAATAACATCTCTGGTAGTTTCCTTCACAGCCTCCAAGACTCATCACTAATGACACTTCTAGTGGCTCCATCTACAGCCTCCCAGACCGAGCTCTGACGGCACCTCCAGGTTCCAAGTTTGTGTAGCTCCACAAGAAAGCCTCCGGTGATGTGCCTTTCAGTATTTTACATGTACAGTCTGAAAAAGAAAATCTCTATTGTTTGTGTTTTCACTGCAATGGCAGACTTTGATGTGTCATTAGAGCAGGCTAACGTAATAGAATGATATGTGATCTTAGGTTTACAAGAGACTCCAAAGATTTTCCATCTCAAGAACCTTATTACTGTAGCTGTTTACATATCATCCATCACCTCGGAGTAGGTAACAGTATGCCGTCATGGACGTGTGAGTTGCTGCGGCTAGTGAAACAGTCGACTCGTCGGCTCCGTCTTCAGTAGCTGCAGGACAATAGACCAACGCTACCTATACCACCATCCCATTACGTCATCAGTCAGACCTGCCCCTTCCCTAGCACCAACATGCCCCAATCTTGACCTCGCCGATCCTCCTGTGTCTCAGCAGCGAGAGCAGCCTTAAACAGTAAGTTTAATTCCTTGAGCACGACAGTACGATCTTTAACCAAAATGATACAATCCCTCGGTATGACGACCTGGCTTTCACCTGACACTCAAGGTCAAAGGAAAAACCACCGTACCTAATGGTCGTTCCGTCGTGCTCAAGGATCGTACTGTCGTCAGAGGGAAAACTACACCACATCAATACTCCGGAGCTTAGAGTATATGGTATTCTTGAACTCTTCCATGTGAGAGAGCATTCGCACTATTCTGCCCCGTAGGGAAATCAACCCCTTTGACATCACTGTTCCTACCCTTTCTGCTCAGCACCTGTTCACATTACAACTCAAGTTGACTTAATGAAGCCCTTCTTCACATTGGCACCATCATAACTGAATATGATTTCTCTTACATTATATAATCAGATATGTCCCAAAAATAACCCACTGGTGCTCCTGGTAGTGCTATTTTTGTAACACTTACTGATGGTTCTTGTGAAGAAGTAGGAGTCAGGGTCAACGACTGAGTCTACATGTTCCAAACTAAACTACGTATTTATTATCTTTTTAATCCTTAAACTCGCAGGTTAGAATGTGCGATCGTTTGCGATTGTCTTTCTTCACTATCTCTCGACCCTTAATCATAGATGTAATACGCTTGTGTGTGAGGCACGACATAGGTATAACCAAGTCTCTGGTTTCTTTCAAATATTGGACTCAGAATGCTTGATAATCCTGATGAACAAGCAAAAGCTTCCTCATTGAAAGTACTTCATCGTCCACTGTGTCTACCTGCGAGTAGCCTTAAGACAATCATCCAGCAAGAACATGAACAATGTTTTTTCAGACTTAAGGCGAAGTGAAGGCAGCGCTAGTGGATCAAACCGCCATCATCATATCATGGAAGAAGAACCGTATACACATGGTTCCACCAACGTGATCAGTTGATACCTTAATATTGTTGCCCATCTTAGTTGGGAATATGGGTATTCATGGGAGTTTGTCCCTCCCGTTGATATGAACAAGGCAAATGTACTCTTTAGGAGCAGGGCTTTTCCCACACCCTGCAACATCTGTACTTGACTCTTGCAAAAATAGTAAGATCAGAGATGAATCTTGCCGAACATTACATGATATGTGAAAGCTTTTTGTACATGAAAATATTCTACCTCAAGAAATCACTCATTGCTTTTCAATGTTTGAAGAGGGTTCACTTACCACGCAAACCGCTGAATGAAACATTCAATACAACTCAATTCTTGTTAACATTTCTTCACACTAGGACCTCTAGTGCACTTTAATGACCGATGTCCAGTCCCTGACCTTTTGTGCACTGCCTCATCTGGAACACCGCCCAAGGGATGGCTGGAAGTCCACAATAAGTTAACCGCTCTTGCGGCAAACATAAAAGTCAACGAGACTGGGCGTTGCGGGGAACAACCGACTTTCGATAAATATTACAGGAAAGGATTTCTAAGAATACAATATCACAGAGCATACAATGAAGCTGTTATCTTACTTTCAAATACGACAGCTAAAAATTAATCAATCCCCTTAATTCACAGCAAACTATAAGTAAGCAACACTATCTTAGCGATGATATACTTACATAAAGACTCTACCATAACTGCTGGCACCTCAACAAAATTGCAGCAACTACCAGCATACCAGTTACTACTGCATCGTAGTTTCTAAGTACCGTTACTCGCATATCTATCTACCAGACAGATAGATAATTATACCTGAGAGATGTGATGCTTTGGAAGGCAGACGAAACGCACTTCGAGGAAACAATGACGACGGTCGGGGCCAGAGTCCGTAGTGGCCTTCTGACACTGGAAAGAGATGGTCAAACGAGCGACTGTTTCTCTGTATAAATGGTATAGCGACGATTAGGTAAAGATGGGGATAATCAGAACTGAAATAGCAAACGGAAGAAAGTGGAAAATATACTGAAGAAAAGAGAGTGGAACGAACAACTACAGTTTATAGGTGATGTAGGGAGAAACTGTAGTGTTTAAGTGGTGTAGGGAACAAATATGGAAGCCAACAAAAGGTTGATGAAGTGGACAGCTGAGACATAATATGAAACTTCGCTTACTTGATGTGCATGGCAAAGAGGTATAGAGCCTGAGAGAGGAATACTTCGGGAGGATGAAGAAAAAAAGCCCTTTGTGAAGAGGAAACAAAGCAGGAAAAGAATCAATTTACAACCATACATTAACAAGGCGGGAAATCGAGTATTAGAGAGATGTCCAGCAGAGTAAAATTTGGCTCAAGACTAGACATGAGCCCAACGAGACAGACTGTAATAACACGATAAGGCAGGAAAGAAGCACAAAGAAGATAAGAACCCTACAATGTGTGATGAGCCATAAGATGCAGAAAAGTTTTACTAGGTAGAGTGAGAACCAACAAGCAGCAGAGAGTTCAGCACAGAAGAAAAGAGCTCCGCAAGCAGTAAACAGACTTTCCAGGTAGGGTAAGGCACATCAAGCAGGAAGAAGAATAACAGGGAAGAAGAGGGGCCCTGCAAGAAGTACTGAGACTAACAAAACCCAACAAGCATAACAATCTTAACAAGGTAGGACATGGCCTAGCAAAAAATACAGGAACATTCAAATGAACAAAGTTAATGATATAGAAAAAAAGCTCAAAGAAACAGAAAAGATAGACAAAAACAAAATTCTACCCAGGAAGAACTGAAGATACGGCAGAGAAAGTTATGATCAAGTTTTTCTTAGTGACCAACATGGTAAGGGCAATGCACCCCGGGTGAAACAAATGAAATGACAGGAAACGCGAGTAGAAGCTAATAAGGGTTCCTAAGGTGTTTGTAGATCTGACTCAAAGGATCAAATGATATACGACAAATGACAGAGAAGAAAGGAAAATAATTCCAAGGATTAGTTGCTCCAGGAAAGATGGTTATCACAACGTTCAGTTCTCAGTGGAGGGACTCCATACAGATATAGCGAGAAACAGCAGCAAGACGCGTACCTCGCATCTAAGCCTGGGAAGCAAGAACACAGGCAGACGGCTCATCAGAACAGTAGCCAAAACAATACCTATGAAAAGAGAGGGAATGGCAAAATGGTAGTTACTGTAGCATGCAGAAAGAATTGGCTGACGAGATGTGATGCTAGGAAAATTCTTTTGGATTTTGATTCTGCTCTTGTTGATAGAGAGGTAAGAAGCGCCACTCCAGATGTTTGAGTAGTATTCCATACCTAAGGTGTACAGAATCCTTATATATATGAAATAGTTGCTAGCAAGAAATAGTCTCGGCACCTATGCAACATTCCCAGGTTTTAGGGAGTAGATTTTTTGATGATTATGTGGGGTTTCCAAGATAAAGCGGAGGATATGTTATGCCCATCATGTTTATTCAATTACAGAACTGAACTATTGCGTTTTGAAATTGTACAGCGGGAAACGAATTACTCTTAAAGATATAGCGAGAAATTTTGTTTTAATACTCTAGTATTTAACTAAGTTGCTACTTTCCAAGTCCGAATTGAGAGAGTAAATACTATGTTCAGTACGAAAGAGAACTAGTATCAGTGCGAAATAAGAAAGATAAGTAAGTTGAAGTAAGTAAAGTGGAACTACCAACATAGGAGTGAACATGGTCAGAGGAAGAAGATTATTTGCTTGAAGAAGAAAGAAAGTGAATGATAGGACAGAACCCTGAGGAACACCACTTTTGATAGGATAGAAGAGGAAGGTCGCTCCATCAACGACTTCTGCAATGGACCGGCCAGAGAGGACACTATACATTAGTGAACAGAGAGAAGTAGACATACCAAATGAAAGGAGTTTAGAAAGTAAAGATTTATTCCACACCCTATCAGATGCTCTGGAGATGTCAGGTGCTATGACAAAAGCTTCACCGATTCCTTGAGAAGAGGACCAGAGGTGAGTCACGTAGGACAGATCACCAGCAAACCTAACCGTGCGAAATCTCTACTGTTGATTAGAAAGAAGGTATTGGGATTCTAAGTATTTAAGAAAGTGAGAGTTCAGGAGAGTTTCGAAGACCTTGAAGATATCAGAAATGAGAGCAGTGGGGTGATAGTTGTAGGGGTAAGAACGGTCTCCTTTCCTTAGGATGTGCTGCACCAAGGCATGTTTCCAAAAGGAAAGAAGGTCTAAGTTTTTAGAAAAAGGCGAAATAGTCGTGCCAGGATCAGAGATAAATGCCTTGTCCACCTTGAGTTGGGAGAGTACTGGATGACCCGGCGCGAAGTAGAATACAGGAGATGGCACTGGTTCAGTGAGAGGAGCTAGGAGCAAAAGATTATAGGCGGAAAGATCCAAAGTTAATTTGGAGGAAAGTAAGGTACCAAAAAGAGCTGTCTCATCAGCTTAATCGTGTCGACAGAAAAGAGATAAAGACTGAAATACAAAAGTTACTGTAGATGTTTTTGGTTAAGGGTAAAAAGATTTGTTTGTTGAAGTAGAAGAACATTGAAAACTGGAATACCTATTGATGTAAAAGACAGCATATCTACTAAAATATATGACATGCAAAGAAAAAAAAAAGATATCCTAAACCCAAAAACAAAAATTAGAAAAAAGAAAAAAACGAACATAGCTTCAGCTGTCAAAACAAGACCCAAAATGTTACTGATATCACTGTGAAAACTCCAACTGGACCGTCAGTCTGGTGCACCGGGGCCAGGCCATTAGACCTTGTGGACGTGGGGATGATCGCTGGAGAGTCAGTCAGGTGGACTAGTGGACGGCCAGCTGGACCGTAAGCCTAATAGACCAGGTGTTGGCAGCGGAGGGCCATTGTCAGGATGACCAGTGGACTGGAGCTGAGGACTGGCCGCTAGACCGTCAGCCAGAGGGACTAAGGGTGGCAGTAGGGGGTGGCCCTCCTGGATCGTCAGCCAGGTGGATCAGGGGGGAGGGGGAATAGACATGACAGAGTAACCACCCAACCATCTTACTAACACATCACATCCACATCCCACTGTTCCGCCACACTACCACAAAGCAATATCACAACCTTCCTCCAACTCTTCTCTAAGTCTTACTCAGCCACATTCCTTAACCTGCCCCCAACAAAACGTCTTAATTTTACTTAAAAGATTCCTTAGTCCTTCAAACATGAATCCTTAATCCTTTCCCAACGAGATCTTGTCTTATATCAACAAAACTCCAGAGTATTGCCCAACAATACCTCTTGGTCTTTACCTCATTAGACCGCTTAGTCTTCATCTAACTACACTCCTTATTTTTCCCCAGCCACCTATCATGTCCGTTAGTCTTCTCCAGTGAAGCCTTTTAATCTTCCCCAGCAAGACCCCTAACAACTCCCCAATAGTCTTCTCCAAATAACATCCCACATTCTTCCCCAGCCCCACTCTTTAATCTTCCTTAACTATATCTTGTAGGCTTTCGTAACCATATCCCTAAGTCTTGCCCACCCGTATCCGCTATGATTCCCCCAACCACACCCATGTTTCGTCCTAACCACATCTCTTAGTTTTCCTCAACTATATTCCCTAGTCGTCCGCAGCTACAACACCTTGCTTCTTCCAACCACACTTTTTAGTCATCCTTATCTATATCCCCTTATCAACGTTTGCTAGTAAGTGGAGATGATGGCAGGTAACGTTTACCAGTGAGTCAAATTGATGGAAGGCAACGTTCATCAGTAAGTCAGGATGATGGAAAGCAACGTTCACGAGTGACTTATGATGATACAAACTAATGTTCACCAGTGAGTCGAGAGCAGACAACGTTTATCACGTTGACAGGATGATGGAATGCAACGTTTGCCAGTGACTCATGATAATGGCAGCCAATGACAGCCAATGTGTCAGGATGATGGCAAGCAACTTTCACCACTGAGTCAAAATGATGGCAGGCAATGTTCACCCACCAGTGACTCAAGAGGATGGCGGGCAACATTCACCAGTGACTCAGGAGGTTGGCAGGCAAATCGTTCACCAATGACTCAGGATGATGGCAAGGAACGCTAACCAGTGAGTCAACACAATGATAGGCAAAGCTCACCAGTGACTCACGATGATGGAAGGCAACATTCACTGATGACTCAGGATGATGGTAGGGAATGTTTCCCAGTGACTCATGATAATGGCTGGCGATATTCGTTTGTGACGACCGAGCTTGCACAGCTCCGGCTGCTGTTGCTGCCTCCCTGTGGGGGAGAAGCTTCAAGTGTTCTCTTTACGTGGAGGGAAACCTCGAATGTTCTCTCCGTAAGCCTCGGGTGCTCTTTTTCAGTGGGAGGGGAGCCTTAGGTGTTCGCTTCGTGCGGGAGAATAGCTTCGGGTGTTTTAACGCGGGAAGGGACCCTAGGGTGTTCTCTTGACTATGGGAAACATATCACTGCAATCACTCTCTGTACACGGCAGGGCATTATCATTTGTTCACAGGAACAATCATCCATTATTCTTTCTGTAGAAGGATGAATTACTCTCTCTCTCTCTCTCTCTCTCTCTCTCTCTCTCTCTCTCTCTCTCTCTCTCTCTCTCTCTCTCTCTCTCTCTCTCTCTCTCTCTCTCTCTCTCTCTCTCTCTCTCTCTCTCTCTCTCTCCTTCACATTTTTCTGTAATGCCATCATCGTCAGAGGTAAGTCATTTACATGACTTTCAGCCTGTAAGGTAATTTCCAAGATTTATCTTGAAAGAACTACTGATGATCTTTTATCGGGGGCTTGGGGTAAGGGAGGGAGAGGGAGTTGGGATTATCAGAGCCGCTGCTGGCACCGAGGCACCACTGGTCGTAGGAACCCTAATGTTACCCACTTAACTTTATTTCCGCACATATTTCTCCCGCTTTTTGTACAGGTTGGAGCTGGCCGGGGATAACGGCAGAAGAGGAGGAGGAGGAATGGCTACAAAGACTGATGCAGCAGGAGGACGAACACGAAAAGGAGAAAGAAGAAGAGGAGTTGCTGGGGTAATAAGAGGTCCCTGTGACAATTTAACTGTAAGGGCTTTTGGGAAAATCATGTAGTCATCGCTTATACGTTGTCAGAGTTATTGTAGATACAGTTATAGTGGTTATGTAAACTTATAATAGTTACACAATCAGGCTGTGCTTATCGGAAATATTATTTTAACTACGGCTGCCTTCATTCACAAACAGCAGCAATGAGACACCATACCGTCATGCATCATGCACATTAAAAAGAGAGGGACCAATGGTCAGGATGCTGTTCCCACAAGGAAAACGGTGGTTCGATTCCAGGCTGAGGCTTCCGTGTGTGAGTTGAACTCGCGGCCACCAGGCGAGCGCAGTACCCCAGCACAGCTGGCTGGCTTGTTACTTGTTCCTCACAACCCACAACTTTAACAGTGCACGACATGATGACGATTAATGGACAAACTTTGTTATGAGATGAGTTTGGTTTACACGTATCCAGCAGAACCATGAGGGAGGAAGAATTATCATGATGGTTTAGGGTCCACATCCAGCCTCCCAGCCAGTGGTCGTCATCCACCTGGTGGAAGTCTCAGGGCCACACCCAACGATGTACCATCCACGGCGTGTCATGCACATCTGTCAGTGTTCATGACTCGGTAAATTCCCAGACCAACGTTGCATCGAAGTGGATAAGTAATTGGTTGTTGATATATATTTCATTATCGCCTTATCCTTGTCAAAGATTCCTGATTATTCCCTCTGTCTGATTTATGCTTAGTACTGCCTACCTTAGGTAGCCTCGCCTTCTGAACTGCTGCAAGACGTATAATACCGTGGGCGGCCTTTCCTCCTGGCCTGCTGCAGCATAATGAAATACATTAGGCAGCCTCTCCACCTCTCACAGGCAGCATGATGCAACACCTCGGCAGCCTCTCCTTTTGGCCTCTCCTTTTGGCCTACTACAGTCTAATACAATAATCGAGCCAGCCATCCTCCTAACCTATTGTATCATAATACAGTACCCCTGGTAACCTCTCATCATGGCCTACTGTAGCATAATACAATACCCAGGCAGCTTCTCCTCCAGGCCTACTGCAGTCTAATACATTAACATGGAAGCTTCATCGCACCAGACTCTAGCTGGAAAGACTGCTGCTCAAGCCTGCCTCTGACGTGCTCTCAAGTTCTCTGCACCCACTCTCCACCTCCCTCGCCACACTCATACTTTCTCACGTCACATTGACACACTCTTAATGTACTTTCTTGTGGCATACTAAAGCATTCCTATCATACTTCCTCACGTCATACTAACCCACTCTTATCATCCTTCATCATCTCACACAAACACATTCTTATCATAATTTCTTATGTCACACAAACACACTCTTAGCATACTTGAAGTTAGACTTAATTCAAGGGCTTAGCTAACTCTTGGGACTGAATGCCATGTTCTTATTTCCCCAGAGGTTCCTCTTCAAGATCTTTTTTGGCAAGTCGTCCATTCTTAATGTTAGCTTTTATTGGACAAGGGTCCGCTTCTCCTGTCATATCAGTCAGTCTCCCACCGTGTGCCTCCACGCATCATTAATGTCTAACGCGTCATGTACCACTACCGGAATTATATTATTTTCGGTTAAGTCTCATTAGATATCGCTTCTTTTTTCTTTTTAAGGCAATCCAGACAACGTGAATACAAGATTAAACGAAATGATTTGCTCTTTCAGCCATCCTTCCATGATAGAATGTATCATTTCTTTAACTTTACTGACATTCCAGGACGGGTAAGGAAGTCACTTCAGGTTCCAGACGGGAAAATACGGATCATCGTGCCAAAGGCAGATGACTGAATGTGACTTATAGACCATTAAGTTACTCCTGGCCTGTAGAATGTTTCCTGTTGGCTCAGGCAACACTCCCCCTGATTCACACAACATCGAAAGTATACCAAGGAACGTATGTGACCCATAGAGCGTTACGGGCCACCCAGAGGAAGATTAGGTTTAGCTTACAAAACTTTATTCATGTACCACGTGACTTAAAGCATCTTGTTGAAGAACATTGTTCACGATCTCCGAACTCGTCACTTGTGGCTCTTACACCCTGTTGCTCTTGGTCACGTAGCACAGTCGCATCCTTCATCCTTACGACCCTAGTAATGACAGCAGCCTCGTGTTGTTGACATATCCCCAGTAATAACAGCATCAGCACGTGAACAACTTCGTTCCGTTAATAACTGCCCCAGTAATGGCATCAGCAAGTGAAAGGCCTTGTTAAGTTAATAACTATCTTAGTAAGAGCAGCCTCAGCACATGAACAACTTTGTTATATAGACAACTTCACTTGTAACAACAGCATCAGCACGTGAACAACCTCGCTACGCCGCCTCACCAGATGCATTACGCTTTAATGGCCTCCATCCGGGGACTGCAAGGTATGACCGTCGGGTAACGTCGTACTCAATATGGTTTCCCTGGCAGGGGTATATACCCGGGGCTGAACGATGTATCCCTGGATCATCTCGGGTATAGATGGCCTCACACCACAGGTATTTCTTGAGGAGTTTCTCTTTGGATAAAAGTTTACTCTTAATGAGGCATCTTCACGAACTTTTCCCAGACACTGTCATCATAATTTCCTGGGGACGACATGGCTCGGTGCACAGTCTTTACTGAACTTTTGGTGATGATTCAAGTCCACTCAGATTACTACCATCTTCGTGGTGGCCGTCTAGGCGCCTCCACTTCCAACCAGGACAGCCAGTGTTTTCAATCCTCTATTTCCGTGAGGTGTGAACCCAGGAAGTATCGACTCACCACTTCGAAGCTTTCATTAGCGTCACAGGGTGGGGGAGCGGGGACGACTGAGGCCGGCGTATGAGGGGGTGGCCAAGTAACAAGGTAAGAGAGGGTAGAGGGGAGTACAGCGATAGCCGACAACTCAATAATTTATGAAGTAAATACAGAAATAAGTAGAAACGAAGCAAAAATGGTGAGGGTAATGTTAATCGCGAGTTAGGACGTTGTTGGCAGCGTGTATTAGAGGTCTGAATTATCTCATGATAATGCAATTCCTCCACACACACGCACACACACACACACACACACACACATACGCACACACACACACACACACACACACACACACACACACACACACACAGGTCATGTCCTTCCCTCCATCTGCAGAAGCAAAGGTCATCAACTCGAGGGTGACCTTTACACCTGCTGGGTTCGTCGAGGGGTTTAGCTCTTACGACCTATGACGTAGGTAAAGGATGCATTGGAATATGTACTTAAGCTATCAAACATTTTTGAGTGTAATGAATATGAAAAAAGAATATCATTTCCAGCACATCAACTGTTCCACGTAATGCTTCACAGTTTACAACCTGGAACAAAACTATACGTTGTGGTACAAGGTGGTTTCATGCTGTGATGTCAGGAGAAGGGGTGGGGCTAGGAACATACAAGTGTACCCATATATTGTGGTGAGTAAGCCATCCTTACCATAAGAATGTAGATCGGTATTGTGGTGGTGGTTTGGTTGGTTAATCAATAATAAGTTATTGCATCCTGTCCGATGTGTCATGTAGCATCATAAAGTGTGGTCCTTGTTAACTTCCGCCAACACCTAGAGCTTGTAAACGTGTGAAGATACGTGATTTATACGAGCTTACGAGATGATTTGACGATATGCGAGATTAGATAAGAGATTATTAACTAGCATAGCTTATGGCAAATTCAATAAACCGGTAGAATGGGCGTAAATAACAAAATGTTGGCTGACGAGATAATGGGCATCGTTTCATTTTCCAATCTAGTATTTAGATTTCTAGTAAGCTGAGTAAGTTGGTGTTGGGTTTACTAGAAAAGTTATTTCAGGCTACTATTCCAAGACGAAATAATGTCAAGAGTTTCTCGTAATCTAATCGACCAAAGCCAAACTAGATATCTGTATGAATCACACATGATAACTCCGAGCTAATATGTAACCCATCCCGCTCAGACGACCACCACCACAGAACCTCACTCCCACCACACACACGCCACGCACACGCCACACCCCCACCACACACACGCCACACACACGCCACACTCCCACCACACTCCCACCACACTCACGACACAATCCCACCACACTCACGCCACACTCCCACCACACACACGCCACGCACACGCCACACCCCCACCACACACACGCCACGCACACGCCACACTCCCACCACACACACAGACACACCACGCACGCGCCACACCCCCACCACACACACGCCACGCACACGCAACACTCACACCACACACACACACACCACGCAAACGCCACACTCCCACCACACAAACGCCACGCACACGCCACACTCCCACGACACTCCCACCACACTCACGCCACACTCCCACCACACTGACATCACACTCCCACCACACTCACGCCACATTCCCACCACACTCACGCCACACTCCATGAAAAACCCAACCACTGGCATCATTTTATTTTGACGTCATGCAATATGCTATGCTTTTTACTTACTACATTCCCATCACACGTTCAACATAACAGAAAACCAACGAAGTCTACATAATGAATATAACATCCATGAAAAATGCATAACCACGAACGAACATTCATTCATACAGGGTGCACTCATAAATACTGAACGATTTTTAACATTTCATTTTCTTCGTTGTTTTTTGGATTGTTAAATAAGAATCCTTTTATATACACGATAATTATATGTTCAGCGAGTCTTCCATAGGCCCAACCTGTGGAAAGAAATTGTTTAAATCAAGGATGCCATCTCTCGCATCTGAACAGTTAAGCCACAGTGCAGAAGACTGGGACAGTTTACAAGGCAGCAAATAGGAAGAAGCCAATGAATTGCAATCAGAAAATGATCTGCATAAAGATTACTACATGACCTCATCACTAATGTTACCTTAATACTTCTCCTCTTGTATTTGCGAACGTCTTTATCCCAATGCTTCAAGCTAGAATTATCAGAGGCGGCCCGACACATCATGCTTCACTTTCCTCTACCCTCACGATACGTTTTCCTTCTCACCTCCCTCACCCCTTCATCAACCCCGACCATGGTGGCCCCACCTCTGGCAGTGAAATCAGTATCAATTCATGGGTATTATCATTCAGCAATAGTATTTTGAAAATTACTTCCATTTATAAATCTTATTTGTTTCCTTCTTGGAGTAAAGTAACACCAATACCACAATCAACGTATTAAATGGTGTTACAGGATGACAGGCGTACTCGTACGGCCTGAGCTCAGACAACGCCTCTCTCTCTTTACCCACATTTGGCTTCTAACTCACGCGTTGATACTCTCAGGTTCATAAGCCACAGAGAGGAAGGAGTAACATCGCAGTTCCTTGTTAGTTTGTAGAAACCGAAGTTAACTTTATATTTACAAAGACGCAGCGGATAGTAGTAAAGACCTCGACGCGATGATCAAAACTCCAGACAATGTAAACCTGGAATTAGTTTTAAGTGAAAGCTTCGAAGCAGCGAGTCGATACTCCCTGGGTTCACACCTCACGGAAAGAGAGGAGTAACAATGCTGGCTGAGCTGGTTGGAAGTGTAGGCGGCTGCACGTTCAGTAATGATGTTTCAATACATTTTGGAGACATTACCTGTGATGATAGTTCTATATGCATATCCTTGAGTATCTTATATACAGTTAGCCGACCGTCGTTGGTGATCCTACCGTCGCTGGTGATCCTACCATCGCTGATGATCCTACCATCGCTGATGATCCTACCATCGCTGGTGATCCTACCGTCGCTGGTGATCCTACCATCGCTGATGATCCTACCATCGCTGGTGATCCTAGCGTCGCTGGTGATCCTACCATCGCTGGTGATCCTACCGTCCCTGGTGATCCTACCATCGCTGGTGATCCTACCACCGCTGGTGATCCTACCGTCGCTGGTGATCCTACCATCGCTGGGGATCCTACCATCGCTGGTGATCCTACCGTCCCTGGTGATCCTACCATCGCTGGTGATCCTACCATCGCTGGCGATCCTACCGTCCCTGGTGATCCTACCATCGCTGGTGATCCTACCGTCGCTGGAGATCCTACCGTCGCTGGTGATCCTACCATCGCTGGTGATCCTACTATCGCTGGTGATCCTACCGTCGCTGGTGATCCTACCATCGCTGGTGATCCTACCATCGCTGGTGATCCTACCATGGCTGGTGATCCTACCGTCCCTGGCGATCCTACCATCGCTGGTGATCCTACCGTCCCTGGTGATCCTACCATCGCTGGTGATCCTACCGTCCCTGGCGATCCTACCATCGCTGGTGATCCTACCGTCGCTGGTGATCCTACCATCGCTGGTGATCCTACCGTCGCTGGTGATCCTACCATCGCTGGTGATCCTACCGTCGCTGGTGATCCTACCATCGCTGGTGATCCTACCGTCGCTGGAGATCCTACCGTCGCTGGTGATCCTACCATCGCTGGTGATCCTACTATCGCTGGTGATCCTACCGTCCCTGGTGATCCTACCGTCGCTGGTGATCCTACCATCGCTGGTGATCCTACCATGGCTGGTGATCCTACCGTCCCTGGCGATCCTACCATCGCTGGTGATCCTACCGTCCCTGGTGATCCTACCATCGCTGGTGATCCTACCGTCCCTGGCGATCCTACCATCGCTGGTGATCCTACCGTCGCTGGTGATCCTACCATCGCTGGTGATCCTACCGTCGCTGGCGATCCTACCATCGCTGGTGATCCTACCGTCGTTGGTGATCCTGCCATCGCTGGTGATCCTACCGTCGCTGGTGATCCTACCGTCGCTGGTGATCCTACCGTCGCTGGTGATCCTACCGTCGCTGGTGATCCTACCATCGCTGGTGATCCTGCCATCGCTGGTGATCCTACCATCGCTGGTGATCCTACCATCGCTGGTGATCCTACCATCGCTGGTGATCCTACCGTCCCTGGTGATCCTACCGTCGCTGGTGATCCTACCATCGCTGGTGATCCTGCCATCGCTGGTGATCCTACCATCGCTGGTGATCCTGCCAGTGTTGGTGAGTCTGCCGGTGATGGTGCCTTACACTTTATTTGAACTCTGGTGAGTCCGCAACAGTAGTGTGGATGATGTCCTCACGAAATACTCCTCACATGATCTTAATCAACCGAAGCAAACACATGATATCATGCTCACGTAACATGACGCTGGTCAGGGCTTGTCACGGAGTTCTGAATGATCAAAAGGAATTCTAAAACTTTCCCGCACCCTATCAGCGAAGCAGATTCAAACAAAACAGTCAAATTATAAAACATCACTAAAATTCATTCAAGTTGAACGTGTTAAGCACGATCCATGGACATTATGGCTTCGATCAAAGATTAGGCATATTTGTCATGCCCATTGCATTGAACTGGACTAGGTTCATTTGGGTGAGATTGGGTCACGAAATAATCGTCAAGCTGTGTGTACCCAAGGTCATGTTATGTGTCAGTAATGGAAGAAGACGATTGCTGGTGACCGATTTGGATGAAATTACCGCCTATTGCATAACATGTTGTCGAGCAAGTCTCTAGGAAGGAGGGAGACGGTGTCCATATCAGACCTTGACAGACCAGTTTAAGCTTCTTGTGTTCTCTTACCTCAGGCTCTGGCGTTATAAGGATTTGTTTATGGTCCACATGTAGTTAGTGGATGTACTCAAAGTGCTCTTATTTTGACTGGATGTTAACATGTATCGATGGATGTACTCAACATTCACTGTTGTTATCGGATATATTCAACACACATGTAGTTATGGTCATTGGGTGTACTTAACATATAGTCACTAGATATCTTCAACCGTGATTGGATGTACTCAAGGTGCACTCACAGTCACTGGGTGCTTTCATGCGTCATTCGATATACTGAAAATGTACTTATAGTAACTCGATGTCCACAAGTGTCACTGAGTGTACTCGAGATACGATTAAAGTCACAAGATATCAAGATGCATTGCAGCCCCTAGATATCCTGAAGATCCAGTGAAGGTAAGGAAAGACACTACGTCATACAATAAGAAAACTGACCTTCTCAAGATGGTATGTCATCTACACTCTTTTAACTTCTAACAAACATTAATCCAGCTTGCCTCCTTACGTTACCCTGCATGATTAATCCTCTCATCTCTGAGAGACTTTGTGGAATGGTATGGCATCTGTATGTCTCTGAGCTCTCCTCTTGTTCGATATTCTCGCTCGTTTCGTTCTCTCGTACGTAGCTTATTCTTCATCCAACCTCCTTCCGAAATTTTATCATCAGCAATGTATCTCAAAGTTTTGTCTTACCTCTTATATTTTTCTATTTTTTCAACTAATGTTTTCTTCAATAGATAACCTAATGCATTCACAAGCTAATGATTCAGTACTACACTCCTCCATTTTCTTTAGATCCATTCCATCGTCTCATGCTCGATTTACGTTTCGTCTCGTCACAATTCCCTCATTAGACTCAGACCGGGACGGGATTTCCTCTTGGGGCAGACTTTACCTCGTTAAGTTTAATGCTTCTAAAACCCATCACAATTTCCCATCTCTTTTACTGGAGCTGTGATCCTTCTACTTAACTTAATAAACGTACTTGACATCACTGCATTAAGTAATCTACCTTGGAAACTTCACATTACACAACAAGATAAATCTCCTTCCAGATGACTGGGAGATCTATTCACATGTCGTAAATTCAGGTCATCAGAATAATTACGTCGATTACATGAAGGATTATCCCATCCTTGTTTACAATACTGCTCTCACGCCTGGGGAGGTTTTGCCTCGACTGACGTACTATACCAGACAATGTCTGGTTTGAAGCAATCTGACTTTTGTTCTCCTTGTGTGACCTTGAGACTTGACCCGCTTGCCCTACTGTACAGTGCTGGATCAGTCTCCCTTCAGTATAAATATTGCTGGCCACCTGTGCGCCTCCGTCATTAGTTAGACCATCCTCCAACCTATTACGTCACATCATTTCTGTGGTCGTTGGCACCCCTTACTGGTGGGCTGATGGGATAATCTGTTTCTCTGTCTCTCCCCCAAACACAATATGTCTTATAACAACTACAACAGGCCCCATCTCAAGAGGCAAATTTCACACTTCCTCCAAACTCTGAAGATATCTTTCCTCGTGTCTGTTACTTCTCCCTCTTGTTAATCCATGTTCATATCTCAGTTAAAGCTGAGCCTCGTTCTGGATTTCTAAGTCCGGGAATACAGCCTATAACATGGCATAAAGGAATACTGCTACTGAACAAAGGTCCAGCCTTACTGGTCATCACACACGCCACATACGTATCTAACTTCCTCAGAACACCATCCACTAGTAAGATTTTTCCATCAGAAGACCGTATCCCTCAGAATCCTGCATGCATAATTCATCCATGTTCATCCTTGCCTAAGACTCGCCCACTACATCGCCCACCCTTTCAAAAGCAAACACAGTAAAACAACAAACCTCAGAAAACACAACGTAAGATCCATAAATATTCAGTACCTGCACAACGTAACAAAAATATTTCCAATACAAACGCACCTCAACATTCTGGCACCCAGATTCATTCAGCAGCACTATCCCTTCCCACCCATGTCACTTTGTAAACCATCCAACAGCTTCCTCAAGCAGAGAAAAAGCTCATCCTTCTTCATACACTCACAGATCCCCTCTTCACGTCCAGTAAGCACTGTACTTACAAACCAAAAATACACCTTAATGACTGCCAACGTTCCTCTCCTAAACCACATTCCAGTCTTGATCTCATTCCGCTTGACATACACACGCATCTGCACCTCAACTTCCCTGAGACGGATGGCTTGCACTTTCTCGTTAGCGTTTTGGACGCCATCCGCATTGTAAAAATTACAAACATTAGTTTGATATATCATAGGAACCCTCACACCAAAGATGCAACTCACCCCTTCCCTTAAAGACGTATAACATCTAATCATAAATTGCCTCTCACTCAACCTTTGAAGGCAAACGCATATCACAAAACTTCTTGACCTTTGGTCTTCGTCTTTGAACGTGGCTGACATTCTAGGAGCTGCGGGAGCTCCATATAAAAAAGGTCCAGGGCCGGATAAGTAAATCAAGCTTACACACACGCACATACACATTATAGCCTAGCAGTAATGCCCCCACCTACCAAGCAGGGGTATGGGTTAGATCCTGGCTATAGAGTTTGTATGCTCTATGAAAGTGCGCGTTCATATGTACTTATATATATATATATATATATATATATATATATATATATATATATATATATATATATATATATATATATATATATATATATATATATATATATATATATATATATATATATATATATATATATATATATATATTTACTTATTTTATATATTTATTTTACTTTGTCGCTGTCTCCCGCATTAGCGAGGTAGCGCAAGGAAAAAGACGAAAGAAAGGCCCAACCCGCCCACATACACATGTACATACATACACGTCCACACACGCAAATATACATACCTATACATCTCAATGTACACATATATATATACACACACAGACATATACATATATACACATGTACATAATTCATACTGTCGGCCTTTATTAATTCCCATCGCCACCTCGCCAAACATGGAATAACAACCCCTCCCCTCTCATGTGTTCGAGGTAGCGCCAGGAAAAGACAACAAAGGCCCCATTCGTTCACACTCAGTCTCTACCTGTCATGTGATAATGCACTGAAACCACAGCTCCCTTTCAACATCTAGACCCCACAGAACTTTCCATGGTTTACCTCAGACGCTTCACATGCCCTGGTTCAATCCATTGACAGCACGTCGACCACGGTATACCACATCATTCCAATTCACTCTATTCCTTGCACGCCTTTCACCCTCCCTCATGTTCAGGCCCCGATCACTCAAAATCTTTTTCACTCCATCTTTCCACCTCCAATTTGGTCTACCACTTCTCCTCGTTCCCTCCACCTCTGACACATATATAATCTTGGTCAATCTTTCCTCACTCATTCTCTCCATGTGACCAAACTATTTCAAAACACTCTTCTGCTCTCTCAACCACACTCTTTTTATTTCCACACATCTCTCTTACCCTTACATTACTTACTCGATCAAACCACCTCACACAACGTATTGTCCTCAAACATCTCATTTCCAGCACATCCATCCTCCTGCGCACAACTCTATCCATAGCCCACGCCTCGCAACCATGCAACATTGTTGGAACCACTATTCCTTCAAACATACCCATTTTTGCTTTCAGAGATAATGTTCTCGACGTCCAAACATTCTTCAAGGCTCCTATAATTTTCGCCCCCTCTCCCACCCTATGATTCACTTCCGCTTCCATGGTTCCATCCGCTGCCAGATCCACTCCCAGACATGTAAAACACTTCCCAAGCTCACTTCCCAAGCTCTCTCATCCACAACAGATTGCATACTTGCCCCTTTTTGCAAAAGCCTTGCATTCACCTCCCTAACAACCCAATCCATAAACAAATTAAACTACCATGTAGACATCACACACCCCTGCCGCAAAACTACATTCACTGAGAACCAATCACTTTCCTCTCTTCCTACACGTACACATGCCTTACATCATCGATAAAAACTTTTCACTGCTTCTAACAACTTGCCTCCCACACCATATAATCTTAATACCTTCCACAGAGCATCTCTATCAACTCTATCATATGCCTTCTCCAGATCTATAAATGCTACATACAAATCCACTTGCTTTTCTAAGTATTTCTCACATACATTCTTCAAAGCAAACACCTGATCCACATATCCTCTACCACTTCTGAAACCACACTGCTCTTCCCCAATCTGATGCTCTGTACATGCCTTCACCCTCTCAATCAATACCCTCCCATATAATTTACCAGGAATACTCAACAAACTTATACCTCTGCAAGTGAGCACTCACTCTTATCCCCTTTGCCTTTGTACAATGGCACAATGCAAGCATTCCGCAAATCCTCAGGCACCTCACCATGAAGCATACATACATTAAATAACTTTACCAACCAGTCAACAATACAGTCACCCCCTTTTTTAATAAATTCCACCGCAATAACATCCAAACCTGCTGCCTTGCCGGCTTTCATCTTCCGCAAAGCTTTTACTACCTCTTCTCTGTTTACCAAATTATTTTCCCTATCCCTCTCACTTTGCACACCACCTCGACCAAAGCACCCTATATCTGCCACTCTATCATCAAGCACATTCAACAAACCTTCAAAACACTCACTCCATCTCCTTCTCACATCACCACTACTTGTTATCACCTCCCCATTAGCCCCCTTCACTGAAGTTCCCATTTGTTCCCTTGTCTTACGCACTATATTTACAACCTTCCAAAACATCTTTTTATTCTCCCTAAAATCTAATGATACTCTCTCACCCCAACTCTCATTTGCCCTCTTTTTCACCTCTTGCACCTTTCTCTTGACCTCTTGCCTCTTTCTTTTATACATCCCCCACTCAATTGCATTTTTTCCCTGCAAAAATCGTCCAAATGCCTCTTCCTTCTCTTTCACTAATAATCTTACTTCTTCATCCCACCACTCACTACCCTTTCTAATCAACCCACCTCCCACGCTTCTCATGCCAGATGCATCTTTTGCGCAAGCCATTCACTGCTTCCTTAAATGCATCCTATTCCTCCCCCACTCCCCTTAACTCCTATGTTCTCACCTTTTTCCATTCTGTACTCAGTCTCTCCTGGTACTTCCTCACACAACTCTCCTTCCCAAGTTCACTTACTCTCACCACTCTCTTCACCCCAACATTCTCTCTTCTTTTCTGAAAACCCATACAAATCTTCACTTTCGCCTCCACAAGATAATGATCAGACATCCCTCCAGTTGCACCTCTCAACACATTTACATCCAAAAGTCTCTCTTTCGCGCGCCTATCAATTAACACGTAATCCAATAACGCTCTCTGGCCATCTCTCCTACTTACACACGTATACTTATGTATATATCGCTTTTTATACCAGGTATTCCCAATCACCAGTCCTTTTTCAGCACATAATTCTACAAGCTCTTCACCATTTCCATTTACAACACTGAACACCCCATGTATACAAATTATTCCCTTAACTGCCACAGTACTCACCTTTGCATTCAAATCATCCATCACTATAACCCGGTCTTGTGCATCAAAGCCACTAACACACTCGTTCAGCTGCTCCCAAATCACTTGCCTCTCATAATGTTTCTTCTCATGCCCAGGTGCATATGCACCAATAATCACCCATCTCTCTCCATCAACTTTCAGTTTTACCCATATCAATCTAGAATTTACTTTCTTACACTCTATCACATACTCCCACAACTCCTGTTTCAGGAGTATTGCTACTCCTTCCCTTGCTCTTGTCCTCTCACTAACCCCAGACTTTACTCCCAAGACATTCCCAAACCACTCTTTCCCTTTACCCTTGAGCTTCGTTTCACTCAGAGCCAAAACATCCAGGTTCCTTTCCTCAAACATACTACCTATCTATCCTTTTTTCTCATCTTGGTTCCATCCACACACATTTAGACACCCCAATCTAAGCCTTCGAGGAGGATGAGCACTCCCCGCGTGACTCCTTCTTCTGTTTCCCCTTTTAGAAGGTTAAAATACAAGTAAGGGAGGGTTTCTGGCCCCCCGCTCCCGTCCCTTTTAGTCGCTTTCTACGACACGTGAGGAATGCGTGGGAAGTATTCTTTCTCCCCTATCCCCTATATATATATATATATATATATATATATATATATATATATATATATATATATATATATATATATATATATATATATATATATATATATATATATATATATATATATATATATATATATATATATCCCTGGGGATAGGGGATTAAGAATACTTCCCACGTATTCCCAGCGCGTCGTAGAAGGCGACTAAAAGGGGAGGGAGCGAGATGCTAGAAATCCTCCCCTCTCGTTTTTTTTTAATTTTCCAAAAGAAGGAACAGAGGGGGCCAGGTGAGGATATTCCACAAAGGCCCAGTCTCTGTTCTTAACGCTACCTCGCTAACGCTGGAAATGGTGAAAAGTTTAAAAGAAAAAGAAAAGATATATATACACACTCACACACACACACACACACACACACACATATATATATATATATATATATATATATATATATATATATATATATATATATATATATATATATATATATATATATTATTTTTTTTTTTCTTTTTTTTTGATTTGTCGCTGTCTCCCGCGTTAGCGAGGTAGCGCAAGGAAACAGACGAAAGAAATGGCCCAACCCACCCCATACACATGTATATACATACGTCCACACACGCAAATATACATACCTACACAGCTTTTCATGGTTTACCCCAGACGCTTCACATGCCTTGATTCAATCCACTGACAGCACGTCAACCCCGGTATACCACATCGCTCCAATTCACTCTATTCCTTGCCCTCCTTTCACCCTCCTGCATGTTCAGGCCCCGATCACACAAAATCTTTTTCACTCCATCTTTCCACCTTCAATTTGGTCTCCCTCTTCTCCTCGCTCCCTCCACCTCCGACACATATATCCTCTTGGTCAATCTTTCCTCACTCATTCTCTCCATGTGCCCAAACCATTTCAAAACACCCTCTTCTGCTCTCTCAACCACGCTCTTTTTATTTCCACACATCTCTCTCACCCTTACGTTACTTACTCGATCAAACCACCTCACACCACACATTGTCCTCAAACATCTCATTTCCAGCACATCCATCCTCCTGCGCACAACTCTATCCATAGTCCACGCCTCGCAACCATACAACATTGTTGGAACCACTATTCCTTCAAACATACCCATTTTTGCTTTCCGAGATAATGTTCTCGACTTCCACACATTCTTCAAGGCTCCCAGAATTTTCGCCCCCTCCCCCACCCTATGATCCACTTCCGCTTCCATGTTTCCATCCGCTGCCAGATCCACTCCCAGATATCTAAAACACTTCACTTCCTCCAGTTTTTCTCCATTCAAACTCACCTCCCAGTTGACTTGACCCTCAACCCTACTGTACCTAATAACCTTGCTCTTATTCACATTTACTCTTAACTTTCTTCTTTCACACACTTTACCAAACTAAGTCACCAGCTTCTGCAGTTTCTCACATGAATCAGCCACCAGCGCTGTATCATCAGCGAACAACAACTGACTCACTTCCCAAGCTCTCTCATCCACAACAGACTTCATACTTGCCCCTCTTTCCAAAACTCTTGCATTCACCTCCCTAACAACCCAATCCATAAACAAATTAAACAACCATGGAGACATCACACACCCCTGCCGCAAACCTGCTTCAATCCACTGACAGCACGTCAACCCCGGTATACCACATCGCTCCAATTCACTCTATTCCTTGCCCTCCTTTCACCCTCCTGCATGTTCAGGCCCCGATCACACAAAATCTTTTTCACTCCATCTTTCCACCTCCAATTTGATCTCCCTCTTCTTGTTCCCTCCACCTCCGACACATATATCCTCTTGGTCAATCTTTCCTCACTCATCCTCTCCATGTGCCCAAACCACTTCAAAACACCCTCTTCTGCTCTCTCAACCACGCTCTTTTTATTTCCACACATCTCTCTTACCCTTACGTTACTCACTCGATCAAACCACCTCACACCACACATTGTCCTCAAACATCTCATTTCCAGCACATCCATCCTCCTGCGCACAACTCTATCCATAGCCCACGCTTCACAACCATACAACATTGTTGGAACCACTATTCCTTCAAACATACCCATTTTTGCTTTCCGAGATAATGTTCTCGACTTCCACACATTCTTCAAGGCCCCCAGGATTTTCGCCCCCTCCCCCACCCTATGATCCACTTCCGCTTCCATGGTTCCATCCTCTGCCAGATCCACTCCCAGATATCTGAAACACTTCACTTCCTCCAGTTTTTCTCCATTCAAACTCACCTCCCAATTGACTTGACCCTCAACCCTACTGTACCTAATAACCTTGCTCTTATTCACATTTACTCTTAACTTTCTTCTTCCACACACTTTTCCAAACTCAGTCACCAGCTTCTGCAGTTTCTCACATGAATCAGCCACCAGCGCTGTATCATCAGCGAACAACAACTGACTCACTTCCCAAGCTCTCTCATCCCCAACAGACTTCATACTTGCCCCTCTTTCCAAAACTCTTGCATTTACCTCCCTAACAACCCCATCCATAAACAAATTAAACAACCATGGAGACATCACACACCCCTGCCGCAAACCTACATTCACTGAGAACCAATCACTTTCCTCTCTTCCTACACGTACACATGCCTTACATCCTTATATGCCTTATATGCCTTACATATATATTATATATATATATATATATATATATATATATATATATATATATATATATATATATATATATATATAACCACGTGGAAAACTGAGCATGATGAATCCTAAGCGCACTTTCGTGTATCATATGTTTAGGGGTGTGGGGGAGAAGACGGAAGAGCTGGGTGTGGGGAAGGAGACGGAACAACTTGGTGTGAAGATGGAGGGAGAGCAGCCATGTGTAGAGGATAAGATGGAAGACCTGGGCGTGGAGGAGACGGAACAGATGTGTGAAGGAAAGGAGATGCCAGAGCTGAGGGTGGGAGTGGAGAAAGAATAGCTGGATATGGGGGAGGAGACGAAACAGTAGGGTGTGGGGAGGAGAGATAACAGTTGGGGTGAGGGTAGGAGACAGAGCAGGTGGGTGTGGGGTAGGAGATAGAACAGCTGGTTGTTGGGAAGAGACCTAGGAGCTGGATGTGAAGGAGGAACGTAACAGCTGAGTGTTGGTGGGGAGATGAAACAGTTGGTGACGAAAGAGCTGAGTGTGGGGGAGGAAACAAAGCAACTGGGTATGGAGAGAGGCAAAACAACTGGGTGTGGGGTAAAGACAGACCAGCCAGGGTTGGGGTAGGGAGAGACCAGCTGGGGTTGGGGGAAGAGACAGAACAACTTGGTGTAAGAGAAGCAATGAGACAGCTAGATATGGGGAAGGAGCTAGTGTAGTTGGGTGGAGACAAGGAAGAAAACAGGTGAGTATGAGGGAAAAAACATAGCAACTGGTTGCGTGTGAGGAAGAAAACATTTGGATGCAGGGAAAAGGACAGAACAGCCTTATGTGGCGAGGGGACAGACAGTTCTGTATGAAACAAAACAGCTACGTAGGTGCGTGGAAGGGGAGAAAATAGCTAGGTGTTGGATAGAATGAGAACATCTGGGTTTGGCGATGCAACAGAATAGCTGGATATGGGGAGGGAAAAAACTGTTGGGCGTGGGGAGGGAAAGAACATCTAGGTGTGGAAGAGGAAACAGAACAGCTGGATATTGGGAGGGGAAAATTTGTTGAGTGTGGGGAAGGGAAAGAACGACTAGATGTGGGCGAAAACATAAGAGCGTGTAATGTGGAAGGGGAGAAAAACGTTGAACGTGGGGAAGGGGAGAGAACATCTGGTTTTGGACGAAGGGACCAAACCGCTAAGCGTGGGAGAGGAGACAAAACAGTTAGATATGGTTGAGGATGGAACACCTGAGTTCTGGGGAATGGGACAGGACAGTTGAGTGTGGGGGAGGGAACAGAACAGCTGAGTGTGGGGGAGGGAACAGAACAGCTGAGTGTGGGGAGGGAACAGAACAGCTGAGTGTGGGGAGGGAACAGAACAGCTGAGTGTGGTGGAGGGAACAGAACAGTTGAGTGTAGGGGAGGGAACATAACAGTTGAGTAGGGAATAGGGGATAGAAGAGTTGGGTGTAAGGGAGGAGCCAAATTAGATTCCTTAGTGGGATGGAAGAAGAGGAAAACAAATATGGCTGGACTGTAATATTGATAACCGCGAGTCGAATCACTGATCTCCAGATTAAGAAGCAGGTCTGGAGGGCCACTCTGTTACACCAAAGGATCGACAACCTTTGAAATTTAACATTTCTAGTTGGAGAAGAGACAATGACAATATAGAGTTCAGCAAACAAATCCTTATGCTAGAGTCCATAACAAGATACACGGGTGGGTGCTGGCTCTGGTAAGGAACACTTGGGCTGGGTGCTGGCTGTGTTGAATGGGCTAGGTGCTGATACGTCCTCGGTAGGGACGCCTGGGCTGGGTGCTGGCTCTGGTGAATGGCTCTTGGGTGGGGCGCTGATACTTTCTGCGTAGAGACTACTCTTGGGCTAGGCACTGGCTCTAGGAAGGAACGGTCGGGCTGGCTGCCGACGCTGGGGAGGAATGTTCGAGGTGGCTGCTAACTTTGGGGAGGAACACTTGGTCTGGCTGCTGACTCTAGAGGAGTATTCTGTGCTGACTGCTGGCTCAGGGACGGGGGACACTTTGACTGGTTGCAGACGCTGGGGAGGAACGTTTGAACTGGCTGCTGGCTCTAGGGAGAAAGACTTATCTTCTTAGAGTACATCTTATATATCTCTGTATTCAGTCTCTAAGGGAACTAAATTACGCAAACAGGAGAAAATGTTGTGGTCTTGAGAAACCTAAATGTCTTTCACTGTCGTCTTAAAAGTTTAAAATTTTGGGCTTAACTAACCTAATGGCTCCTTCTGAGACACAAAATACATCTGCTGAAAGAAGATATTACTTGGCTTTGAAGTCAAAGCTTTTCCAGCTGGGTCAAAGCCACTCTAATCTACCAAAATAATCATCAGAGGATCTGGATCGACAAGATCTGCGTTTTGAGATCATGCCTCGGTTCCCTCTTTCGTGAGTGTTCAGCTGTTGTTTCTTGAGCAACAACAAGGTGAGGATAAAAGGTCTTCGTGAATAACACCGTCGGCCGATGGGGTAGCTACTCCGGTGTTGAGTGAGCTGTTCTATCTAGGGACCCCAAACTTCTAGTACCTGGAGGTGTAAACTGGTCTTAGCAAAAGAACTCGATTTTCCTGAAGTCATCGTGCTTCATTCCCTTGCTCTTCCAAGTTAAGAACGATGAACATGTGATGCAGCAGCGAATTTGTGCATACATAAGATGAAATCTACCGAAAAGAGGGGACAATTGAAGTGAGAGGTGTGTGTGTATGTGTGTGTGTGTGTGTGTGTCTGTGTGTGTGTCTGTGTCTGTGTCTGTGTCTGTGTGTGTGTGTGTGTGTCTGTGTGTGTGTGTGTGTGTGTGTGTGTGTGTGTGTGTGTGTGTGTGTGTGTGTGTGTGTGTGTGTTGGGAGGAGTATGAGATTATACAGGTATGATCTTTAATCAGTCGAAGTTCCATCGAAAGATTACCATACGTTTTACCGACCCATTTGAATACAGATCTCACCCCCATAACAACCCTCAGTGAGCTAACACACTAGGGGACCTAGGGCATGAGTACCAGGTCTGGCGTGTGTACACTAACCACCTGCCAACCCATGACATTGTTCGCATCAGCCACTAAACACTGAACTTACGTCTGCGTACGTTGTACATTGACGAACTATGATGAAGAACACGAGTGGTTAATGAAACTGTGTCGCTCACATAGTATTGAATCTTATCAGAGATGACCAGATTCCAAAATCGAGAGAATTATTCAGAACTACATTCTTCACGGAAAAACGAGTAACAAATGTCAAATCACTTTTAATCATGTACCTGAAGTTGGATGGTGGTCGGAGTTCGGGGTCGCCACACACAATTCTGAACAAGAACCATCCAAGGACTAACCTTGGTTAGCTTGTTTCGTATAGTCTAAGTGATTTCAGAATATCTAATGTAAATTCCCAAAATCAAAAGCCTCATTTGCAAAACTGGCCAAAATCAACAAAAGCATAAATTCAACAGCAAATCTTTATGTGCTAGAAAGACTTAAAATTGCTTTGCTCTGTCAGAGATTTAAGCCTCTAGCTAAAACACACATACAATTCAAAGATGTTGTTACTTTTAATAACACCGTCCGTCTTGGATGGTTGGCCGGGTCGCTAGGCACAGTTCTGAGAAGGTCACAAGGACCAAACCTGACACGTTTAGTTCAAATATACTCAATGGATTCAGAGATTTTTTTCAATAATTTCCCTATATATATATATATATATATATATATATATATATATATATATATATATATATATATATATATATTTTTATTATTTTGTTTTGTCGCTGTCTCCCGCGTTAGCGAGGTAGCGCAAGGAAACAGACGAAAGAATGGCCCAACCCGCCCACATACACATATACATATATACACATGTACATAATTCATACTGTCTGCCTTTATTTGATCCCATCGCCACCTCGCCACACATGGACTAACAACCCCCTCCCCCCTCATGTGTGCGAGGTAGCGCTAGGAAAAGACACCAAACGCCCCATTCGTTCACACTCAGTCTCTAGCTGTCATGTAATAATGCACCGAAACCACAGCTCCCTTTCCACATCCAGGCCCCACACAGCTTTCCATGGTTTACCCCAGACGCTTCACATGCCCTGGTTCAATCCATTGTCGCTGTCTCCCGCTTAGTGAGGTAGCGCAAGGAAACGGACGCCAGAGTGGCCCAACACACCCACATACACATGTATATACACAAACACCTACACACACACATATACATACTTATACATTTCAACGTATGCATTTATATATGCATACAAAGACATACACATATATACACATGTATATATTCATACTTGCTGCTTTCATCTATTCTCGTGGGCCAGTTGACCTTACACTGACTACGGTGATGTTTGGTGTGAGTACAGAAGGGGACAGGACTGCAAGCTTAGGGTACGCTAGTATCAGGTGTCAGCCGAAGGTAGGTAAACACGACCCTTGGGAACCATGCACCGTGAAAGAGGATATAGAATGGACCCATCCATGACATAACACGTTCTTGCTCCCGACCCTCATAGCCGTGTTTCAGGAAGGGAGGAAGGCAGTTCAGGGGGAGGAGGGGCTAGTACCTGGGAAGGATATAACAGGACACCTGATGGTTCATGAAACAGTAGTGTCCTAAGTTTATAATCTTATCTGTGGTAGAGATAAGATAGTAAAGCAGAAGGCACCCTTCTGTCCACCACACTCTGGTACAACATCTGGCTGAGATAATGCTGGGAAAAAACACTATCTGGAGAGATTATGCTGCCAGGAAAAGCTGAGAACTAACCCTATGTAGCATGGAAAATTTTTTAGGAAAGTGTCATCCGGAAATGTTCCCTTTCCTAACTGCAGTGGGATTTATTGGAATGAATTAGATTTGAACAACGAATGAATGATTGAATTTTCAAACATTTCATTCTTCTTCTTTCTATTATTATCATTATTTTCATCATTATATTATCATTATTATTATTATTATTATTATCATTATTACTATTATTATTATTATTATTATCATCATTATTATTATCATTATTATTATCATTATCATTATTGTTATTATTATTATTATTATTATTTTTACTATTATTATTACTATTATCATTATTATTATCATTATTATCATTATTATTATTGTTATTATTATTATTATTATTATTATTATCATTATCATCATTATTATTATTATTGTCATCATCATTATTATTATTATTATTATTATTATTATTATTATTATTATTATTATTATTATTATTATTATTATCATTATTATTATTATCATTATTATTATTATTATTACCATTATTATCATTATCATTACTGTAAACCACAGCCCCCTTTCCACATCCAGGCCTCATAAAACTTTCCATGGTTTACTCCAGACGCTTCACGTGCCCTGGTTCAATCCATTGACAGCACGTCGACCCCGGTATTATTATCAATATTATCATTATTAGTATTATTATTATCATTACTATCGTTATCACTACTATTATTATTATTATTACTATTATTACCATTATCATTATTATTATTATTATTATTATTATTATTATTATTATTATTATTATTATTATTATTATTATTATCATTATTATTATCATTATTATTATTATTATTGATATTATCATTATCATTATTACTATCATTACTATTATTATTATTATCATTATAATTTCTATCATCTTCTTCCTCTTCTTCAAACAAGAGGAGTAGCCGATATCACTGAAGGATCTATCTAAAATTGATTTCAAAATATTGATCGTCTTCACATTAAAAACATCTAATGGTAATTTTCCAAGTGTTCTACAACTTTGCTTTTGTATCTTCCTCCTGTTATATCTGGCCTTTAACTCTTATCTAACGTGAAGAGTTTTTCGAATCATATGTTGTCAAAATTCATTAAGCCTTTGATGACTACTAGATCCCACAAGGAATGAGGTCCATCTTGTAAGACGTGATTTTGGTCACAGAGGCTTATCTTTCAGCGGCAGATTTCAGGTGCTAAAAATCTCCGGGTTTCCTCCTAACTCTAACACCATTGAGTGGAAGGACACAAACGTTAGTAGTAATGGTTCCTTCCAAAACCTTTCCTTCTCTGGCAGATCTGCCTCTTTTTCTCTTCACTATACCAACATCCACGGTCTTCTCAGTAACCACTTTTCTGTTGAACTCCATCTGTCTAGCACCTCTCTTAATACCTTACTCTAAACCCAGTTTTCTGATGATGTTTTCACCAGCACCTTTTCCATATCCAACTATAATCTCCATCCAGGATTCCGTTTCAGAGGTGGTGTATATGTTAATTCCAACATCAATACACCTGTGGCTAGCCTCAAGGACCTTGAGTCCCCAAATATTGATGTTATCTGGCTGAGGTCTGTCTCCCGACTACCACACTGCTCCTTTACTTCGCCTGTTGCTCTCCCAGTTCTACAAATCTTATATCTTTCTTCGACTGTTTAAACTCCTGCCATGAGACTGCGAAATCCTTTCACCCTCAAGCCGAGAACCTCTACTTGAGGATTTCAGCGTTCACCATAGGGAGTGGTTGAATTCTTCCCATACGGATTGTGGGAGGATTAACGCCCTCATGTTCTCTATTCTCATTGATTTAGAGCAAATCATCTCCTATTCCACTCACATTCCTAAACGTTTTGATCACTCTCCTAATATTCTGGATTTGTTTTCCCCCTAATCCTTCGCGCTGTAACTACACGATCCCTCCTACAATGTCATCTGACCATATTCTCATAAATGTTTTTGTTTTAACGGCACTTCCCCATCTGGCGGCCCTTCTAACCGTTAATATTGGCACCTCAATAAAGCTGACGGGAATAACTTACGAAAATTCTGACTTTCCTTTGGTAAATTACTGTCTTTTTCGAAGTGATGCTTCTGTCTCCGCAAGACGCATAGCAAAGCTTAATGTTACGGAAATGGAAGCAAACATCCCCTCTTCCCGCAAGACGATCTCTTCTTATCCATTGTTCAGCCGTTCATGTTCTGAGGCCATTTAGGTAAGGTATCAGGCATATCGGACTTGGGAAAATTCTCCTTGCCTCGACTCCCATCCAACGTTCATCATTACCCGTAATCACTGTAAGTCATCCGTGAGGAAAAGCGTTCCTATGTTTAAAAGAAGTGCGATAACCTCTCCACTTCATCCACTAACAGGCCTCTCTGGTCTTCAGCTAAGGACATCTCCAACGACTTCCGTCGCTCTACATTTCATTCAATTTTTCTTTTACTGACGGGACCATTGCTGTCTCTCCTGTAGAAAAAGAACTCCCTTTTTGGTTTCCGTTTTCCTCTAAACTTGGATGACTCTGACATTCCTTTACAACCTGATGATCCTCTTACGAATCTTATGAACCATCATGTAAACTCTTTTCCATCTGTCAGAAGAGCGCTTTTCTCTCTGGACACAATCCTTCCCCGTGTACTGAAAAAGTGTTCCTCTGAACCTGACCCTGTATTTGCTCGTGTGTTCAGTTTCTGTTTAAAAACCAGAACTTTTCCTTCTTGGAAGCATACGTTGATACATCCCATCCCTAAGAAAGGTGACCGTTCTAACTCCTCTAAATATCGTCCTGTGAGTTTGAAATCTACCATTTCCGAAGCCTTTGAGTCCCTGCTCAACTCCCTTAACCTCAGACACCTTGAATCTCAATCTTCTCTCTGATCACCAGTATGGCTTCTGCAAGGCGATATCCACAGGAGATATTCCTCTCTACTTTGATAATGTTTGGTCATCATCCCTGAAAGTTTTGGAGAATCTTATGCGGTTGCCCTTGACATACCCAAAGCTTTTGACAGGGGTGAGGCATCAGGATCTCATTTCTAAGCTCTACTCTTTTGGCTTCCCTATCTAGCTTCCTCTTAGTCCGATTGATCTCCGTGGTTGTTGATAGATCAGCTTCTCCCTCTTTCTCTATCAACAGTGGTGTCCCTCAAGGTCCTGTTATGTCTCCTATGCTCTTACTCCTTTATATCAACAATTTCCTTTCTTCTACAAATAACCAAATGCACTCATATTCTGGATACTGAAACTGTATTCCTCCACACCCTTCAGTTCTGCTCCTTCCCCTCTTACTCAATCTGCATTTCGTCACGACCCAACTTTCTCAATAAACTCAGACTTGGACAGGGCATCTCAGGAGAGAGAGAGAGAGAGAGAGAGAGAGAGAGAGAGAGAGAGAGAGAGAGAGAGAGAGAGAGAGAGAGAGAGAGAGAGAGAGAGAGAGAGAGGGGAGAGGAAATCTGGTTACGTTTAATGCTTCTAAGACCCAGTTTCTAACCATCTTTCTTTCGAAAATTTCTTCCCGCCGTTGACGGTTTCGTAATTCCAACTTTTGAGTCAGTAAACATTCTTGGTATTACTGTAACATCCACTCTTTCTTAGAAACCCCACAGAACAGAAGTAGCTAACTTTACCTCTAAGAACCTGGGAGTCTTGTTTAGATGCCGAAATTTTATACAAGGGATTGATCTGTCTTTGTATGAAGTGCTTCTCCCACATCTGGGGTGGCTCTAGATCTGCATCCTTACTTGAAGGATTTGAATCGACAGCGGGCCGACTTAAAACCTCTCCCAGACTAACTTAAAACGTGACCTGCTAGGCCTACGCCGTAATGCTAGATCACTTTCCCTCTTCTATAGGTATCATTTCGTCTTTTGTTCCCGAGAGTGGCTGCTTTTGCGCCCCCAACACTAGATAGACCAGGCAAAACTCGGGGAAACTGCTGCTTCAAATGATCAATTTGTGGGGACTGGCAACTCGAAGGTGGGCGGTTTTGACAACTGTTTCTTGTCTTGTACCTCGAAGCTTTGGAACTCTTTACGCTCTCACTTTTTTCCTGACGACTATCACCTCGCGCAAGGTAAAAGACAGGTTTTTCACTTGTTCCAAATTTCGTAAATAATTTCCTTTGTCTCTTCTTTTTTCCTTTCATTAACCTTTCTATATTCCAATTTTGGCCTGGCCTTGATGTGGACTTTTGTCCTCGACTGAAGCCTCAAACATAGAAAAAAGAAAAAAGTTTGGTTGATCCATTCTGAATTCTTTTTCGTTTTTCTTTTTTGGTGACAAGAATTGAACTGTGTATTACAAATAAGTCCTGACCAGGGAGCTGTAAAGAGTGAGTGATATATCTTTCGCTTTATAGCTAGTATTTCCCATTTTGTTAGTTTCATTACATATATGCAACTAGGCTTTGTCTGCCATCATTTAGTCCATTACTGATAATCATTGTCAGACTTTTTTATACTTTTACGTCTAACAATTGTTTATCAGGTATTTTATATTCGTGATATAATTCATCGATAAAATGTATCAGTTTTGTCTATACTGAAACCTAATTGTCGTGTCCCTGACCACTCTATTAATTTGCTTCAATCGCTGTGAATCTTTAAGACAGTCTTCCTGTGACTTGGATATATTTCTAACTTCTAGTCTTTGGTATGTCTTCAAATTCCACTTGTGAAACCTGTTTCCAGATTATTTTTTGAGTGTGAGGATTTAGGCTTGTGGTCCTCTGCTCATCACGTTGTCAACCATGTGAATCCCCATCTAATACTTCGCATTGTTTCCTGTCTGTGGGTCAGTCTGCCATCCAGATGCAAATTCGATTTCTTATTCCGTGAGCTTTAATTGCACTCGGCAATCCTATATGATGTACTTGCTCACAAGGTTCCTAGCCTGTTTAAGTACCTTCTTCCTAAAGCATTCCACACTAAAGGTAATCTTATTGGAGTTCCCATTAAATCATGACTCTATGTCCTAATTCTCTTAGTTTCTTTTATCTCAGGTGCTGTACGTGGTATGTCTGCAGCCTCAGGCAGTCTTTTAAACTCTTCTTTTCTTTTTCCATCTTCTCTTCTTTGGTTAGATTATGGCCTTCTTGAAGTCCAAAAATAAACAATATTTCACGTTTCTCTTCCCCTTGCTTCACTAACATTCTTAGATCTGGTGCTTCCTACTTATCGGCAAAATTCTGCAGTGTTGCTTCATCATCCTATGTATCCCTCGCTTTATCCAAAATCTTTATTTTCGATGATATTCTTTGATTCGGAAGACTGTACAGCTGTTAACCTTTCGATCGAATAAGTCACACACTTCTCTGTCAGGTTTGTCTCTAACAGTGTATATATATTACCTCCTCTCCAGCTTCGCTTGATAAATCACTATAGCCTTGTGTTTCAATACCCCTTAAATCTCTGCTCCTTAGTATTAATCAATATCCTCCATTTCTGTCGCTTTTTTCTGTTTACCTATATCCTCTGGTCATTTTCCTTCTCAGTCTTTTCAATCTTTTTTAGTTGCTTATCATGATTCTTCCACTCTATTTATCAGGGCTCTAATTCCACTTACGTCACTTTTCATGGACTTTGATCTGATTTTTCAGTTTCTTAACTTCTTTATCGTTTGGCTGTAACTCTCGATCCTTTTCTTTATCACTGACAATTATTCCTCATTCCTTATGGTCTTAGCTTATACATCTCTGAACTATCAAGATCAGCCATCTTCTATGTGTTCTTATGAGTTACCATGACTAAATAATTTTCCTATAAACCTCTAGGCCAGTTTCGCGTTGGTATTAAACTAAATATGCTCATTATGTTTGGTTTCAGACGAACAGTGAAGGAAATCCTCAAATGAAATTTCAATTCAATCCCGTTCTCTTTATTAAACTTCTGAGCACTCACAACCAAAATTCATGTTCTTCAAGTACAGAATTCAACATAGGATAAAGTTTAGAAGTGTTACCGCGCAGTTGACAGTTTGCACAGTTGCTTCTTAATAATCTTTGTTAGATTCATCCTGAATTTTTTCTTATGAACTTTTAATCTACTTCCTCTTTACAACTCCATTTTCCCCTTTGTCAAATATGTATATGAATAACCACCAAACCATCAACTTACCATATTTGGCATCACTCCTCAGTACGGCGGTCTTAATGCTCGTTCAGCCTCGCCTTCAATAGTCTTATTACAGCCAAGTTTCCCACAATAAAATGACACTTTTCAAGACATACTGCATTCAAGGGCGCTTCTGTAACTCCTCTTTCCCCCTTCCTGTAGCAACGGACCTTATAGATTATAGAGTGTCTGTAACTCCTTAAAAAAGAGAAAAAAGAGAGATCTTCCCCTTAGTAATCTCGTCTGTACTTCCAAGTCTTGTATATGTATGTAGCAAAACGCGCATGAGGATCTGGCCTGGAGACACTATATGCGTCTACTTACGTATTTTTGATACACGGATGTCAACACTTGATACACATATTAAAATGCTTATATCAAAACGAGCTTAATTTCTTGTGTTCAGAGTCTCAAGGTCAGACAGTGGACAGTATATGTTTCCATAACTCCAAATACACGAACCTCTCCGAGCTTCAGCCTGTATCAGCCAACCCATTCCTATTCCCTTGTACCCCCATCCCTTTATTGTTCGTTCCCCATCCTCACTTCCCTCCAGTCGCTCATCTTATCTCCTCTGCTTCGTCCCAACATCCCATCCCCTCCGGGCCCAGCTGGAGCCGCCACCACACTCCCCTCGCTATACATCACCTGCCTGCTGATCTTGGTCTTCCTCAAGTGCTACCAGACTGATAGTGAAAACCCGCAAACTTTCCTTTTCTTTGTACTATTATATTCATATACATTTTCTCTGTACGTTATGAGTCATTTTTCAACCTTCTGCTATTTTTGCCAATGTTATTTGATATTTTTTCCTTGAAATACATTAATACATTATAAGCCAACAAATAGGTTCTGTTTCGTGTAACTCATCACAGTTAGTATGAATGACTTTAAACCCATTCATATTTTCAGGACCTAACGATCTAGTGTTGTGACACAGCCACACAACAATCTTCGTGGCGAGGTGACCATATTTACGTACATCAATTGCCACTTAACATTTCAGGCGAACCTGATCCACTGAAGGCGTCATGTATGTATGACTTTCTCAGACAAACCGTCCTGGCGTACTGTGTTACCTGCTGCACTTCCTGAGGCTTGGCGCTCACCTCTGCCCACCGCAGCTCACCTGCAAACACAGAATAAATAGGATGAGGATAGACCTCAGGAGAATCTATTATGAATGATATTGCATGTGTGTGTGGTTACTATTTGTTTTACATGGAAAATTTTAAACTCTAAACTCTAAATACTGTATATTTGCACCATGTCTTCACACATATGCATGTATGCACACAGGCGCACTCCAGCCTAAGCCAGTGTGTGTGTGTGTGTGTGTGTGTGTGTTATGACCAAAGGTCTGATTGTTGTGGAAGTGTTAGTGATGGTTTGTTTGTAGGCTAGTTTCGTGTTGTGTAAGAATGATTTTAAAGATCTGCATTGATAAAGATAACAATAATGATGATAGTCATAATAATGATAATAATGATAATGATAATAATAATAATAATAATAATAATAATAATGATAATAATAAAAATAATAATAATAATAATAATAATAATAATAATAATAATAATAATAATAATAATAATAATAATAATATCAATAGTAATAATAATGATAATGATAATAACAATAATAATGATAATAATAATAATAATAATAATAATAATAATAATAATAATAATAATAATACTGATGAAAATGATAATAATAACAATAACAGAGTTGGCAGACTGTGGATCTAAAGATAACTATGACTCCATCGACGTAATATTGTACCTAAATGAAGACACTCGCGAAATTTTGAGTTAAGTACCTGATGCTCAGTTTGGTTGCTTTTGTACCCAACAAAACCAAAAAAACATAACAGCAACCGTCACTAGAATATGAAATTAGAATTTAGCCCAACCTATCAAACAGTCCATTTTCGTCTTGTTTATTTTCTTTTCAGTGCTCTCTCTGACCGAAATCTCAACAATGCTTCACTCAGTTAAGTTGGTTCACACAAAAATCATCATCTTATATCAAGAGGCTATGTCGTTTTCTTAGGCTTCAACACAACTGACAGTTATGAATGTTAAGTGTTTTTCGAGGTATTATACGAGCCCGTTGGTAGGCAGCTGACAGAAGAGGGCGGGATGGTGGTCACCCGCGGAAGGTGAGCAGGTGGTGATGATGGTGATCTGGGGAAGGTAAGTAGGTGATGGTGGTGGTGATCAGGTAAGGAAGTCAAGTGAGTGGTGATGGTCAGCCGGGGAAGGCGAGTGGGTGAAGGTAGTCAGCCGGGGAGGGCGATCGGGTGCTGTCAACTTCAGGAGCAGGTTGCTGCAACCTTTAATTTTATTTACTTATTTATCATTTTCTTTGAAATGATGTATGACATACATGTCTAAAAACTACATAACAAATAATCAAAAGCCGCGTAACTGCTGGGTGATATGGGGATGAAAGTCTAAAAATTGTGCCAACAAGAACAGGGATGGTGCATTTATAAGGAACGTTTGTACACGACTCTTGATACAAAAAATGACCATATTACGACTGATCCCAGGCAGCCTGTGAACGCTTGACGGTCGGTAACACTAACCAGTGCACCAATCTGTGTGTGTGTGTGTGTGTGTGTGTGTGTTTGTGTGTGTGTGTTTTTCAGCATTATATAGAAATTTTTGTACATCATTTTATTATCTCAGGTTTATGAAATAAATTCATAATTTTTCCTACTACTTCTACTACTACTATTTATGATAATAATAGTATTGATGATAATAATAATAATAAAATTGATAATAATAATACTAATTATTATTATCATTATCATTATTATTATTGTTATTATCATTATTATTATTATCATTATCATTATTGTTATTATTATTATCATTATTATTATTATCATCATTATTATTATTACTATTATCATTTTCTTTCTTTCATACTATTCGCCATTTCCCGCGTTAGCGAGGTCGCGTTAAGAACAGAGGACTGGGCCTTGGAGGGAATATCCTCACCTGGCCCCCTTCTCTGTTCCTTCTTTTGGAAAATTAAAAGAAAAAAAAAAGAGAGGGGAGGATTTCCAGCCCCCCCGCTCCCTCCCCTTTTAGTGTCCTTCTACGACACGCAGGGAATACGTGGGAAGTATTATCATCCATTTCCTTTGGTAGCAAAGTAGCGTCAGAAATAGAAGACTAAGCCTCTCAGTAAAATCCTAGCCTGACTCCTGCCTCTGATCCATCTTTTTGGAACTTGATAATTCAAGAGAGGAGGATTTCCATCCCCTCTTTCCCTAACCTTTTAGACGATTTTTAGACATCGAGAAAAATGGGTCGTACTCTACTTCCCTTGTTCATGGAAATGATAATAACAATAATAATGATAATGATAATGGTGATGATGATAATAATGATAATGATAATTATGATGATATTAATGATAATACTTAGTGGTTTTACTGAATCATTTTCAACCTACTACTGAAAATAGAGAAAAATATACATTGAGGCTGAAAGAAAGAGGAACTGTTAAACGGTTTTAAAACCATTATCAGTGTGGCAATCTAATGGCTAATTAAGGATGGTTTTCGCAGTGTATACTAGTATGGAAGTGTTCCTGTGTTGGTCTGTTCGAACTACAATAGGCTCGATGTGGCTGTGGTACTGAACTGCATCTCGGGGACGAGTGATATCTGGTGACAAGGAAGTGACTGTGGTGAAATACTCGCCATAGTTTCCTCTCATACCGTCGGGAAGACCAGTGTGTTGAGAGCCTCTTGATACTTGGAGTAAGGGCATGTTCACACTAGCGGTTTGACCCGCCGCGGTTCGAACCGCGGCGGGTATATTTCTATGTAAGTCAATGGAGCTGTTCACACACAACCGCGTCCCGCGGCGGAACCGCGGCGGGCCGAGATCTATAGTCACCCGCTGCGGATCCGCGGCGGGTCGATTTACATGTGTTCCAATGGGAGCGTACACACTTGGCGGTTTCAAGGCGGTTTGAAGGCCAGAATGGCTTTCCATTGGCTAGCTTACCCCGTGCTTCTAGCCAATCAGAAGAACGCTGGTCTGTTGTCATGACAACCAGCACAGATATCCACGTGGAGTATGCTCCTGATGTATGGCAACACCTACGGAAGTGCAAGTTGACTTTTATTTATTTTTTATTGGTATCTGGGCAGTATACCACTAGAAGTCTACCGGCATGGAGTGTGACCGCTTCGACACGGACCTGTTGATTGATGAAGTGGAAAAGCGTCCAGCAATATGGGACATGAGTTCAAGTGTTTATAAGGACAGGGGAGCAAAGAAGTGTTCCTGGGAGGAGATAGTGGAGGTTTTCTGCAGTTCTGTGGAGTCAGAGGATAAGAAAAATGCTAGTAAGTGATACGGCCAATATCTAAGTTTCTATTTTCGTTACAATTGATGTGTTAGTAAAATCTGTGTAGCTGAACAACAGTTTTATTTTCTTTCCGTTTTGTTACATTGCTATAGTACCTCTCTCTCTCTCTCTCTCTCTCTCTCTCTCTCTCTCTCTCTCTCTCTCTCTCTCTCTCAACACTAGATAATTTTATTCTCTCTCTCTCTCTCTCTCTCTCTCTCTCTCTCTCTCTCTCTCTCTCTCTCTCTCTCTCTCAACACTAGATAATTTTATTCTCTCTCTCTCTCTCTCTCTCTCTCTCTCTCTCTCTCTCTCTCTCTCTCTCTCTCTCTCTCTCTCTCTCTCTCTCTCTTTTCTCTCTCTCTCTCAACACTAGATCATTTTATCCTGTCATGCACATCTGCCTTCAGTGACGAAGTAGTCTGTATACATATCTCTAGCTTGATTTGCAGATACGCTTCCTCTTGTTGCATTTCCATCTGTCAGGTCTGCCATTGGTGCTTCAAACAGTGTGTCTTCAAACTTATATCCATCTCGTTCCCTGACATAATTGTGCAATATGCAGCATGCCTTTATTATATTTTCAAGCATTTCAACATTGAGGGCTCTATGGAATATACGCCACTTGTTGGCCAGTATACCGAACGTGCATTCGATATACTGACGTGCTCTTGACAATCTGTAATTGAAGATCTTTTTCTTGTATGTCAGATGCTTTCCACTATAGGGCCTCATGATGTGCGTCATTATTCCAAAGGCCTCATCTCCAACAATAACATGTGGTAAGTATGTTGTGTTGTTGCTGAAAATAGGCTTTGCATCTGGTAGGTTCATAGTATTTTCCATAAGTTTCTTGTAAAGCATTGAATTATGGAATACTTATGGAATACAGTGGCAGGACTCCTGCCCAGCTGATCAGTGTCGCGGCTCCCGCCTGGTGAAACTGCCTCCTTCGTTCACATTAGCGGTTGGAACCGCCGCGGATCCGCCGCGGGTCAAACCGCTAGTGTGAATCAGGCCTAAGAGGGACCGGGGAGGAACATACACGCCATTTTTTTCCACTTGTTTTGTTATACCTGTCAATATGGTGGACAGGGAGAGAGACCAAGTGAGGGAAGCGCTAGTGAGTTAGGGAAAATAATATTGCGAAGTTGTTACTGAGTTTAACCTCAGGGAATCCGCTCGTTAAGTCCATGGAGATTGTGAAGTCCGATAGCTGGAGGCTGTGATGATTGCGCTGACGTGTTTCCTTTTGCTTAGTTTAATGTCCAGGTCTCATCCTGTATGTTCACTTGCCGAAGCGTTGTATGGATAAACGTCAAAGTTTCATCGAGAGACACATGCTATGGCGTACAATCATTCATGTCAGGGCAACGCACAAACGAGCGAACGGTCGCGTGTGTGGTATGGCCGAGCCACAGACCTCTTCACCTATTGCTGTACCCACCAACCCACCTCCTTACCAGCTGCTCTACCAGCCAACCCACCTCCATACCAGCTGCTCTACCAGCCAACCCACCTCCATACCAGCTGCTCTACCAACCAACGCACCTCCATACCGACTGCTGTACCCACCAACTCACCTCCATACCAGCTGCTGCACTCACCATCCCACCTCCATACCCACGTCTATACCAGCTGCGGTACTCTCTAACCCACCTCCATACCAGCTGTTGTATCCACCAACCCACCTCTTCACTAGCGACTCTACACACCAACCCACCTCCTCACTAGCTGCTGCGCCCACCCACCCACCTCATCACTAAACTCTGTACCCACTAAACCACCCCCTAACAAACTGTTATACTCATCAGCCCACCTCCTCACTAGCCCCTGCGCCCACCCTGCGCTTCTTCACCAGAAGGCTTGCCCACCAAATCTATAATTCACTCCTACATTTCATCTTTATTGTCAACAACTATGCTCTCCCTCACGTCACACTCAACCTCACCATACACCCTCCAGCACATCGCGCATTCTAAACCGAACTCTCCATCATACACCACACACTCTCCAACAAAGCATTCTCTGTCATCCTGTAGCCACACCTACACATTCTCAATCCACACCAGCGGTACATTAATCTCTCTCTCTCTCTCTCTCTCTCTCTCTCTCTCTCTCTCTCTCTCTCTCTCTCTCTCTCTCTCTCTCTCTCTCTCTCTCTCTCTCTCTCTCTCTCTATCTCTCTCTCTCTCTCTCTCTCTCTCTCTCTCTCTCTCTCTCTCTCTCTCTCTCTCTCTCTCTCTCTCTCTCTCATACCAGATCATAGCACTATCATCTCAGTGAACTCTCTACCATAGGAAAATATAGCATATGAGAGAGAGAGAGAGAGAGAGAGAGAGAGAGAGAGAGAGAGAGAGAGAGAGAGAGAGAGAGAGAGAGAGAGAGACTGTCCTAAAAACTAGACATAACTTAGTAAATCATAAGGTGAGTGTGGTACTTCATTACCCCACCCCGCCCACTACTGGCCAAGGCGTAATAACAGTCCAACGTTATAGTGACGTATAGCTCACTATAACCACTCATATAGCAGTATATAGCCCCGTCCTAACAGCTTATGGATTACTCAAGGCCAGGGCAAGTTATACAACGCTTCAGATATACTCAGAATTATTGAAGTTGTTAACTGTCGACCGAAGGTCTGCAGTTTGAATGGTTTTGCTTGCCAGAGGTTGCAGGTCGGATGTTGTGACCTGCCGACCGAGGAGGTACAGGTCTGGCGTTATGATCTGCCGACCGAGGAGGTACAGGTCGGGTGTTATGGCCTGCCGACCGAGGAGGTGGAGATCGGATGTTGTGACCTGCCGACCGAGGAGGTACAGGTCTGGCGTTATGACTTGCCGACCAAGATGTAGGTAGGGTGTTGTGACCTGCCGACCAAGGAGGTACCGGTGTTTTAACCTACTGACCAATTCGGTGCAGGCGAGTGTTGTGACCTATCGACAGAGGAGGTGCAGGTCGGGTGTTATGATCTGCCAACCGAGGAGGTGAATGTCGGGTGTTGCTACCTAGCAAATAAAGAGGTGCACGTCAAGTGAAGAAGTGAAGTGAAGAAGTGACGCGAACTGTAGACAGTTCGCGTCACTTCTGCACGACTTTGGAGGCTGTCAAGTGTCACTCCTTTGGCTCTGGTAGATGTCTTTTTTCCTCTGCCTCAGCCACACAAGTGGGCTGCAGGTATTCAGTCCACAAATACAACCATCCTTCCCACACAGCACATAACACATGTTCTTCATAACTCTAGACTTTCCCTCTCTCTCACCAGGTATTCACCAGGCACTGCAGGCGGACTGGTGTAACCTGACGACCAGGGATGGATTGACTGTTTAGAATTATCTGCCGCATCAACAACAAGGTTCATCAACGGCAGGGTTTTCTTTTCTTTAACAAAATATCTATAATCGTAAACAGTATAAATATTTGATCAATATCTAATAACAAGAATAATATATAAAGGTTTTAAAAAGTTAGAATGATAAAATCCTTGTATCTATAATAAGAATAATTAAATCATATCTTGTATTAGATATTGCTTTCCTTAGGGAAACCAAACAATTTAGAATGCCATAATCTCTCCATACGTTCTCGAGTATAAAAAGAACGGTTGAACATTTTCCTCAAGATGCTGATGACGACCAAGGAGGTCTAGGTCGGGTGGTGTTATGTGGTGACCGAAGACCTGCAGGTCGAGTGTTGTTACCTGGCTCCATGTTGGGAGTTGTTACCTGCCGTCCACAGGACTGCACCATGTTCCAGGGAAATCTCTCGCTTAACCATGTACCTCCCACATTTAACACGGGAAGATCACTGCCAAGGACCATGAGCCAGATACCTGCACTATGTTCAAGGAGACCCTCTCTCTCTACCTGGGGCCAGGAGCCATATACCTGCACCATGTGCCAGAAGAATCTCTTAAATCAGGTATTTGTACCATATACCAAAGGATACTCTCGCTATCTGATACCAGGAGCTGAGGATACACAAGGGAAACCTCTCGGTACCTTGGTCCAGAAAACAGATACCAACCCTCTGTATCAAGAGGAGCTCGCAACCTGGATCCAGAAACCAGGTATCTGACCAGTTTGCCAGCGACCTGCATCACCACATAACCTCGTTTAGCAGACATTCCTCGTAAGACCCGATAACAAGGACGCTGAGGATAACAACAACAGTAGTAACAACATCAATAGTACATGATGAAAGACCTGATGCAGACGGTAATTAACGTGATACATAATGATCCAGTTGTCGTAGTCTACGGCTTGTCCACTCACCAGCCACAGTGTCGGACACACTCACCAACAGCCTTCAGTGACCACAGGACGAAACGCTCATGAGGTGAAGTGTCCTCGTCTCTGACGCTCACCAGATGGGAGGCGGCAAGCGGGAGTCCGTGGAAATCTATCATTTCAGAAGCAGAAATGTAAATTACGCTTCGACTTATTGGAAAAACTTTTATATGACCCTTTAATATTCCGGTCGTTTGATCAGATTTTCTTTTCTTTTATGGTAAAAAACCTGTCTTCCCTGGTGACGTGTGACCCGAGGGAGGACACAAAGGTGGAGCAGCTGTGGAGGCTTAAGGCTGTAATCCAGATGAACATGAAGAAGATGGGGATGATAGTGGAGAGAGAGAGAGAGAGAGAGAGAGAGAGAGAGAGAGAGAGAGAGAGAGAGAGAGAGAGAGAGAGAGAGAGAGGAGAGTTACTTAGATACACACGCCACACATACCAAAGGTCTAAGCGTTAACACCACTAAGGTTAAAAGACATAGCCATTTGTCTCTGTGTGTGTGTGTGTACTCTCTATGTCTCAACCTCAACTTTGTGTGGGTGGCGTAGACGTTAATCTATAGCGGGTCAGATGGCTATGTCTTTTAATCCTCGTGGGGACGAGGTGGCCAGGCGACATACCCAGGCTTTGGATACGACCCTTCCTTTATATATATATATATATATATATATATATATATATATATATATATATATATATATATATATATATATATATATATATATTCGCCATTTCCCGCGTTAGCGAAGTAGCGTTAAGAACAGAGGACTGAACCTTTGAGGGGATATCCTCACTTGGCCCACTTCTCTTTTCCCTCTTTTGGAAAACTAAAAATGAGAGGGGAGATTTCCAGCCCCCTGCTCCCATATATATATATATATATATATATATATATATATATATATATATATATATATATATATATATATATATATATATATATTCTTTCTTTTTTCCTTTCATACTATTCGCCATTTCCGCGATAGCGAGGTAGCGTTAAGAACAGAGGACTGGGCCTTTGGGGGAGTATCCTCACCTGGCCCCCTTCTCTGTTCCTTCTTTTGGAAAAAAAAAAAAACGAGAGGGGAGGATTTCCAGCCTCCCCGCTCACTTCCCTTTTAGTCGCCTTCTACGACACGCAGGAAATACGTGGGAAGTATTCTTTCTCCCCTATCCCCTATATGAAGGTGAAATCGCAATTCAGTAGGAGTTCAGATAATTTCATTTAGCATGTAATTTGTCAATACATGTAACACTGCATGTTTCACGGAGACAATCCTCTTCATCAGGTCCAAAAAATTCATGGAACTTTTTCAGTCCCAACAACACCACACAAACAAGATATCGTCTCTCCCTGTGATTCTCGGCTACACACTGGCCTGACCGTTAAGGGGAAAGTAAGGGGTGCCTTGTGGTTAAGGGGAGTTGTGTGGGGGCGCTGGCCTGGGTAACAAGATGTGTTTAACTATTTTTATTATGTTTTCGTTTATTGATAATTCCTCCATGATGATTTAGTTGATGATAGGAAGGTCACATGTCGCTAATTTAATATGTGAGATCAGATGACCCACACATGCAGGCCGGGCAGTCTACACTCGTCGTCATGCAGTTCACATCTGTGTTCGGGAATTTAGTTTTCCTTCTGTACACACGTCATATTCATTGTGTTCAAGACTTCGTTAACATCATTTTGCTAATTTTGATGATGCCTGAAGGAGAGCAATGCCTGCCTGTGTAAATTCTGAAAATATGGTGAAAATGGCATTTGGAAATCTACTTTTCCAAGATTCTCAAGAACAACGAACAAGTGTTGGGAAAATAACAACCAAAAATAGACTCGTTAGTGCTAATCATGCCATGGTTTTTAATGAAACATGTTTGATGGTATAGTTAACGAAAGCGTCTATTTTCTGTTCCCTTTTGCTCTTACTTGCATCTTATGTACACTTGCTCCTTGTGTACTTTTTCTACATATATTTCATAAGATATATAATTCAATGTTACTGCGGGTGTTGGACGTACCTCTAGGATAATAGTCTGCGTTTAAATGATGGATAACACAGCTCTTCACTGTTTGACGCAGTATCACGCCATTACAATATATCCTAACATACATATATACAACCCTAGCAGATGCTCCCTCTTTACTCTAACCCATTACTATAACACACAAATACTCTTTGCAGAAGCTGCCCATCACACTAACCCACCACTACAATACATCTAGCAGAAGCAGCCCATCACACTAACCCACCACTACAATACATCCAGCAGAAGCTGCCCATCACAGTAACCCACCACTACGATATATCCAGCAGAAGCTGCCCATCACAATAACCCACCACTACGATATATCCAGCAGAAGCTGCCCATCACACTAACCCACCACTACAATATATCCAGCAGAAGCTGCCCATCACAGTAACCCACCACTACAATATATCCAGCAGAAGCTGCCCATCACACTAACCCACCACTACAATACATCCAGTAGAGGCTGCCCATCACAGTAACCCACCACTACGATATATCCAGCAGAAGCTGCCCATCACATCCGCAGATGCAGATCTGTGGCTCCCACAACCATCAAGTTTAAGACTTCCTCATCGATTCCTGCCGCAAATTATTCCAATGGATTCAAGGGAGAGATTCGCCATCAGTTCCGCTAGAGAAGTGCCAATCTGGTCTTCTGCCAGGATCCAATTTTCCTGGAGGCTCCCAACACAAGTTTGGCAATTTAGTCACCAGCACCACACACAATGCTGGCGTGACTGAGCCAGAAGAAGAGATTGAAAAAAAGGGCTCACCAACTTTCCGCTTTCACGAAATCTTGTTAGAGTGAGCAATTGTTGCTTCGGCAGCATCACCAGAAGCCGGAGAAGTCTCACAAAATGATAAATCTTATACAAAATATGTAAACTCTTCACTATTCAATGCATTGAATCACGAGTTTCGTACCATTTCCATCTAAGGTTGTGGCAACGGATGAAATGTCACGAAAGCCGACTACACAGATGCGAAATTCATAATTCCGTCAACCCAGCAGACTGCACACTCACACAGCAGAGAGCTGGCTACATAGCGTCAGCCAGGCTGACAATTTCCCTCGGGAACTACCAATCTTGGATGGTCTACAGCCATACACAAGACATCCACAATACTACCTAACCTGAATGGTCTACAGCCATACGCAGGACGTCCACAATACTACCATGCCAGGATGGTGTGTAAACAGACACAGGTAAACCACAATGCCACATAGCTAGGATGGTTTACATCTACACACAGATGTCGACAATATGATCTTGTCTGGTAGGTCTACTACCACACACAGAAAGTTAACAGTAAGATTTAGGCTGGATGGTCTACTTGACAACCACACACAGGACTCCCACAGCACTACCTGGCTAGAAAGGTCTGCAACCCCACATGGGACGTTCACTGTACAGCTTGCACAGGATAGTCTACAACCAAACACATGACGTTCACTGTACAACCTACACAGGATAGTCTACAATCAAACACATGACGTTCACTGTACAACCTACACAGGATAGTCTACAACCAAACACATGAAGTTCTGTACAACCTACATAGAATAGTCTACAACCGAACACATAACGTTCACTGTATAACCTACACAAGATGGTTCACAATCACATACAGGACGTGTATAGTGTTATATAGCAAGGGTGGTCACAATCATCACCCACAGAACGTCCACAATACTACCAAGCTATGATGGTCTACAGCCATCATCAGGAAGTCTGCAGTACTACCTTGCCAGGATGGTCTATAGTACTATGTACACAGGATGGTCCACAACCACAAACAGGACACCCACAGCTGGACTTAGCCTAAATGGTCTGCAGTCACACACAGGATGGTCTTCAACCATATAAAGGACGACCACAGCACGACCTAACCTGGATGGTCTACAACCACGCAGGTGGATATCTATAGACTCGAGAGGGTCTGAAGTGCCACATTTAATGTTAACATTGTAATCTAAATGGAAGTTTTTCACTCAGAAAAAAAACATACGATCAAGAGGATTTACAGCGCCACACAGACAGTCGACGATGCTACCCGAGTAAACCAACAGTTACATATGGATGTGGACCCACGAGTTTATGATGGTAAAGAAGGACATCACACTTTCCCGAAGGAAACGTACGCGACGCGTTGTAATCTTATAGCTCGTGGCTGACCATGAGCAGTATAAGTCAATTAACTTTGGGCTTCTCTAACCAGAGGTCATACGATGGGAAGCAAACCTCTTGTTATGTTGTGTCATTACTTCATGGTTTTCAGTTTGTTATTCTACGAAAATACAAAATCTCAACTTTTAAAACAATTTAGTTCAGAGAGTTTAGAGATTAATCTGTTTATAATCGTGAGTAAGAATTACATTTTTGCTAAGAATGAAAAAGATGGAGTAGAGCGTTGAAATCCTGCTGGATTTGATTTGTGCAGGTGTCCCACACAAATTTCATTGTGCACCCCATGCTCATCCTGTGAGCGGTAGCGCTAAAGGATTACAGGGGTCACAAAGAGTCTTACTCAGACTACAGGGGTTGATATTATGTAAGATGTTACAATTCGTGTTACAGTACATACATTACATAGTTTCATGTAAGTTTTACCGACTAGATACAAAAAGTGGATAAAAACTTAAAATTCCAGGTATCTTGTATTTAACAATAATGCGACATTTCTTGCAGGGTTTGTTTAGATCTATCCATGGTTCAGCACTCTTCCCATCTCACAGCATATTACACTTTCCCTTCACTTCACTTCTCTCTCACACAAAATTCAAAATCAACTTCATTACTTTTATGTAAAAAACATGAATATCTTAATGACAACTCATTTCATTCACTCACTATGCACCAAACTCAACTCTCCACTGCAATTCATTTTTAAAAGAGTCAAATAATCTCTTTTTCTCTCTGACCTCCTATCTTGAAAAGGCACTTTTAGCATTTTCCAGACACTCCTCTTCTCTCATACAGTATTACCCACATTCTGTACTCTTCCCCTCTCACAGCTCATTACGCCCTCACTTATCACTTCCCTTCCCCACTCGCAGTACATCAAGCTCTCTCTTATCTCTCCCTGTGAGAGGTCTTCGTCAATGCCTTCTCCTTCTGGAGCCAGAGAATAATAATAATAATAAGAATAATAGACAACATCGCGCGTCAACGGCACTATCGACTGAACTGGTTTGTCGACTCCTGAGGCTATTGTTTGCCTTCCCTCATCAGGGCTTTCACTTCATTCATAGGACGATCACCTCGCCTGCCTGATTCATGACAGCCACAACCTGTACAAATGAGACTTGGGGTAGAGTGTCTGGCAATGCTGTTCTGATCATCACAATAAACTTCCTTTATCCATCACTTCAGCCGGTCGGTACGACTCTTGAGTATGATGGTTTGGCCCTGCCCTTGTCGGCATCCAGGATGGGTAACCTCACTAGGGTTGCTTACTGTGGCAGATGGTGGCACCCACGTCTGGCAACAACCTCACCAAAGTTGCTCATTTTGACAGGTGGTGGTATCTAAAGGTAGCAGTAAACTCACTAAGGGTGTACATTGTGGCAGATGGTTGCGTCCGTAGGTGGCAACAGCATAACCAAGATTGCTCACTGCGACGGATAGTGGCACCCACAGGTTGCAACAACCTCACTAGGTTTGCTCACTGTGGCAGATGGTAGCGTCCAGAGGTGGCAACAACCTCACTAGGATTGCTCACTGTGGCAGATGGTAGCGTCCAGAGGTGGCAACAACCTCACTAGGATTGCTCACTGTGGCAGATGGTGGCGTCCAGAGGTGGCAACAACCTCACTAGGATTGCTCACTGTGGTAGATGGTAGCGTCCAGAGGTGGCAACAACCTTAACAAGGTTGTTCACCGTGGCAGATGGTGGGCGTCCAGGGTTGCAGTAACCTGATCAAGGATGTTCACAGTCACGAAGACGGTGGTCACTGTGAGACGTCTCCATCCCTGCTAATAGGCAGAAAAGTTTTAATGTAATTTGAAACTTCTTTCAGAAAAAAGGAGAAAGATCTTAACTTTAAGAACTTGGAGGATGCCAGGGTAATGACGGCTTTTGATGTCATCGTGTGAAAGTGAGGGAAACTTTCCCTGTCACAGAGGGATAGAATTAAACTGTTGCGAGGCGTTGCTCAGATTTTTCATTAGTTATGAGGGTGAAACAGCTGATCTGAAGACAGTACTAGCAACAGCAGGAAACCTCCTGTATCCAAAACCAACACATGTCCACCATTGTTAAAGACATGCGCTTAAAGTTTGTATGTGTCAGCGTGTCATGTCTGGCCACAGTTAGGACCTAAAGAGGAATTTTTTGGGGCCTAGAACTTCAGTATTTTGAAACTGGGGTCTCGTATAATGCACATCACAAGACTACTTACAATTATAACTAGCAAGAACAATAATTGTCTTTGTAAGCGAATGAGTATTCACAAACAGAATTTCGTCCCGCTCTCTTTAATACGAATGTCAAGTACTCTTGGCATTAGCTCTACATCTGGAAAGAGTTTCGATGTGGATTCTTACTTAAGCAATTGTGTTATAGGCACTAGTTTTAATGGCGAAGAATGAGAAATATCTAAAGCACCTAACCTCTAGTATGCCAATTCACGTACACTGTTACGCTGTAGACTGCATCGTCACCATATCTTAGAGTCTCTCTCTCTCTCTCTCTCTCTCTCTCTCTCTCTCTCTCTCTCTCTCTCTCTCTCTCTCTCTCTCTCTCTCTCTCTCTCTCTCTCTCTCTCTCTCTCTCTCTCTCCATTCGCTGCCAAGTCTACTTACAGATATCTAAACACTCACTTCATCCAATTTCCCTTCATCAAAATTCACACATCAACTAACCTGTCTCTTAACCCTGCTAAATGTAATAACCTTGCTTTTACTGACATTTACTCTCACTTTCTCCTTTCACACACACTTTTAAACTGTCACCAATCTCTGCAGTTTCTCACTCGAATCTGCTACTAGTGTTGTCTCATCAGCAAACAACAACTGACTCACTTCCCGTGCCCCCTCATTCCCTACAGACTGCAAACTCACCCCTCTATTCAAGACTCTTGCATAAAATCTAGCTAACCACCCCATCCATAAATAGATTAAACAACCATGGCGACATCACATACCCCTTGCTGTAAAACAAACTTCACTAGGATCTTTTCACTCGATTCCCTGCCTATTCGTGCACTTACCTTACACACTTGAATAAACTTATTACTGCTTCTCGAAGCTCTCCTCCCATAACAAATATATCTGAGACCTTCACAAGGCATCTCTCTCAATCTTATCATATGCTTTCTCCAGTTTCATAAATGGCACATAAAAATCCATCTGTTTCTCTAATCATTTGTCACACATTCTCTAAAGCAAATACTTGATCCACACACCCTCTACCACTTCTAAAACCTCATTAACAAATATGTTGATGTTGATACCTAGTAAATCATTCACCCGTGTGCGGATGGTGGGTGAAGTGGGTCGTCTGACCAAAGATGACCACATCCTACTGGACTCAGCCAAGCCGTCAATGGCAAGCTGGAGTCTGAGGAGGGAAGACCTCCCTCGAGGTTAACACTATACACACTGGACTCCCTTTGGGATGGACGAGAGAGGAAAGTTGAGGAAAATGAGAAATATGAGAAAAGTACGTAGGAATGAGAGGAAATTATACTAAGATCAAACTGAAATTAAGGGATAACGACGGAGAGCAAGAGCAAAATAGCACTTACAACAGCCACTCGACACCTTAATTAACATCACAAACTTGTTTCTCCACACCGGTAACTTCACCAGCCAGGGCGGCCTACAGAATCCCACGCGTGTGGGTGTATTGGGTTACCATACCAGCGGATGTGTGAGGTTGCCATACTAGAGGGCGAGTGGAGTTGCCATAATGGTGGATGTGCAGGGCTGTCATACTGGCGGGTATATAGGACTGTCATAATGATAGTTGTGTGGGGTTGCTATACTGGCGGCTGTGTCATTTGCCATAACGGCGGGTGTATGGTGTTGCCACACTGGTATGTGGGGTTACCATACTGGCAGGTACGTGGAGTTACCACGGCCAGCTTCACCAGCCAGTATTGCTCAAACAACAACTTACTGACAACCAACTGAGCTTGCCATACACCTACCCAGCCCTATGCCCGGCCCTTAGTTGAACAAGACTCCAAACGCGCATAAACACACACACACACACACACACACACACACACACACACACACACACACACACACACACACACACACCATTACTGGTTGTGAAGAGATCGGGGATTCAGACACAAAATGATGAGCTCCAAACACATGATGAAATTTTCATTGATAAGGAGATAACATGAATAATTTGTGATTAAGTGACTAAGAGCTTCTTGAAATAAGAAATATTCAGGCGAATGTAATGGTGATTGAAATAACTTTATCAACAATAAGTAACTGTGCTGATACACCTGCCCACCTGACGTCCTTCAAATTTCTTCCAGTTTGATTCTCTGTTTTTGTCTCCTAAACCTGGATGTAAAAATCTAGAGCATCTACCAAGTAAAAAGGGTTGTCTTGAATTTCTTTGGGACGATCTTCCTCACGTTCAGCTTCAGACTAAAAACAGAGAGCATATTTTATTATAAGGCCTGAGGCTAGAATTTAAAATATGGAATAGTCCGCGAGGCTGGAGGAAGAGAACTGTGAATGTTCTACAACGTTTGGAGAGAAAGAAGATGAATTATCAAAAATCATTCTTTTGGGGAAATAATTGTCACTTTACAGAGAAACAGGATCACAAATTCCAACGACAGGAGGAAAATCTAAGAAACTTTTGCATCAAACCAAAGCTTATGAATAGTGATCTCAGTTGGAAGAAGAACTGGGAACTGAGAAATTTAATCAAAAATCCATCAGTAAGAATATAACCAGAGGAAAGAAAGCGCAGTGAATGAAAAGGATCAGAGAATATAGCCAGAAATGTTCCCTTTGGATGTCCCTCAGGAATGACAACAAAGACAAAAATGAGATGCCTATAACACAGAGGCTACAGACTCCTGAAACAGAAGGCAGGAAAAAGGATCAATTGCTGTGCCTGTTGAGCTGAAGCAGAGAGTGTTTACTGATGCAGATTAGCAGAGACCAAGGCACGATGAAAACAGGTGCTTGGAAAACTGTCAAGTATTTTGAAGTTATTTAATGGCGCAAAGTATTCAGGATCAGTTTATACAGGCAAGAAAGATTTTAGATAAAACTGCAGGAATTACCTAAAAAGTGGGTTGAACCAAAATTAAGGTCATTGAAGGAGAAGGAAGACTCATGTTGATGATTTGTAGATTGAAAGAAGACCAAATTTCAGCCAAAGACTAAAGTATAGAGAAAGAAAAATATAGATTAAAAGACTATTAGAGTTTATAGACATACCACACGTAATATTTGAGATAAAAGAAACAAAAAGAATTGATATAAATTGCCAAGAAACAAGGGAAAGACTAGTAATGATTGTTAGAACGTGGCTACTGAAACAGCTAAGAAACCCCCAGACAGACAGGGAGAATTTCAATAGGGTATATATCAACGGTGGTAGACCAAGGGAAGAAAGAGAGAGAAGTAGAAATAGCATAGAAAGATATTAGGGAGCAGAACAAATACTGATGGAATGGTAGTAAATGGAAAAGAACTTGAAGTGAAGAATGGAATCAAGGAAAACAAGCTTGATGTTTTTGTTGTGAAGATAAACATATCAAATAGATAAGATCTAACTTATCCAGACTAGAGGGATACATGACAGCAAGAGGGAAAGAGAAGACAAATGGTGGGATTAGTCTACTTAGTAATGGATTGTCTTAAGTTTAAGGAGATATTTAACCATGGCTCAGGTCGCTTCTTTGCTGGGAGAGCTGACATTTACTCCACCAGTACTTCCTCCGTCTCTTTTACAACATCTAACAGCACGTAGCCCAGGCTACTCAATATACTCAGCTCTTGGTTGTCCCTTTTTTTTTCACTTACGCAAATCCATGGCAGTACGCCAATCGCATGTTTCTCCTGCCTTTAGGCAGTACTAATGCTGGCTTGGATTGAAAAGGAATAAGTTAGCGAGGAATGAGTTTGTGATGAAAAGGAACTATGCAAAATGCAGGGAGACTATCCCAGTTTCTTCGAAAAATTCATCTGGAGTAAATTATTGTTTAGGAGCAGCTAATCAGATCAAGGAATTCAGAGAGAGGAGTTGTGAATAGTGATGCGAAGAAATGCGAGAGTTTGAATGACAAGTTCGAAGCTGATTTCAATATGGACGATACTATAACTCCAGTAACAGTGAAGTAGAGTGGGGAGGTTTTGGGAAACGAAAGTGTTTAGAAAGAAAACACACCGATTGCTGAAAGGACTTGATCTCTATGATTCTCACGATCTAGAGGAAGTGTACACTTAAGCTTGAGTTGCAGCTTGAAAATGTTGTTCATGATGTCACTGTAGAAGGTAAAGTGTCATGGGAGTGGAAGAGGGCAAGTGTCATATCAGTATCTAAGAAATTCGACCAGAAAGTTACCATGAACTACAGACCAGTAACTAACGAGCGTGGCCTGTTAGATACTAGAAAAGGTAATCAGAAAGCACATAGATGACTACCTGCAAAGGACAACTTATCTAGGTAACAACATAAATTGAGAGAAAGAAGGCCACACATAAAAGAAAGAAAGAATCCTGGACTTCTGTGAGAGCTGAAAGGATTGTGGACATACAATCCTCTCTACTGCCAGAAAGCATGTGACTGTGTATCTGAGAGAAGGTAAATGAAGAAGTTGGATTTTCAGGAAGGAACAAAGAGGACACTCCTTCGTTGGACAGAAAATTACCCTGGCGAAAAGGAACAAAGGAAGCATGTCTGATAAGCCCTCTTGAAATAGGCTGGAGTCACCATCGGGGTGCTGCATGGCTCGATCCTTGGACTCTTGTTCCTTTTAATCTGTGTAAATGAATCGTAAAAAGGATTGGACTTATACCTGAGTAGTTTACGGATGATATATCCGGTTATGAGACGAGTAGGTGGGATAACTTTAACTTACAAAAGGACTAAGACAAATACAAAAGTTTGAAACACTTAATGAAATGCACACAGAGTAAATGAAAAATAATGAGAATTGGACATTGTGAAGAAAGGCCTCAATGAAAATATTTGTAAGGAAATAAGCTACATGAATATGTCTATGAGAGGGACTTACATCGATACTCCACCTAACTTGTCATTAAAATCCCACCGTAAAACTGTAAAGCAGACGAACTGTCTACTAGCAAATATCACTCGTACATGGATAAAAGAATAATAGCAAATTTTTCACACTCTAGAGTAGGCAAGAACTAAACTTTGCTTTTGAACCTTGATTACCGTAATTTGATGATGCACAAAGAACTTAAAAGAAGGAAGATACCAGACTCAGGATCGTTCAGTTAAGGAGAAAGGCGAAAGAGTAAAGGGTGATTTGAACGTAACATCAAATTTTCAGACCATTTTGATGGGTTTAACAGTAAACAGATCTTCGAAAGATCGAAAGACGTAAGAACCAGAGGCCATAACATGAAATTGAGAAAATTGTTAGAAAAGACATGCGAAAGTCTTTTATAGCTGAGGACTAGTGGCGAAATTGTGAATGCTGACAGAGTAGGAAAGTTTAAAATGTTGTTTGATAACAGAGAAAGTTGAAGAGATGCGACTTCATGAGCGAAGAACTCCCTCCCCGTAAACTACAATTAGGTAGTTATACATAGGTGATCACCCCTCTCCCACCCTCTACCCAGCCCAGCAACAAAGCGAAGCACCACACACACACACACACACACACACACACACACTGTGTAGAAAGAACTTAATTTTCAAGAGATGGGACCCCACGGGTGTAAATCTCCTTCCTGTGCAGTATAAGTAGGTAATTACAAGTAGGTAATTTTGGGCAGGTAATTAAACACGGGGCAACAACGAGGGTAAAACTCTCACCCCTCAACACGCTAATTGTAATCACAAACCTTCCCTTCTATCTGTCCCGCCCAGCAACACCTGACACAGCCACACTCTGGTAATAATCTTGACTTCTCCGTCATTCTTCGTCCTGCAGCACCATTACTGATGTTCCATGATCAAGTAACACATAACGATAGCAGGCCGGCGACCACGACGTCACTGGTGAAGGGTAAGCTATGCAACAGTGCCCACATAAACAGATTGTCAACGCAGTCTTCTATGAGCGTCATTACTGCTATAGGCGCTAGGAATGAGGCCATTACCGCTCTGTCTCTTAACAGTACACAGGGTTATTCTCGTTTCCGTTTTCAAGCGAGTTTTTCAGAGGAGAGTATAAAGGTAATGTTCATCAGGAGTTGTTACCTGAGGATGACATGCACGTAGTAGAGGTAAGCAACCAATTAGCAAGCAATACTTCGTTACTACATATGTAGATTATTTTGGATTCTACTCTTATTCAAATACTTCAAATTTCGGCCATTTTTCATTTCTCATATACATCATCGGAGAATTTCTGCGTTTTCTTTACTACTTTTTCTTTCCGTGCGTTTTCTTAACTGCTGGTAGTGGGAGGAAAGATGGTTGCCATCTTTATATCTTCCTGCTCCGTCACAGAGGTGGAATGTATCAGTATGAAAGTTACCTTCCATTCCTGTGGCTATCTACTTTGACCTCTGGGTGACCCGTGTCCTGACCTGTCAGATGTGTATTCGTATATTACAACTGATCTTCAGCCGTGACGTCCTTATCGTGAGCTACCGACACACGAGCTAGTCATCTCTCGTTAATCGTTATCTTACACGTGTCCTAATCCACCTTGGCCGTGCGTTCGTACCTGCTTTGAAATCTGGGATCTAAACGTTGAATTCAAGTGGCCTGTAGGCCAGCATCCTTCACGACCTTGATCTGTAATAAACTGTGGCACTGGTATCCAAACTGGGCTTAACCTGGGGGGTACTTGTCCTGACCTGACCTGAACAGATTTCATCTCGACTTGTTTCGAGCTGTTGTGTTCACATCATGATGTAGTTCGTGTCTAGGGCCTAGGACCGGCAGCCGCAGGTCCCGCTCAGCACATGGTAACAGTAGCAGTATCTGGTAGTTCTGATGAGGCAGGGAAGACGGGAAGAGAGGAGAGAAAAAATGAGGAGGGAGAAACAGGAGAGGGGAGAGGAGGACAGAAGGGAGAG